>NC_045428.1:278532534-278853963 GCF_902635505.1 Sarcophilus harrisii | reverse complement strand
ATAAAACAAAGTCGAAAAAAGTAGAAGAAAATGTAAAATATTTCATCTGAAAAACGGACTTAGAAAATAGATCTAGGAGAGATAATTTGATTAAATTATAAAGGAAAACTGCTCAAATATCTTAGAATCTGAGGCTAAAATAGAAATAGAAAGAATTCATCCATGATTTCCTGAGATTCCAAAATAAAAATTCCCAGAGATATTATAGTCCAATTCTAGAACTCCCAGGTGAAGGAGAAAATTTTGCAAGCAGCAAGAAAGAAATCATTTAGATTCTATGGATGCACAGTTTAGGTTCAAATAAAATTTAGCAGCTTCCACATTAAAGGAGGGCTTGGGAAATGGTATTCTGGAAGGCAAATGAGGTAGGATTACAATCAAGAATAACATATCCAGTAAAACTCAGTATAGTCTTTCAGGAGGGAAAATTAATATTTAATGAAAGGACTTTCAAGCATTCCTAATTAAAAGACCAGAGATGGACAGAAAATATGACATTCAAACACAAGACTCCAGAGAAGCATAAGGTAAAACTGAAAGAGTAAACATAAAAGATTCAATAAAGCTATTTACATTCTTGTATGAGAAGATGATAGTAATCAAAATAGGAACTTTATCATTTTTAAGGAAGTTAGGAGTCTATGTAGACAGAGGGCATAAGTATCAATATGTTGGCATGTTCTGCAAAAAATATGAAAGGGTGAAAAAGGGATGCAACTGGGAGAAGAGGGGAGGGAAAAAGCAGAACGGGGGAAATTTCTTCATATAAAAAGGTGTACAAGAAAGAGATTTTATACTGGATGGGAAAATGGAGGAGTGAAAAATGACTGAAGCGCAATTTCATTGGAATTGGTTCAAAGAGGAAAGAATGTATGTGTATTATGTATGTATGTAGAAATAATACATATAAACACATATGTACATACAAATAATATATTAATATATGAAAATATGTAGATAAGTACAAATAACTATTACATATGTTTAATAGTTAAAACACACATTACAAATTCAAATAGATATGTATGTTACCCACAAAGGGATATAAGAAAATGAGGATAGACATCATAAAAGGGTAGATGAATGAAGGGTGGTGGTCAAAAATAAAACAAGACTTTTGAGGAGGAAAAGGATATAAAGAGAAAAGAATAAAGAGAAGAAAAAGAGATATGGACAGAAATGGAAATCATTACTGCAAAAGTGAAAGGGATAAGCTTCACCTATAAACAAAGGCAGATAGCAGAATAGATTAGAAACCAGAATTTAGCAATATGTTGTTTTAAGATATACAAAATAATGATACACTTTAAAACAGAGGGCTAGAACAAAATCTCATACAATTCAGCTGAAATAAAAAAGGCAGGGATAGAAATCATGATCTCAGACAAAGGAAAGCAAAAAGAGAACTAAAGAGATAATCAGGGAAACTACATCTTACTAAAAAGTATCATCTACAATGAATAGCAAAAATTTATACACAAAGTTTCTCTAATAGAGATCTCATTTCTCAGAGAACTAAATCAAATGTTAAAAAAAAAAAAGAGCTATTCCTTAATAGTCAAAGGATATGAACAGGCACTTTTCAGAAGAAATCAATGCTATTTACAATCATATGGAAAAAAATGCTCTAAATCATTTTCTCATTAGAGAAATACAAACTGAAACAATTCCGAGGTTATCACCTCACACCTCTCAGGAATGACAATTACAAGAAGAGATAAGGGAAATAGGTGCACTAAGGCACTATTAGTACAGTTGTAAACTTGTTCAATCACTCTGGAAAACAATTTGAAACTATGCCCAAATCCTCTGACAGAGATCACTATGCCATACCAATGCCACTACTAGATCTGTACCCCAAAAAGATCAAAGAAAAAGTTCTATGTAAAAAATGTATAAAATTTTTGAGGTGGCAAAGAACTGGAAATTAAAGGGAAGTTCATCATCTGAGGAATGGGTAAGTTATGCCCAGTTTGGAGTACTATTTTGCTGTAAGAAATGACAAATGATGGGGGGTGGGGGTGGGGTATGGGTTCAGAAAGACATGGCAAGACCTATGTAAATTGAGGCAAAGTAAAGTGAGGAGGTGGGAATATTGTGCAATGTTGTAATGATAACCTGGGAAATACTTGGTTATTCTGATCAATAGAAGGAACCAAGATAATTCCAAAGTACTCATGATGAAAAAATGCTGTCTACTTCTAGAGAGAAAAATGGAGAATTCTGGGAGCAAAACGGAAGTAAAATTTTCTCACTTTATTTTTCTGGCTTTGGAGGAGGTGGGGGTGCAATATATTGCTTGCCTTATCAGTGAGTGAGGGAGATAATTTGAAACTCACAATGTAAAAATAAAAGAACGCTAAAAACAAATACTAAGTTAAGGAAAGAAATGCACTAACTGAACCCAAAATAATGGATCTCTTCTTCCATAATGTTTCCTTACTGCTTTTAGAGACTAAATTTTGATTGTCATACAGAAAAGTCTAAAAACTCAAATCTTAAGAATTAAAGAGAAGGTCATCCTGCCATCTGAGGAAGGGGGTGGGGGAAAGAGGGGAAAAATTGGAACAAGAGCTTTGGCAATTGTCAATATTGTAAAGTTATCCATACACATAACCTGTAAATAAAAGGCTATTAAATTAAAAAAAAAAAAAAAAAAGAATTAAAGAGAAAAGATTAGTGGGGCCATGATAGCCATCTAGTAAGGGAGGTGGAGGGGAGAATTGATATCCCATGCTCACCATTTCCAAAAGGAAGCTATCTAGATATATAGAATTCCATATTAAAATTACAGTGACATTACTGCAATAATAAAATGGCAAAATTCTGCATGGAAAAGAAAACTTGTAGCTCTAAGCATTTTAATACTTCAGGTACTATATAAATATGAAAATTTCTAGAAAATATGAAGTAATTTCTAATGTTAATGACATACTTTTATTTTACTCATCTAAATTTCTTACTACAGTGTTTCAGTGTCTATTTCAAAAACTACTGTTCAGTTATGAAATAATCCCTTACCCAGCAATTTTGGGTGCAGTCCTCTTTATTGACTTGTAGATCTTTCCATTAAGAGATGCAGATCAGAAGAGCACATATTAACGGTGTCATCACACCATCTCTCATAAAGTCCTTAAACTTCAAACACGTGTGTAGTTTTCTTGGTCGTGAGCCATACTAAAAAAAAAAAAAAAAAAAAAATATTAAGAAAATTAACATTTTGCATTACTCAATTTCTAGTGTTAAAATAAACAAACAAACTGTTCACATGCTACTGGGAATGGAAATAGTTACTGGCTCCTGTACTAAACACTCTTAAGAGATGCAGGGATGCAATTTTGATTCGGAGAAAATCTATTTTTAAACTCTCTGATCCTCAGTTTCCACTCGTACGATGCTGATCGATTAGTTTCTACCACAGGAAATTTGCGAGGGCAGCGGGAAAAAGCGACTGTACCATTCAAATAATTCTATCCGTGAATTTTTTTTTTTAAGTGTCGAATTCCGGCCCTTTCCCTTCGTTGAGTTCCTGTTTCCCTGAGATGTAAAGGTTAAATGGATCCCGAGACCGAAGGAAGAGCGGTCAAGATAGGGAGTCACCCTCAGACACCGCGTGAGCGCTTCCCAGGTCCGACCCGGAAGTTGTCTCGGGGTCACATAAGCGCGGGAGGGGAAGTCCCACGCTACGTAGCCGTGCACGTCACGCCGAGAGGAACCTTACGCAGGGCGCGCTTTAGTGGCGCACGGAAGCCCGCGTGTGAGGGCTTGTGGAGTGTTTCGGCCCAGAATCTGAGCGAGGAGTCGCGTGTTTGTTTCTCAGAGTGTTTGTCTGTCGGTTTCCTGGAACCTCTCATTCCTATTCCTGACTCTTCGGTAAATCCCAGTTTTCCCAAGCATTTTCCTGCCCGCCCCACGTGGTCTGGCAGGCTCTCCCTCGGGCCTCCGTCCCCCGGGGATGGAGGTTCATAGCAAGACGCTTAAAGATTCGTTTTTCTCCTTAATAGCTATGATGATGTGACAACCTATTTTTCTACAGGGCCTCCCAATTGCTTCCGGAGTAAAACCCGGCAATCAGCAGCCTCATACTGAAGCCGGTTGTGGTCCCTTTAAGAAATTGTATTTCCTATTGAGCTGGGATTTCTTTCAGATTCCCTCCTGGGTGAGGCACATCCTCCTCCCCTCCCCCCGCCCCAAGTTCTTTCCAAGATGCCAGAGCCTTTGATTCAATTACAAATCCCGGTCAAAAAGCATCCCTTTGAATTCCCATAGGAGTTCCGGGTTGTCCCAGCCCCGTTCTGACTTGGTTGGGCGCCCAGCCCCCACTGGTCCTGATCTGCTCGGGCTGTCCCAACCCCCCACGAAGACACTCAATAAAATAGCTTCCATCAACGAAGGTCTTTTACAGATGGACCCTGGGAGTCCTCTTTCCTGCCAGGACCTTCTGTCCATTGAGAACTAGATTCTCAGTGCAAAACTCCATTTTCCATAGATCTGCCACTATAGAAGTCAGTCTCTAGTTACACTGATTTCTATCTAACAATAAACTTTCATTTTGCAACTAATTGCAAATCAGGACCATTAGAAACCTAGACTACTCAAACAGGATCAATATCATAACTCCCATTCCAAGCATTTTTTTTTTTTTTCCTGGAACTAGATTTTATTTTTCCTTGTATCTGTTCAAATCTAAAGCCTTCATAGGATTTTATGGGGGAAAAAAGATTTCTGCAGGTCATATTTTCTCTGGCTGATCTTAACCTTAATTACTGGAAATTCAGAATTTTGCATTCAAACTACAAATGCCACAATGGTAGGAGGTGGGAAATGGACCTAAGTTCCATGGTCGTAAAAAAAAAAAAAAAAAAAAAAAAATATATATATATATATATATATATATATATATATATATATATATATATATATATATATGTATTTTATATTGCCTGCCAAGCATTCCTTTCCAACCAAACTGAACAAACCGTACTGCCAGGCAGCTGGTGTTTTCCTGCCCTTTTAACTTGGCTCATGCTAACATTATCCCTGGAATGCTCTTCTTTCTGAAAACTGACTTTTTAGTAATACTGTAAAATTTTAAAGTAGATTGCTAATGTATTTTCCTTATTCCACAAAAAAGGGCATAAAATGCAAGATTTACTGCTTTTAAGTAAATAAAACTCAGCTTGTTTCAGTGCAAATGGAATCCAAGATGGTGGAAAATACAATACAGAGTGAAGAATCCATGATGTGGATGTTTAAAATGTCAGGAAGTTGCTTTAGCAGAAGCTTTCTATAGGGCCTGGTTTAGGAGCATGCCAGTGCAAAGGTGATGGGTCTCCAGCCCATGAACCCAGAATTTTTTCTGGTTCAAAAGATGGGAAAGGAGAAGATGATGGGTCAGAACCCAGGGTCTACTTACCCTAGAACAATAAAACCTCTTGATCCTTTTTTGTCCTCTGCAAAAATCCCAATCAGTCTGATTGACCATTGGTAAAAGACATCCTTTCTCTTTACTTGGATGAAAAAACACCCTGGCTTCTTCTTATCTGTTACAATTTACAATCGTGTAGGCTGTGAGCCTGCTAGCTAAGTCCTAAATTTTCAGTATATAAAACTCTCCCTAAAATTTTTCTAATTTACTAGACTTTCTATAGAGACTACCCTATCAGCTATGGCATACATAAACTCTTTTTTTGACTTGAAGAGAATCTGTTTCAATTCTTTTAAATAGTGACTTTCACATACTTCAAAAGGGCTAGTATTAATTAGTAGCCCCCAAGTTCCAAAGGCTTGTAATCCTACCTATGGAGATTTCTCCATTGAAATTTTATCCAGACTACAAACTTGAAACTTTCCTCTTGAAATCCTAACTGCTCTCCAGGCTCTTATAATATGTATAAGACTAGCCAAAGCTTATCAGTGTTCCTACTCTGCTTTGGACTCTATGGGGATAATGGGGAAAAAAAAAAAAACTTATCTTGTCAGGGAGCAAAAAGACTTAGTGGATCTTGATAATGGCTTTTCTTCTCTTTTCCCTTACATTCTCTTTCCAAAAAAAGAAATTAAGAAAGAGAAGGAATCCGACCAACACAAGTAATTTATAATTGTAGCTGTCAGGTCCTACTCTTCTTTCTTTCTTAAAACTAACAAAATAGAAATCACAATTCAAAATGTTACTGTTAACTAATTAGTTAATTATTCAAATTAGTCCCAGTGTTAATATTTTTTCTGTGACTCTTGAAGACAGTGATAGTCTAAAGGGAATATATCTCTTCTACTAGAATGTATGTACTTCATTCTGTGAGGGATGTAGAAGACCCTTACCCAAAATGACTACTCAGAGATCATTCAGTAGAAGGCAGAAAAGATGTTTATTGAAAACTTCTGGAGGATGAGCCGTCCCATCTCGAGATAAGAAAGAGAAAGCTCTCGGTAGGAGGACTAAAGAAGTAGTAAAGATACATAGCTTTTATACAAGAAATTACATCACAAGTAAGAGAGCATTGAGAAGGGGAGGGAGAGGCATCTAATTGGTTGTTGCTATTTGGGGAGATTTCAAGGAAATAGAAAGTCAGGCCTTCAGGCTTAATCAAGCAGATAGTGGTCCAGCTAATAAATATTGATAAATGTCAAATACCAATGAATGTCATCAGCTCAGGTTAAGTAAATATGTTTCTAGCTGGCCAAGGCTCAAGTAGATATGAACCTGTACATATTATACAGGTCATAGGGGAAACACAGAAATAATAAAATACAGAAAAAGAATTCATACATTCCTGTAAGTTCTTCATCTTATCTATTCCCCACAATTCCATCACCTCTTTCAATTATTCAATTGCACTTACTTTTCTAGCTTTCTCTTAATTCCTGTGCTTGCAATTTAAAGTTTCTACTGGCTCTTCTATTTTTTATCTGGAATGACAGCTCTCTATTCCTTGAAAGGTCTGGTTTTTTTCTTTATAGATTTGTATTCAGTTTTACAGCAAAAGTAATTCTTGGTAGTAAAGCTTTGCTTTTGTACCTTCTGGAATACCATACCAGGATTTTCTTTTCTTTGTAAGAGTTTTATCATAGTCTTTAGAAATCATAATTGTAGTTCTTTGATATTTCAACCCATCCTTTCTAACAGAAAGGATATTTTTTTCTTTGACTTGGAAGCTCTTGGCTATGGCATTCTTGGATATTTTTATGTTAGGGTTTCTTTCAGAAAACGAATGGAGAATTTTTTATATTTTACTTTCCTTTCTGGCCTAAAAGGTTTAAGTGGTTTTCTTTTCTTTTAAAAATATAGTATTCAGGTTCTTGTTGGTCATGACTTAGAAAATACAGTGACTCTTAACCTCTGCTTTCTCCCCCAAGTGAGCTGTTTTTGATTATCTATTTTTATCTTACATTTTCCTTTATTTTTCCAATGTGTGAGATTAATTTTTCATTCACATTAATTAGATGTCTACTACATGCCAGATATTATGGTAGGGACTGAGGATGCAAAAAACAAAAGTGAGACAATGCCTGATTTCACAGAACTTATATTCTACTAAAAAACTATATTCTACATTTAAAATGTCAGGATTATATGTGTCTTTTCCTTCTCATTCATTTTCTTTTAAAAACATTTTAAAAGTTTTTTAAATTGATATCTTCTGTTATCATCATCATATTATTTCAATATCTTTCCCCCTCACCCCTTTCCAAAGAGTCATACCATATACATATAATTTTTTTAAAAAGAGGAAAGAAGTCAGTACAACAGATACATTGAAAAAAAATCTGAAAACCTGTACAATGTATAAGACTTGTGGATCTCATGTCCACAAAAGAGTAGGGTAGGAATGGTCTCTCATATGTCTTCATTCCAATCATGCATTATCTTCATAATTTTGTTACAGGCACTTTTGAGTTTTTTGGATGTGTAGTTATTCTTTTTACATTGTTGCTCTGAAGTACAGAGACAAGGAAAGAGTAAAGGTAAGGGATTGGAGTAGAATCTTATGCTACAGCTGAAGGGGGATCCATTGTGATCTCAAACAAAGCAAAAGCAAAAACAGGTCTAATTAACATAGATAAGGAAGGAAACTATATTTTGCTAAAAGGTACCATAAACAGTGAAGTAATAGCAATAACAAAGATATATGTACCAAATGGCATAGATAATAAACTATACTAGTGAGGTCCTCAACTTTCCTCTCAGAACTAGAAAAATTTAACTAAAAATAAAGAAAGAAATTAAGAAGGTGATTAAAATTTTAGAAAAGTTGGACATGATAAACGTCTAGAGAAAAATGATTGGGAATAAAAAGAAATATACCTTTTTCTCAGTAGTACATGACAAGACTGATTAGCATAAAAACCTTAAAACCAAATGCAAAAAAATTAAATGTATGCTTTTTGGATGATAATGCAATAAAAACTACATTCAATAAATGGCAACAGATCTTTGAAATTAATAGGAAACTAATTTAATCTTAAGAATAAGTGGTCCATGACAGCGAGATGGTGCCTTGGATAGAACACCAGCCCTGAAGTCAGGAGGACTTGAGTTCAAATCTGATCTCTGATACATCCCAGCTGTGTGACCCTGGGCAAGTCACTTAACTCCAATTGCCTCATCAAAAAAAAAAAAAAAAAAAAAAAAAAAAAAAAAAAAAAAAGCAAAAACTAAATAAATAAGTGTGTCAAAGAACAAATAATAGAATAATTTCATTAAAGAGAATGGCAACATATCAAAATTTTGGTAATATAGCCAAAATAGTACTTAGGGGAAATTTTACAACTCAAAATATTTACATCATTAAAAAAGAGAAAGAAAAACCTAAAAAAACTTAGAAAAACAACAAATTTTAAATCCTCAGTTAAACCCCAAATTGGAAATCCTGAAAATCAAAGGAGCCATTAATGTAATTGAAAGTAAAAAAAAAAAAAAAAAAAAAAAAATTGAACCTAATAATAAAGCTAGGAATTCATTTTATGGGGAAAAATAAAATAGATAAACCATTGGTTAATTTGATAAAAAGAAAAAAGAAAACCAAATCACCAGTATCAAAAATGGAAAGGGTAACATCACCAATGAAGAGGAAATTAAAGCAATAATTAGGAACTATTTTGCCCCATTATATGCCAATAAATCTGACAATCTAAGCAAAACTGATATATATTTACAAAAATATAAATTGCTCAGATTAAGAAAAAACAAAATCAGATATTTAAATAACCCAATATTAGAAAAAAATTGAATAAGCCATCAATGTCTCCCTAAAAAATAATCCCCAAAGCAGATCGATTCAGAAGTGAATTCTACTAAACATTTAAAGAACAATTAATCTCAATACTATATAAATTATTTGGACAAATAGGTGAATGAGTCTTACTCAGTTCCTTTTATGACACAAATAGAGTGTTGATACCTAAACCAGGAAGAGCAAAAATAAAGAAAATTATAGACCAATTTCCCTAATGAATATTGATGCAAAAATGTAAATAAAATGCTAGTAAGAAGATGATAGCAAGATATCACAAAAATCATATGCTATAACCAGGTGAGAGTTATACTAGAATTGCAGATAAGGCCGGTTCAATATTAGGAGAATTATCAGCATGATTGATCACATAACAAAATCAAAAGAAATCATGTGATTATTTTAATAGACGTAGAAAAAAATTCAACAAAACACAAAACCGATTCTTTTAAAAAACACAAAAGAGCATAGGAAAAAATGGAGCTTTTCTTAAAATGATCAGCAAATATTGTCTGTAATGGGGATAACTTAAAATTTTTCATTGTGGTATTAATCATGTATATTGTTTTCTTGGCTCTGTTTATTTACTCTTCATTATGAATTTATTTCATGAAGATCTTTTCATGCTTTTCTATATTTATCACATACATAAATTTTTATAGCATGGTAATATTCCTTTATGTTCATGTACTACAACTTGTTCTGCCATTCTCTTAGTTGATGAGTAATTTACTTTCCAATTCTTTGCTGTCATAAAAAGTACTATTATTAATATTTTGCTCTAAATGGGTACTTTCTTCTTATTGATGATCTCCTTATAATATAAGCCTGGTAATGGAATCTCTGGTTAAAAAGTTATGGACACTTTATTTTCATAATTCCAAATTGCTTTCCAAAGTGATTATACCATTTTAGAGCTCCACCAACCTTTAATGTGCTTATTCTATAATCCCTCTAATGTTTATTGTTTTTATTTTTTGTTATCTTTGCCAATTTTCAGAATGCAAGGTGAAAATTTAGGATTTTTTAAATATTCATTTCTATTAATAGTGATTTAGAACTTTTTTATGATTGTGAATACTTTGCAATTCAGTCCTTTTAAACAATATTTATACACAGCTACTTTTTGAGGATTTATCTAGGGAAGAATCACTATTAGTCATACTATAACCATATTAGTAATTTCCCCACACATAATACATAACATATATGTATATATACATACATGTGCATATATACAATACATACATATACATATAATCGTAGAGACGAATTTCTTATCAGATATACATATGTAATCTATTTATGCATACATATATATGTAATCTTGGATACTAAATCCTTATCAGAGAATTTTGAAAGAAATTTTGAAATCCCCCGATTTGACGACTATCCTTCTTATCCTAGGTACAGAATTTTGTCTGTACAGAAGTTTTTCAGTTTTGATTAATCAAAATTATCTATTTTATCTTTTGTAATTGCCTCTTTCTTATTTGGTTCAAAGATTTATTCATAGCTGTGAAAGGATTTGCTTTTCTTCTCTTTTTTTTTTTTTGTATTATGATCTTTAATATTAAAGTTACATGTCCATTTAGAATGTATTATGGAATATGGCATAAGATTAAATCTAAACTTAATTTCTCCCAAACTGTTTTCCAGTTTTCCCAATAGTTTTTATTTAGGGATTTTCTGTAAGTTACTTAAATTTCCCACTTTATCAAAAGCTAGGTTATTGAGTTCCATTCTTTCTGATTTACTGAGGTCTCTGTTCTTTTAAATAAATATCAGATGACTGCTGCTTTATAATTTGAGTTCTTGAAGGTCTTCCTTAATGATCTCTTTCCTTTATATGTGCTTTTCATCATTTCCCCTTGACATTTTAATTTTTTCATCCGAAAATTGTCTATTCATATTTTTGACCATTTATCAATTGGGAATGACTTATATTTTTATAAATTTGACTTAGTTCTCTATAGATTTTAGAAATGAGGCCTTTATCAGAAACACTGGCTATAATAATTATTTCCCAGTGGCTGTATTGTCACTACAAAAAGGGCTGTCACATTTTTGCACATATGATTCCTTTTCCTTTTTTTATGCAGATCTGTTGTTTTTATGAAAACATTTTGTTATTGTTTGATCAAGTTCTGTAAAATATATCCTAGGCAATTTCATTGGCATATAATACAGGTATAAGTTACTATGGTAGAATTAATTTTTATTATATCTACATAGTATAGCTATGAACACTGAATATTGTTCCATCTAATTAAATTATTCTTTGTTTCTTTAAGTTCCACTTTGTAATTGAACCTGTTAGGCTTTGTGTGCTTGGATAAATTGATCCCTAGATATTTCAAGCATTTTGTAGTTATTTGGAATGAGATTTTCTTTTTTGTTATCGTTTTTTGGGTTTTGTTATTATTATATAAAAGTGTGATTGATGTTTGAGGGTTTATTTTGTAGTCTACAACTTTATTGAGTCTATTCATTGTCTCAAATAGCATTTTTATTGATTCCCTAGCATTTTCTACATGTCACTGTATTATCAGCAAATAGGGATAATTTTATCTCTCTTTTTAAACCTATTTTTAAGTTATTTTTTTATCTTGTTAGTATTTTTAGCATTTCCCGAAGTATATCAAGCAATAGTGGGAAGAATGGACTTCCTTTTTTTCATATTGATATTTATTAGAAAACATACCAGTATATCCCCATTGCATGTGATACTTACTTTTAGTTTTAGAAAGATATTTTTTTTATGATATTATAAAAGGTCCCTCAAAATTTGGAAGCTTTTTAGCATAAAAGAGTATTGTATTTTTTCAAAGACTTTTTCAGCATTTGTGTGTGTGTGTGTGTGTGTGTGTGTGTGTGTGTGGTAATCATGCATTTTTGGTTTTTAATATGATTTATTATGTTAATTGTTTTTCTAATGTTGAACCATTCTTTCATCCCTGGTATAAATCTCACTTGATCAAAACAAATGATTTCTTTGATAAATCACTGTGTTTGTCTTTCACAGGTTTTAAAATTTTTAGAGTTCATTAATGATTTTGGCCTGTAGTTTTCTTTTTGTGATTTTCTTTCTCTGGTACAAGGATTATATTTATTTTATAAAAGCATGTTAGTAGTGTATTTTCTCTACTCTTGAGAATAATTTGTGTCTCCCTAAAACTAATTATTTATTCTTTAAAAGTTTGATAGAATTCTTATAAGAATCTATCAGGACCTGGAGTTCTTTTCTTTAATAGTTTATTTGCAGTAGATATATTTCCTTTTTGGAGATTGGATTGCTTAATATCTCTATTTAGTCTTCTGATATTTGGGATATTTTATATTTTTGAAGGTATTCCTTTATTTCTTTTGTGTTCTCAGTTTTGTTAAGTATATTAATAGGCAATTAGTGTGCACAGTGGATAGAGCTCCTTGCTTGGATTCAGGAAGATCTGAATTCAAATGTAACCAGATATTTACTAGATGTGTGATCAAGACAAGTCATTTAATCCTATTTGCCCCAATTTTCTCATCTGTAAAATGATCTGGAGAAAGAAATGGCAAACTATTTTAATATCTTTACCAAAAAAACCTCAAATGGGGTCAAAAAGAGCTGGCTATAATTGAAAAGACTAAACAACAACAAATGCACAATATGTTGTGATTATTCTTTTTATTTCTAATTTATTGTGTGTGATTTGACCTTACTCATTTGCAAGCTTTGATTTGATTTCCTGACCTCTTCTTTTTTAATGAGATTAGTTCAAGTCTTATGATTTTATTAGTCTTTTAAAGATCCAGCTTTAAATTTTATAATTTTTATGAATTTTTTTCTTTGTTTTCACTATATTTCTCCTCTAATTTTTGGCATCTCATATTTTGTGCTCATTTGGGCATCTAGATGGCACAGTGGGTAGAGCACCAGCCCTGAAGTCAGGAGGATCTGAATTCAAATTTGACTTTAGACACTTAATACTTCCTAGCTGTGTGACCTTGGGGAAGTCACTTAACCCCAATTACCTCAGCAAAATATATATATATATATATATATATATATATATATATATATATATATATATATTTAAATCATTAATTTTCTTTTTTTCCATTTTAATACATGTGTGTAAGGATATGACTTTTTCCTTGACAGTTGCTTTAGCTATATTCCAGAAAATTTGGCCTCTTGTTTCAACATAATCATTTTCTTTCAGATAATTCATTTTCTTTTTTTTTTTTTAACATTCATTTAAAAAAATTTTCACTTTTAAATTCTCTTCTCACACTCACTGAGGATGCAAGTAATATGATAATATAATACAATATTGTACATGCTTTTATATATTTATTGTTTCTATGATTTGTCTTTGACCCACTCATTATTTAGAGGTTCATTGTTAAAGTTTTATTTGGAGCTCTATCTTTTGTTGGTGGTCCCTAAACCAATAACTTTTTATTACATTATCATCTAGGGTGTGTTTACTATTTTATTAAATTTGTTTGTGTTTTCTTTCTATCCTAATACAAGATCAGCTTTTGTAAAAGTTCCATATGATGTTGAAAAATGGATTTTTTTGCAGTCCCCGTGAGAAGCTGCCATAATTGTTTTAGCTAAAAAGTCTCCAGCAATTCTTTCAGTTTTATGTTTTTCCTTTTGTTTTGTCTTTCTGTTTAATATGAAACAAAACAGAGAGAGGGATATTCAAGTGTCCTGTTATTATTGTGTTATTATCTATATCTTTTTTGTAACTCAGTTAATATATCCTTAATTAATTTGGATGGTTAGACTGTTAGAAGGCATAAATATTATTAATATTGATTTGTCTATGGTTCCTTTCAATACAATGTAGTTGCCCTTTTTTCCCTTTTAACTTTTTTGCACATAGTATATTTTTTGCATATACTTGAGGAAAAGTAAATTTTTCCCCATACTCTGTTTTATTTTGTGTATATCTGTTTTAAAATTTTTTTTCATGTGAGATTGTAGGATTTTGTTTTCTTATCCAATTTGTCACACTTTTTTGTTTTATTGGATTGTCTAATCCAAAAGCATTTTATATTTAAACATCCATAACATTTAAAATTGAGTTAGATGTATATTTTCCTCCATTTTTTTCAAGTTATAATTTCCCTCTCTGTTCTACTGTAAATAAAGTATTTTGTTTATTCAATTATTTTATCTTACCTTTTGCAGATGTCTCTCTAAAGACCCCAGTTTTTAGAATAAGAATTCACTATTTGACAAAAACTTCTGGGAAAATTGGAAACTAGTATGGCAGAAACTAGGCATTGGCCCACACCTAACACCATATACCAAGATAAGGTTGAAAAGGCTTCATGATCTGGACATAAAGAATGATATTATAAACAAATTAGAAGATGTTCAGGTTACTCATATTAGCATTATATCTTCTAAATAATTATAGAATTGTCCAATATAGAGCTTAGGGATTTTGATTAATTGTTGGTATTAAATGTTAGGTAAGTTTGAGCTTTAACGCTTTCTTACTTCTCAGATCTGTGGAGGAGGAAGGAATCGGTGACCAAAGAGGAACCAGAGATCATTACTGATCATAAAATAGATAATTTTTATTATATTAAGTTAAAAAGTTTTTGTACAAACAAAACTAATCAGACAAGATTAGAAGGGAAGCAATAATCTGGGAAAACATTTTTACATTCAAAGGTTCTGATAAAGGCCTCATTTCTAAAATATATATATAAAATATATAGAGAATTGACATTAACTGTATAAGAATTCAAGCCATTCTTCAATTGATAAATAGTCAAAGGATATGAATAGACAATTTTCAGATGAAGAAATTGAAACTGTTTCTAGTCATATGAAAAGGTGCTCTAAATCACTATTGATCAGAGAAATGCAAATTAAGACAACTCTGAGATACCACTACACACCTCTCAGATTGGCTAAGATGATAGAAAAAGATAAATGATAAATATTGGAGGTTATGTGAGAAAACTGGGACACTAATATATTGTTGGTGGAATTGTGAACAGATCCAACCATTCTGAAGAGCAATTTGGAACTATGCTCAAAAAGTTATCAAACTGTGTACAGTTTGATCCAGCAGTATTTCTACTGGGTCTGTATCCCAAAGAGATCTTAAAGGAAGGAAACGGACCCACATGTACAAAAATATTTGTGGCAGCCCTCATTGTAGTGGCAAGAAACTGGAAATGGAATGGATACCCATCAATTGGAGAATGACTGAATAAATTATGGTATATGAATGTTATGGAATATTATTGTTCTGTAAGAAACGATCAACAGGATGATTTCAGAGAGACCAGGAGATCATTATACACAACAACAAGATTATGCGATGATCAATTCTGATGGACATGGCTCTCTTCAACAATGAGATGATTCAAATAAGTTCCATTTGTTCAGTGATGAAGAAAGCTATCTACAGTGAGGGAGAGAACTGTGGGAACTGAATATGCTTCACAACATAGCATTTTTACTCTTTCTGTTGTTGTTTGCTTCTATTTTATTTTGCTTCTCTCTCTTTCTTTTTTTAAAACTGGTTTGATTTTATTTTTCTTGCGCAGCATGATAATTCTATAAATATATATGTATATATTAGATTTTATATAGATTTCTACCATGTTTAACATATATAAGACTACTTGCCATCTAGGGGAGGGCGTCGGGGAAAAGGGGAAAAATTGGAACACGTTTTACAAAGGCTGTGATGACCGCCTATTTTAAAATCAGCCAGAATCAGGAATTTAGGTTAAGGGAAAATCTTCCTTCAATCTTTATTCTTTGTGGAGTTGAAGGGGGATTGTGATAGCAATGTGAGCAGCTGCAACACAAACCCACCAGCCATCTCTCTCTCTGCCTCTCTCCACCTCTCTTCCTGCCCCTCTGCCTCCACCCACCAAAATCGTCCTTACGTCATTTCCTATACAACACGTCAGGACTTGCACAAAGAGTGGGTGGGGGCCATTTTTTCTCCAAACATATATTAATAGAGTATGGTCCAATTACTATTTAGCCTCATGTGCTTGGGACCTCAGTGCATCAACTTGAGCTTCAGCCCATTACAAAAGGCTAATGTTGAAGAATTGTCTATGCATATTTTTTGAAAAATAAAAAGCTTTAATAAAAAAAAAAAGAGAAAATGTCCCTCTATTCTTAATAGTTCTATTTCACCCTTAATTCTGTTCTCTCATTTATTATCACTTTCCCTTTGGAGTTTTGCTTAATAATTCCCTTTTATTTACTTTTTAAAAATCTATTTAATTTGTTCTCCTTCTTCCCCTCACTTTTTTTTTTATCCCTCAAATGCATTCTCTTTTCTCCTCCCCTTCAATTAGATATCTTCATTAGATTTTAAAATTTCATTTTTTGCTTCATTTCCCAAGAGGGTTTCTCTCCCTGTTTTCATCAACCCCCTGCTCTACTTTTCTAGGCAAGTGATGTCAAACTCAAATAGTTTACAGACCAGTAAGCCACACATAAGGATCCCTGCGGACAACATGTTGTTAGAAAACCACATATCAACATTATTTGCATTTTTATTTTGTTAGGTATTTCCAAATTATATGATTTAAACATAAAGGGTAATACCACAAGCGAATTAGGAAAGGGTAGAATGCATATGGAATGGATAAGGGAAGAATTTATTTCCAAAGAAGATATACAGAACATTACAAAATGTAAAATGGGTAATTTTGATTACATAATATTTAAAAGTTTTTCCATAAAACCCTCCAATGTAACCAAAATTAGAAAAGAAAGCAGAAAATTGGAGGTGGGGGTGGAGAGGGAAAGGATTTTATCTTTGACAAAGCCTAATTTCTCAAGTATACAGAGAACTAAATTAAATTTATAGGAACGCAAGTCATTCCTCAATTGTTAAATGGTCAAAAGATATGAACAGGCAGTTTCCAGACAAAGAATTCAAAGCTACATAGTCATATGAAAAAAAAAAAAAAAAAGCCCTAAATCACTATTGATTAGAGAAATTCAAATTAAAATAGCTCTGAGGCACTACCTCATACCAGTGAGGTTGGCTGACAAATGTTGGAGGAGATGTGGGAAAATGGGAATATTAATATACCATTGGTAGAGTTTCAAACTGGTCAAACTATTCTGAAAAACAAGTTAGAATTATTCCCAAAGTGCTATAAAATTGTACCCTTTGATCCAGCAGTATCACAGATCCAGCTAGGTCTGTAAACCAAAGAAATTTAAAAAGATGAGGGAGGGAAGAAGCTATTATTGTTTTTATTCATTTTGAACTTACATACGAAAAGACAACAAAAATTTCCATGTATGCAGCACAACACAAAAAAAGAATTCATTATGAAATAATGAAAAATCATGCAATAAATACTACACATCATTTTCAAAACTACCTTGCATATATAAGCTTCTGTTTGAGTTTTCTTTTGTTCTCCAATTTTTTCTTCCTCTCCCCTTTTTGTTAGAAAAGGTCAGTCACCATTAAACACAGATAGGTGTATGTGTGTGTGTATACATTGTTTGTAAAATAACACTATATTTGCTTCTTTTTATCAGTTTTTTCTCTGGAGTACTTCCTAAGTACTTTGTAGTTAATATGAATATTTATAATACTGAAAATAATTTAGTTGTTCCTCAAACAATATTGATGTTATTTTTCTACATCCCCTCCAATCGTTGTCATTTTTCACTTTTGTCATTTTAGCCAATTTGATGGATGTGAGATGATATGAAACTTGTAGAAAGTTCTCTATATAGTTGAGATTTGAAACCTTTATGTGTGTCTGTAAAGTTTTGGGGGTGAATTTTCTACTTTCCCTCTAAGCTTGGCTACAATGGTTTCATTTGCCCCCAAACTTTTTAATTTAATGTAATCAGAATTATTCATCTTATACCTCACAATGTTCTCTCTCTCTTATTTATTCATAAATTGCTCTCCTACCATAAGCCTGGAAGGTAATATATTCTATATACTTCTAATTTGCTTATATCTCCCTTTATATGAGATATATATATATATATATATATATATATATCCCTTTTGATCTTATCTTAATAAATGGTGTAAATACTGGTTTATGCTCCATTTCTGCCAGACCACTTTATAATTTTCTCAAGAATTTTTAACAGTGAATTCTCATCCCCATAGCTTAAAGCTTTTCATTTGTCAAACACAAGATTACTATAATAATTTAATATGGTGTGTTTTATGTCTTCTCTGTTGCACTGACTGATCTTTTTATTTCTTAGTACTGGATAATTTTGATAATTATTGCCCCATATAGTTTAAAATCTGATACTGCTAAAACTCCTTCCTTTACTTCTGGTTTTTTTTTCCCCTCCACTAATTCCTTGACCTTTTGTTTTTCCAAATGTAATTTATTATTCTTTTCTAACTCAACAAAATGATTTTTTGGTAATGTAATTGAAATGGCATTAAATAAGTAGGTTAGTTTGGTACAATTGTCATTTTAATGATATTGGCCCTACTTACCTGTGAACAATCAATATTTCTCCAATGTTTAAATTTGACTTTATTGGTATAGAAAAGATTTATAATTCTGTCCATACAGTTCCTGGTTTTATCTTGGCAGGTATAGTCCCAAGTATTTCATAGTGTCTAAAATTATTTAAAATTTTTCAGTAGTTTTAATTTTAAAAAATTAATTTTAATTTTAATTTAAATCTCTTCCTGAAGGGTTCTATTAATAATATAAGGAAATGCTGATGATTTATGGTTTATTATATGTCCTGCTACTCAGTTAAAATTATTTATTTTTCAACTAAGTTTTAGTTGAATCTCTAAGACATTCCAAGTATTATCATATCTGCAAAAAAAAAGATAGTTTTATTACCTCATTGCCCATTCTGATTTCTATAATAGTTTTTCTCATTGCTGTCTAGCATTTCTAAAATTGAATAATATTGGTGATAGTAGCCATCTTTGTTTCATGTTTGGTCTTATTTGGGAAGGCTTCTAGTCAATCTCCATTACAAATAATGCTTCTTGATAGTTTTAGACAGATGCTTCTTAATGTTTTAAGAAAAAAAAATTCCATTAATATATTTGGTTCAAGTGTTTGCAATAGAAATGAGTGTTGTATTTTATAAAAAAAATTTTTTCCATCTATAATTATATGATTTTTGCTAACTTTAATAGATTTCTTTATGTTAAACCATTATATATGCCAGCATTACTAGTATAAATCCCACTGGATCAGAATGAATAATCTTTGTGATTATTTTTGTATTCTCTTAGCTTGTATCTTATTTAAGATTTTTAAAATCAATATTCACTAGTGAAATTAATCTATAATTTTCTGTTTTTACTCTTACTGGTTTAATTATCAGCAACATATTTATTTATTTACTTTATTAAAGCTTTTTATTTTTCAAAAAATATGCATGGACAATTCTTTAATATTAGCCCTTGCAAAACCTTATTACAATTTTCCTTCCTTTCCCCCACACTCTCCCCTAGATGGCAAACAGTCCAGTATTGTTAAACATGGTAGAAATGTTAAATCCAATATATGCATACATGTTTATACAATTATTGTGCTGCACAAGAAAAATAAAATCAAACTTGTTAAAAAAAAAAAAGAAGCAGAATAAAATACAGCACCATATTTATTTCATAAAAGGAGTTTATTTGACAGGATCCCTTTGCCTATTGTTTTAAATGATTTAACATTGAAATTAGTTGATCTTTAGATGTCTGGTAGAATTAACTTGCAAATCCATTTATTTCAGAGGCTTTTTTACTTTGGAAACTCTTTTATAGTCGTTTCAATTTCTTTTTTTTTTTTAAATAGATTTATTCAGATATTTTAATTACCTTTTCTGTTAATCTAGGAAGTTTATGTTTTTGTAAGTATTCCTCCATTTTACTTAGATTCTTAAATTTATTGGAATATAATTAGGCAAAATAACTTATAATTATTCTACATAATTCTTATAATCATATATATATAATGATATAATTCTTATAATAATAATAAGTTTCATCTTCATCAGTAGTATATTCACCCTCTTCATTTTTGATGCTACTAATTTGACTCTTCTTTCTCTTTTAAAAATCATATTAACTGATGGTCTATTTTTTTCTCCCCACAAAACAAACTTGTAGTTTTATTCAATGGTTTTCTTACATCTAATTTGATAATCTCAGTTTTAATTTTTAAGATTTCCAATTTGATATTTAATTGGGGATTTTAAATGTTCTTTTCTAGTTTTTAAAATTACATACCAGTTGATTGGTTTCTGTTTCATTGACATAAACATTTAGGAATATGTTTTCCTTTGATTACTGCCTTGCTGCATATCATAGGTTTTGATATGTTGTCTCATTATTGTCATTTTCTTTAATGAAATTATTCTTTATTATAATTTATTCTTTAACCCACTCATTCTTTAATATCAGGTTGTTTTTTCCCTATTTAATTTTTGATCTGTTTTCATGACCCCTTATTAAATATAATTTTTATTAATTATGATTTGAAATGGATACATTTAGTATTTCCACTTTGCTACATTTAAATACAAAGTTTTTATGTCCTAATATATAGCCAATTTTTGCAGGTCATATACCACCCAGATATATATATTTTTCTATTCCCATTCAATTCTCTCCAGACAGCTATGTTATCTATAATTGTATGTCTCCTTCTTAATTTTTTGTTTAGCTTTATCTAATTTTGAGACTGAATAGTTTTCCATTTCTATTTGTAATTCATTTACCTTTTCCTTTACAATTTGGATGCTAAAGCATTTGTGCACATAGATTTCATATTGATAGAATTATTACTTTTATTCTTATTGTTTTATTATTACAATAATTATTAATACTTCATTATGTATGGTACCTTTCATCATGATGTCATTTTCCTGTTTATCTCTTTTGATTAGATCTATTTTAGCTTTAACTTTGCTTGAAACCATGATTGCTACCCTTTTGCCTCAGCTAAAGCATAATAAATTCTACTAGACTCTCAACCACTCAGAACATTATGTTGTGATTCCACGTTCTCTCCAAATTCTACTAGATCCTATGTATCTTCAAATACTATATTATTTTCCTTTGTTTTGCACTGTTTCATCAATGCCTGAACTAGTTTTCTTGACATGGCAATCATATTTCCTTCTTCTATTAATGTTTTAGATATTCATTTATTTCATTATATTCAAGATCTTTGAGTTTTTCTCTTGAAATCTTTTGGTGATTTCATCTATTGACTATGTTCTTTAATGGTGGTTTCGCTGGAGGCTGGATCTTAAAATGTCTTAGCCTCCTCAATGGAAGGAATATCCCAAGATGGGATAGCAGATCCAATAAAATGTTTGAGTGTTTAAGAAACCCATATTTTAAAATTTGACATGGTTGCATAGTTATAACAATTTCTGATTATATTAATATGGTCACGGTTTACCAGCTTAGATTTTTGCCCCAAGTAACTTGGAGGGACAGAACTGTGCCCAGATGGATGCCATGTTCTTTGCTTCAGGGTTAGTGGAGTGTCACATAGGTCCTCTACACTTGGTGTCCTGTTCTCCTCTTTCTTAGTTCTCTGACTCAGCACCAGCAGTTTAGAACATTACCACACTGGTACCAAATTTTGGGATTAATTCCTGTAGTTTGGGTCTCCAAGACTTTGGGAGGAGTTGTGGAACAGGGTATGGAAGCTTAGAAATATGTCCTGTCCCTTTTTCTGTTCCTCTACTCTGATTAGTGCAACAATTTCAGAGGACTAAGGAAGCCTGCAATCCAACTCTTGAGAAAGAAGAGATGGATTCAAGATGTAGAATAAGATATACATTTTTGGCCACAGTCAATGTAAGAATTTATTTTGTTTGATTATACTAAAAAGATCTTTGTTTTTCTTTTTCATTTAGGAAAGTGGAATGATGAGGGCAATAAGAAAGCAAATAAAATAGCAATAAGTCAAAAAGCATATTTTTTTAAATGCAAAAGAAGACCATAAAGAAGCATGAGCCAGATAACTTTGAAAGTTACACGTTGCATTTATATGCTCAAAAGGAAATGCAAATTGTATATAACCGAGATCTGAATTTCATTTACAATTAATTTTCTGTCCAACTAGGTTTACAGAAATGTCCATTTTATTTCATGTTAAAATTAGAAGCAAAATAAAAAAATCTTTTACCTCAAAATGTGTTATCCTATAAGTAGCTCAAGCAGCTTTTTATCACAGTATTTATAGCAGAACTCAGTTGAGTGGCTTCTCAGAAAGACACTCTTCTAGCTCTTTCTCATGGTGGGGAGGGTGTTAAGATGAAAAAGGAGCATTGGTTACAGTAGAGACAGTTAAGGAAAAAATCTGGATACATATGTATTGTCAAATAAGGTAGAAGTTTCATTTTAATCTATTTTAAGATATCACCTAATTATAAGTCTATAGATAATTTCTCTAAGCCTCATCTTCTGTAAAATGATGATAATGATATCTTATGGTTTTTGTGAGGCTCAAATAAGGTTATAGATGGAAAGGGCTTTTAGTTATTATGCAAATACAAGTCCTAGAAGAGTTCTCCATACTTTAAGCCTTCCCTTTATAGGTTTTATGGCGAGAGAAACTTGATTTATGTACCATTACATTAATGATGCACCATAAACTCAAAGCCAATCTCACTTTATTAAAGGATAAATAAATGAGAAAACATAGATGCTGTTCACATTGTGTTTAATTTTCTTTAGTTTTACAGAGTTCCCAAAGTCATTTATAAATCAAAGAATATAATTTGCTCTAAATCTGAATTAAGCTGTAGTAATTGTCATAACTATTTTTAAATTCTCAAGAAAGTGGCTTTTTAAAAATAAAACAGTTCTAAAAATGGATTTTAAAGTAATCTTGTAAAGTGCAAAAAATAGCCGACTGGAAGTTTACTTTATCCTATAAAAGACTGCAAAATAAAAAAAAAACACATTTCTTTATGAAAAACAAAATTCAAAATCATATAGTTTTCCAATACGCCAAGGTTGGGAAGAGGTGAAATCTGCCTTTTCATCCCCACATTCTTACTGCAGCTTTTTAAGGAGCAGGCATGGTAAGTCTTTTTTTTCCTAAGTGCTTTGTTTTCTTTTTGTGCAGCTTCTAGTTACAATTGGCATTCGAGAAAAATGAACAGATGTTTTGGCTTTTAAAGCATTTTTGAGGTATTTGAAAATTGATTGTAGGCTGGTAGAAGGTGCTAAGCTATGATTTTCTGTACCAGCAGAAACCTTTGGACAATCCATTTTCAAAACAGTGGCTACAGGTTTATCCAATGGCTTATGGCTTGTTATCCATTCACGACAGTGGTGTTTTATCCATGCTAATAGCTGTGTATCATTTCCTAGCTGATGCTCTATATGGTGTGCAGAATCAATAAGAGCTACAGCATATACTTTGTTCATTACTTCCCACTTTTTCTGAACAAGTAAGTCCATGAATACCAAACCTCCATAACCATGGACAATAAAAGCTACATTCCTAGCTGCACTTTTTAAAATGAAATGATTCCAGATGTAGGCAGTATGTTCCTCAGGTGTACTACTATGCTTTTTAGGAATACACTGGGAAAGCCTTGGAAAAGAAAACGGGTTCCCAGTGTGAAACATTTCTCTGGAAGATGACTCAATAGGGTATCTTACAGGACTTTGACAATCTTTTTCTAGTTTTAAATCCATGAAATTATCATTGGGGTTTAAAACAATGATACCATAATCTGACTGCAATGCTAGTTGAATACAAGGAATTTGACTTCCATGTTGTAGGCCATGACGGACAATAGTCTGTTGACTCCACTGCCCAGCTCGAAAAACTCCATGGTCTTGAAGGACGACAAGAAGAAGAGAAGGATTAGTCAATGCATTTTCACTCATGAAAAAGAAGCTCCTTGGTTCCATAATAGCCTGAATTGGGATATATACTTTGTGTAGTTTGCACACCTTCTCCAGGAGTTCATAAATGTAACATTCAAGCAAATGGCCAAGAGCCTGGTAGCGCTTGCTGTTTCTCTCAAGGGTATTTTTGTAATAATTAAAGATGAAGGGCTCATGTGTTTCTGTATGTCTCAATTCAGCCTTTTCATTGAAGTCATACTTAAGTTCTTCTACATATGCTGACTGCTTCATAAATTTTTGGAAACTCAACTCCTGTGTTATCAGGAACCACTAGAAATAAATAAAAATAATACTATATATCAGTGTTCAAAAATATGTTTATAACCTGAAAATTTTTTTCCCATGAAAAAAGTTCCTTCCTGAGATTAAGTGAATACTTTAGGAAGTATATTAACATTATAGTCTGAGACAAAATTCCCTACCTTCCAAATCATTGTAGATTTAAGGGATATGTAAAGTTTGGCTAAGGTTAGATGATGAGTACTCAAAAATACCTGATAACCAATTGTTATTTAACATCTCCATTAATGTAGAGTTTATTTGGATGTGGTTGTTGTAAGATTTGAATCATTCCATATTATCTTGCTTTAAAATGAGCAAGTAATGGTTTATGCTAAATAGATGAAGAAAGTAAAGGCCAGTTTTAAAAGTCCTCTATATCTGGGGGAAAGACCAATAACATTTTATTCATAAAATAGCAGATTTTAATCATAAAACAGACAACTTATTGAAATTTATTTGCAAGGCTGAACAGACAATTACTATTGGGCGAAAAGTATCTTACTGCTGTGAAAAATTTCCCATAAAATTTGAGTTCCTTGACAACGAAGACTGTTATATTTTTTTCTTTGCATCATTACTGCAAAACATTTACTCAGTATTAGCAATTTAATTAATTGGTAATTAATATTTAATAAGCACACAGTGAATTGATGCATTTCTAAGATGCACAAAATTTCCTACAGAATATATTTTACATGGGGAAGATTCAGATGAATCATCATCACTACTAGAATTTCTATCCTAGGATTTTATCTGCTTACGATACCCATTTTTCTCAAGCACACCAAGATGCAGAAGTGAATTTAGAAATAACATCATTAAACTCAATATGAGAAGAGATAGAAATAGTTCTGCAAGCTTAATTTCTTAAAGGACTGATTATGTTGGTCCCTCAAGAGTCAAAGAATCATTTACCCATTGGTCTTGATATTAACATTTAATTTTTTTCCCTCCACAACTCTTTCTATAAACTTACCTAATACAACAATTCCAAGCAGAATAAACAGAAAATTTAAAAGCAAGAGGGTATATTTTTGGCAGAAAGAATTTATATGAGGTTCTTTATTTAATTTGTGGAATGCAAGCTCATTGAAAGCTGAGATTCATTTTTGTCTTTGTATTCTCAGTGCCTAATAGGCAGCCTGACCTTGAAGATATTGAGCTGGCCTGGAGTTAGGAGGATCTGAGTTCAAGTGCTGCCACATAGATGAACGTTCATAAACATAGACACATACATGTCTGTCTCAATCTCTGGGTAAGTTATTTAACCTTTTAGTGTTTTAAGTAACTGGTATTGTGTAAAGTCAGGCTTTGCTTAATTAATCTAGAAAGGCATATGTTCATTTTTTATTGTCAATCTGATTAAGAAGTTGAAAAATGTCCTCTAAACTTACTTACATTCATGTTATGCTTCAAATAAATTCACTTCCATTCAGATAAGACTTCCTGAAGATTTCATGTAGTACTACTCAAAGGAATCTGTTAATTGGCAACATGAAGTGAATTATCAATATAGTTTCAAATTATTAAAATAACATTCTTAGTCTTGCCTATATATAAAATTTAAAGAAACCTAAGAATTTTAATATTATTAGTATACGACAATAAAACAATTATCTTATTTACCATAATAATGATAAGAAGTTTAGTCTATTTCCCCAACCAAAATTGAGTTTACCAATTTCTATCTTCAAATTATTTTTATGGAAAAAGTGAGATGTGGAATGTATAAAAGATAGAACTTTATTTTCCCTCCTTTATTATTAATGTGATTATTCACTTTTTCTTTTTTAATGTATTAACTTTCTTCAGAGTTTCTCAAAAACTTTCAGATATTTTATAAGTGCTCAAGAAATTGAAAAATTAAAATTATTTTTAAAAATAACTTTCGGGATAGGTAGATGGAGCAATGGATAGAGCACCAGCCCTGAAGTCAGGAGGACCTCAATTCAAATCTGACCTCAGACACTTAATACTTTCTAGCTATGTGACCCTGGGCAAGTCACTTAACCCCAACTGCCTCAGCAAAACAAACCAAAAAACCCTTCAATTTTTCCTTGTAAGTTTCACAAGTGTTGAATAGATAAGTTATAAGGAGCATATTAAGACAAAAAACATTCTAAAATTTAAAAACCCAATAAAACCCTCATTGACATTCATAGTGCTTTAATTGGTTCCCCTGGCTCTTATAAATCTTCAAGAAACACAGATTTTCTTGAAATACATTTGATTAGCTTCTTAAGCACAAGGTTCTTGCAAGTACATTTCTTATCCTTAATATGCCAACTTTCAGAAGTCAATCAATGCTACTTGATCTCTCCCTTTAATTTTCCTATCTCTTTATGAGCAATTTAACTACTGTCATACCCCTTTAGTGACTCAAGACAGCAGAATCCTGTTATAGTATCCAATAAAACGCTCATGAAAGAAATTTATAAGAAATGTAGGATATAGATGTTTTCCCATTATGAAATATTTATATTTGTTAATCCCACTCACATTGTTGTATCTTAGCACTTAATGCAAAAACAATTTAAAATTATATAGATTCCGATTCATATTTACTTTTCTAAATTTCTTGGGTTTTATTAAAATCACAAAGAAACAGATGCTCTATTTTTGTAGTATTTCTACTCAAATGGCACATTTTACAGCTGACTGGTCCTATTTCTTTCTGCATATTTTCCTCACTTAAAAATGAAAGAAATGTATGATTCAGTTCATAATATCTAAATGATTTAAATTCATAGAATACCAGTCTAATATGATGTCCTTCTCCCCCTTTATAGATTAGAAAATTTTGTGCCAGAGAAGTGATTTTCTCAATATCACAAAGTAATAATGATGATGATGATGCTCCTAGCAATAGATGTTATTTGTACAATGCTTTAAGACTTTTAAAGTTTTAGTGATCCCTTGTGTTTATGCATCCTATCTGATTATATATCTCTCCCCATCCACCACACCTATCTTTCTTCCTTTATAACAAAGAAAAAACAATAGTTAAGTAAAAACAACTGACACAATGATCTAGTGTTTTAATAACTGTCAAGGAGTTCATAATCTTGCTAGAATGGGTATGTTAATAGGTATATTACCTATTAGATAGGTAATATAAGGAAACTGAAGCCAACAAGAATGTTGGCTTATTCATGGTCACAAAGCTAACAAGCATCAGGCCCTCTGACTCCAAATCCAGTGCTTACTCCATTAAACCATACTGTTTTCAAATCAATTATTGTTTTGTCCTTTGTTCTGGAAGAGGACCATGACATCAGGGAAGCAATTCTATAACATGCAAGTGAATTGGATTTAAGTGAGGGAGGGTTGTTTCACATCACTTGCCTCACTGTCCCTTCCAGTGCCATCTGGGTCCAGGGACCAGATATAGATCAGGACAAGTGGAGATAGCCCTGGATGAAATGGGAAATCTCAGCCTTTTTAAACTAAGGTCTTCCAATGGGTCTCAGTTTGACTGAGGCTACACCCATTTAGTGATTAAGGCTAGGTAGCAATTGAGGCAAGAATCTCCTCTTTAACTTAATCCAAAAAATCTAAATAAAAAAAGTGAATGAATGAATCTGGAAGGGGAAAACTCTCAGGGTTTCTGGTTAAAGCAGAAATGACTGGTATTTACATTCAATCTGAATCAATGAGGACCCAAACAATGACCAAATGGGGCTTGGCCTAGGACCTCTTGGTGGCCAATTAGAATCAGATTGGTTTTGGTTTAAGATCTGGTCCTTGAGAAAGAAATCTAGCAGTAAATTCCAAGATATTTTTGGAGGGTTAAGAGGTGCAAAAGGCCCCAAAAATGCTTTTAAGAGCATCTCTAAGTAATACCCTATGTGGACAGAGGGAGGAAGGGAAGGAAAGAAAGAAGGAAGAAATATTCTAACTGACCAATTGCAGGTTAGCTTTACTCACAGAGGTTGTTGTTTGTCTTTCGTTCTCAGAGGACCATGACAACTACAACAACAACAACAAACCATGATTGTTTCAAGTTCCAGAATAGTACCTTCTCAAAGAGTTTTGTAATAAAAAGAGATGAGTTTAACAATTCACATGGATGAAGAATGCTTACCACTGCTATTATGCCATGTATTTGGATGGTCAGTCCACTGAATGGATGATGGAATGCCATCAACATAGTACCTATATTTTCCATAGGTACTTTACATGGACAATGGGCCAATTTTAGGATTGATTGGAGAAAGTGAATGGGCTTGATTGTATTTGGGAAATTGGGTAATACTTTCATTGAGCTCTAGCTGCTAACAAATATATTTATTTTTAGAATTAGACCTTAATACTGTCCCTGTTGGCTATATGGTTGTTAAACACAATCTTTTAAGAATAAAAATACGAAGTGCAACAGAAAATCATAGTAAGGTATAAGCAGAATGAGACATTACCTACAATGACCTGCACACAAAAATGTTATTAAAAATGATCATTTCAACAATGTATATTTGCAAAAGGAAAACAGGTCACTCGTATAGGAAGAAAGTAAGTAATAGCAGACCTGGATTCTACTGTTAAATACCTAGAAGGCCTCTAGTGCAATGGATAGGTTTTATTCAAAAAATTTATGAAAGATATGGACAAAATTACACAGATTGAGAAGGCATAGATGTGATGTAAACTGCACTAATCAGGAGAGTGTAAACTCCTTCCCATTCCATCTCTTCTGGGCTGGGCTGAATTGCCCAAAAAGTGGTGTGGTATATAATCTACTGGACTTGAAGTGAGGAAGAACTAGGTTTAAATTCTACCTCACATAACCTTTTTTTTGTGATTCTAGGGAAATCCCTTAACCTTATTTAGCCTCAGTTTCCTCATTTGTTAAATGAGGATAACAATACTTGTAGCATCACCTCGAAGGATTATTGTGAGGTTTGAATATAATCATATATGTAAAACATTTTCCAGAGCCTGAAGTACTACTATGCAAATGGCAGTTTTGAAATAGGGACAATAACAGTACCACTTACTTCTTTGGATTGTTGCAAGCATTAAATGATATATGTAAAATGTCTTATGAACCTTCATTTTAGTATCAGTTATTATTATTATTAGTAGTAGTGTTAAAAGTAGTGATTATGGGATACAAATCCAAATAACTTGAATGACCATGCTTAGGCAGCTGCAGAGATATCCCTTAAGGGACCATGGAAAGGGAAATGGAGGTATATGGGGAGAAAGAACTTCAGACTGTGAGATCCTCTTTAACCCAAATTGGTCATTGGCCTCTGTCAGAATGGAAAATAGAGAATCAATCAATGCATTCCAGTACTAATTGTATCAGGCAAGGTTCTGTGAATTGGAACACAAGGAAGAAATCCAACACATTGTCCCTTTTGTCACTATTAAATCTTGACATAATCTATTGAGTAACAAGCATTTCTTAAGTTAGGTACTGAGGAAAAACTATAAAGAATGAAACAATTCTCATTTAGGACTAGAAAAAGTATCTTTAGCCAACACTAAGTGGGTGTAGAGTGTTTCCACCAACTGCAAGATAGGCTTTGAGAATTCCTGCTACTGGACAACTTAGTCTGAGAGCTTCAGAATAGGCTTCATCTATGAAGTAGTTAAGACAGAAACTGTCTTTTTTTTTTGTTCTCAATGTTTAGCATAGTCTCAACCCTTAAATAAATACTTCTTGATTACTGATTTATAGTAACAATGAACAGGACTCAGAAGGAACAAGAGCCATTAAAGAATCTGGAATTCTCCATATTTCCTGGGTCTGCAGAGGTCCAGGGAAAGTTTGCTCAATTTGTAAATTTCTATTTTCTTTCTTTCTTTTTTTTTTTTTTTTTGAGGCAATTGGAGTTAAGAGACTTGCTCAGGGTCACACAGATAGGAAGTGTTAAGTGTCTGAGACTAGATTTGAACTCAGGTGCTCCCGACTTCAGGGCTGGTGCTCTACTCACTGCGCCACCTAGCTGCCCCTGAGTTCTATTCTCTTAGATTTGTAAATAAATGTGTCGAAGTTAGAACTAGAAAGCCTGATTAGCTTAAGGTTATAATCGGCAAGGCAATTGTTTGGCACTTGAATACATTTTTTCTGAAGAACTCGGATAGTGTTTCTTATCTATACAGCTAAGTCCAAGCCCGTGGAGAGTGTTAACTTGGTTACTCTATGTACATGAGCAAAGTGTGAAATGATCTCAACCAGATGAACTCAATCTCTTCCTTTTCTGAACAGAAATAGAGGAAACATAACGAGTTTCAAGAAAAAGACAAACATAGATTATAGTTATAGTTAACTATAGACAGAGAGAAATTAGATGGGAAGTTGAGAGTTCTAAAAACCTTTCCCAAGTTTGGCGGGCCGAGGCGTGTGGGGGGAGTGTTCCTTATTGCAATACTTCACGCCTCCCTTCCCGAAGGAATCACTAGACTGGAGCTCTCAGGTCCCACAGATTCGGGCGAGGCTGTCCAGAGGTTACTAGGAGATACCGAAGTCTGCCCACCTCCCCCCCGCGACGGACTGCTTTACTCCCCTTACCCCCAACCTTTCACCCTGGCTCCCGATATTCTTTTCTGTTTTTGAGAAGCATCCACATTTACCAAAGCCATAAGCGGAGAGGAAAGCAAGAAGCACTTCCAACTCAGGAGGCGGGAGCTACGGCGTCAGAGAAAGACGCGGAAACGCCCAGTCGGGGCGGGCCAGCGTGGGGAATGTTTGGAGCTGGGGAGTAAGGACCAGAGGGGGCAGGGAGAGAAGCATTCTATTTCCGGTCCGGGAGCGGCTTGGTGCTGCTGCGCAGACGCGCCGGCTAGCTCTTCAGGTCCTTCCTTCCTCTCTACCCCTTTCCCAGCTCCCTCCCCCAGCCCCGGCCCAACTGGTCCTTCTGCGCTTTCCGTGGTGCTGCCGCCGTCTCCCCAGCCACAGGAGATGGAGAGGAAGACGAGGTCCTCGCGATCCGGTGGTCGGCGGTTCTTACCCGGTGAGAAACATTCAAAAGGGGATAGGACGGTTTTTCCACCAAGGAGAAGGAGAGTTCCCGAGGCAGCGGCCCCGGGGGCTCCTCTAGCAGCGAAGACGCGGGCGGGTGGGTGTGTATGAGAGAGAATGGCGGGGACGGCCCGGGATCGTCCCGGTGCGGGTGTTCTCCCAGGGGAAGCCCGGGCCGCCCAGCGCCTCTGCTGGCTCCCATCAGCCCCCATCAGATCCGCGCATGTTGTCATCTGGAAAGGTAGAGGCTCTGCCGCCGCCTCCCTGAGCCGGGGTTGTCCAGCGCTCCAATACGCTGCGGTGGGGTGTACTGGCGGGAGAGACTGTCATCCCGCGGCCTGTCATTCCATCCCCAGCCCTGCCGCCGCCACGCCTCCCTCCCGGATCTCCCGCGAGTCCGGGCTGGCTCGCCGACTTGACTGCTGCAACCCCGAGCGGGAGCGGGGTACTCCGGGTTTTACCTCAGTCTTGCCGCTTCCCCTTTTGTTTGTCTTGTCTTGTGGCCTCCCGGCTGAGTGGTTGGTCCTCACTTTGTTTTTCTTGTCGAAACCAACAGAAATAAATTGTTTTATGGAAAAACGCCTCCCCCCAACTTCATTTCTCGGGGTCCCCCTTCTGCCTCATCCCTTCATTCCCTTCATCTGAATATATTTATGTATTTTGGGTGTCTTAAAGACGGGGAAATAATATTGTTACTCTTCTAGAATCTCATCTCTGAACCGTCGGATGTTTAATTTTGAAGTCTATTAAGTTTGAAATGCAGGTGCCTTTCAGTTTGTATACTATTTTTTTAAAATTAAAATTAAATTTTTTTTCAATTAGCGGTCTTCTGCCCCGATCCAAAGAAAAATAAACCCCCTATTGTAAACACTTTTAGTCAAGCAAATTTCCCATTGGTTTTGAACAAAAGAAAACACACTCCTTGTTTTATATATTTTGAGTCTTTGACTTTTCAAGAGGTGTGTTGTTCATTACCCAGATCAATCTTTATAGTTGTTTTTACGGTATTGTCACTGTATAAATTATTCCAGTTCTATTCATTCAACATTAGTTCATAAGTCTTGTTAGATTTCTCTGAAACAATCCATTTCAGCATTTCTTACAGCACCAGTGTTGGGCACATTTCTATATCATAATTTGTTTAGTTGTTTCCCAGTTGATGATTACGCCTTCAGTTTCCAATTCTTTATCATCTCAAAAAAAACCAAAACAAACAAATCAACCTAGAACTATTTTTGCACATCTCTTATTTAGTTTGTTTTGTTTAGAATTAATCCTTTCCTTAATTTACACTCCTCCTAATTCCTCTTTCTCCTTTCTCCCCTTTCCTTCCTATATTAAAGTTTGAATAAAATTTATCTTTGTATCTAACTGTGTAGAAAATTTCTGTACTCCTTTTGACTAGTTCAAATGAGAGGGAGGTTTAAATGTCAGCCCCCTTCTCCCACCTTCTCCTTTTCTTTGTTTAGACTTCTACTTGCTGTTTCCCATTATGAGATAATTTCCCTAACCTTTTTGCTCTCTCCTTTCCCATATTCCTCTTCCTTTTTCTGTTCCTTTAAGATCAAGACATAATAGGGCAGTTTAGTAGGAGCAGCAATTACAGCACCTCCCTTGGCGTAAGGAAGAGTTGAGTTCAAATGTGGCCTCAGACATAACCTCGGCAAGTTACTCAACTCCAAATTGCTTCCCCTGTCCCTCTAAAAAAGATCAAGACATAAAACCACCCCCAGGCCTTGTGTCTAATTAGACCATTGATGATGGTGGGAATCAAAAGAGACAAATATAATCATATTCCCATTATAGAATGTAAGCAATTTATCTTGGTTTATTCCCTTGTGATTTTTCCTTCCTATTTACCTTTTTAATGTTTCTCTTAATTCCTGGGTTTGAACTTTAAAGTTTTTACACTTCTCTGGTCTGGGATACATGAAAAACATTTGAAAACCCTTTGTTTCAATAAAGGTCCATTCTGCCTCCTGTCCTGTATGATTGTAATCAGTTTTGTTGGGTAAATTTTTCTTGGTGTAAGACTAAAACATACTTTGTCTTCTGGAATATCATATTCCAATCTTCCCTCCTTAGTAGTGCTGGCTGGTAAATTGTACTTGATTCTAACTATGTCTTCTTAATACTTGACTTCTTTGTACCTGTTTCTAGTATTCTTGCTTTGCTCGCGTGAATTTTGACTAATGTTCATGGGAGTTTTAATTTTGTTTTTTAGGAGTTAATTCACAGATTTTTTTTTTTTTTACACTTTGCCCTTTGGCAAAGTCTAAGAGACTTGGGAGATTTTCTTTTAAGATTTCTTGAAATAAGATGTCTAGATTCTTGTGTGGTCATGGTTTTCAGGTAATCCAATACTTCTTAATTGAGTGTTTTCCTCCATCTGTTTCCCAAGTTAGTTTTTTTTCCCCCTAAAAAATGCATTAAAAATTTTTTTTTCAGGCTTTTGACTTTGTTTTACTATCTCGAATCTTTCATATTTCTTTTTTTGTGGACTGTCTTTTAATTTTTTGGCAGAAGCTCTGTAATATTTTCCATTTTGATTTAGAACATTTTGTTAAATGTAGCGAATATTAACCACTTAAATTCTGTCAGGTTTTAGTGATCAGAAATTGGAAAGAACCTTGAATGTTCTTTAATAGAGGAATGGGTAATAGCATTACTTTACTACTCTAGGGATAGGAACTATATCTTTGATTTCATTGATGTGTACTGTATAGGTGGCAGATAGACACTTTCTCTGCATTGAGAGGTTAAGTGAGTTGCCATTATGTGTCAGAGGGGCGTTAAATCCAGGTCTATCTTAGTTCTAAGATCAAATCTTGCCCCATTAATTTAGATTGCCTCTCAGATATTAAAACAGTCATTGTCAAATGTAGTTCAGGGACTTTCCAGGATCCCTAAGACTCAGGGGGTCCGTGAGGTAAAAACTATTTTCATAATTTTTTGAATTATGTTTTAATTTTTAATACTGAAAATTAGTTAGCTGTATTTCATATAAACAAAAGATCTTTCAGGCTTTTAGTAATTTTTCAGAGTGTGAAGGAGGTCTGGAGATCAAAAAGTTTGAAGGCTTTTGATTTAAAAAAACAGTGATTTTTGTTGGTATACTATCTGCTGGTGAAGATATATATATAGCCCTTTGTAATATCCATTCTAGTAAATGGCTTTCATGAGTTCTGACCAAAAAAATTCATCACCTGGGTGGCCAATATTTTGTAGTCAAACTTAAGTAAAGTAAGTTCTAACATGACAGTCTTCAGGTAATGAAGCCTATTTTTGAAACCTCTCGAGCCTGATATAATATCCTGAGTTTGAGCTCTCTTTTTATGACCTTCAGAAACACAGGGTCATCTCCATGTCTTGAAAAGGTAAAAGTATCAGAGTAGGATTGTTGGGGAAAGCATCAATACTACAAAGTATCTGTGATCTTACTGATATTAGTATTCCTCCTAAGGGTAAGCCATTAATATTTTTTTTTATTGTGAATTTGACAAGAAAGTGAACATTTCTGGATATAAAGAACAGAAAAAGGCTTGTATAAGAAACTGAGTCTTTATGACAGCTTACTTTTTAAAAGTGCAAATTAAAATTAACATGTTCATACCAGCAATACTTTTTTTTTTTTCAGGGTTGATTCCTGACAATGTCAGTGATTATCTTTGTGACTCTAGACAACTACGTTAAGGGTTCTTAACCTTTTTTTTTTTTTTGTCATGTATTCCTTTAATAGTCTGGTGAAGCTTTGGATCTCCTCTCAGGATAATGGTTTTAAAGATGGAAAGATGTTCTAAATTTTATTTTGAGATTGGTGAAAATAATGAAAAAAAATTCCCCCTTTTCCCACCCCCATTTAGTTTCCTAGTCACATTGAAATCTATTCATAGATTCTCCTTAGGGTACCTTATCTTAAGGACTGCTGGATGAGATAATTTCTAGATATCTTTCACCTTGAACAATGTGATTCCTTCTAAAAAGTACTTATTTTAAAAAATTTGAAGAAGAATTATATTATGTAAAGAGCTTAATTTTGAGTATTTACTAGATTCTTTTTTTTTTTTTTTTTTTTTGGTACAGGCTTGTTTTGAATAAATTTAGTTGTTCTGAAGATCCGCCCCTTCCCCCCTTCTCCTCCTTAGTAGAAAAAGTGTTCTCCTTTATCAAATCCTATTTCCTTTTGTTAAAAGAAAAAGCAGTATATTACGTGGTGAAAATCAAATGTTGTAAAGTTGTATTGTGGTTAATATGAATTTGGTATTTGGATTTAGGAAAAAAGTTGTGGAAAGAAGCTTTTCTTTTCCCATAGGTTGTAATATTTATACACAGCTTGACCTTTCTTCAGTATACCAGAGGGACCACTGGAAATTGGTATAACAAATATTGTTCTTGTTGTTTTCCATTTCAGAGATAGATTTTTCAGTATGGAGAGAAATCTTAGGTATTATAGAGGCCACCTTTATTCTGTAGGTGAAGAAATAAAGCCCAGAAAAATGACATGCCTTGCCTAAGATCCTACAGTTGATTATTGGGTGACATTTCCTTCAGAAAATTATTTTGTTTCAGTGTGTGCACCAGACAGAGGAGCAACTAACTTTTGATATTGGTCAAGAAACCTTAATTCCTCTATATTAGGTCTGAAATGAAAATTTAAAAAATACATAATTAAAACATGCATTTCTCATATCTTTAAAACAATTTTCCTTTATAATTTCCTCTGGAATTCTTCTGTAATTTTTCCTCTACACTAGTAATGATATTGCTATTATTCTTTATATTTTAGTGGAATCACAAAGATTTATTTGCTTTTAAGTAAATGATCTTTAATCTGCCCTTGCTTATTACTACTTTTTAACTGAAGTTGATCCTGTAATATATGTTATAAAGAGGCGTGAATGATATAATCTAAAAATTCAAAAGATCTATAGAAGCAACCTGGGCAGCTATGTGTTACAGTAGATAGAGTGCCAGGCCTGAAGACAGGAAGACTCAGGCCCCAGACACTCAGTTTCCTCATTTATAAAATAAGCTAGAGAAAAAAATAATAAATCCCTCCAGTATCTTTGCGAAGAAAACCCCAAATGGGTCACAAAGAATCAGATATGATCGAAAACAACTGAACATGAACATAAAAGCAACCAACATGATAATAATCTCACACACATATGTGTATATATTTATTTATCTACCTATCTAGTCACCTTAAGGTTTACAAAATACTATCTTCTCTTTAACACTGTGAGATAGGTAGTACAAGTAATATTTATTATTATTATTATTATTTTTTTGCTGAGGCAATTGGGATTAAGTGACTTGTCTGGGGTCACACAGCTAGGAAATGTTAAGTGTTTGAGGCTAGATTTGAATTCAGGTCCTCCTGATTTCCACTGTGCCACATAGCTGCCCCATTTATCATTATTTTAGATAAGAAGATGGGATGTAGAGGTTATACAACTTGCTCATGATTATTGAGCTAGTAATTGCTTGAGACACAATTTAAATCAGATTTTCTGAGTCGAAGTGGGAACATCATGCTTATTTCATTGCCTTCAAATATGTAGGCAATATGAAAGAACAAAATTTAGTCAATACAGGTAATATAGAAAAATAATAAACTCAGCAAAAATAAAGAAACCCATACATAAATACATATACATTTACTTATGTTTTATGTTTCCCAAAAGCATGAGTATCCATATCTACAATACACACACACATACACACAGGAGGTTAAAGCATCAAATGTAGGAAAACCCAATACTTCCTGTGGTATCGCATTTTACTTTGGATTAGTTCTGTCTGTTAGGAAGTTTTTCTTTATATCAAATTTAAATATATCCCTCTATAACTTCTACCTTAGTTCTGCCCATTGGGATGCATAAGTCTAATGTTTCCTTTTGAGATCTTGTCAAATACCTGAAAACAACACTCATGTATCCTCTTAAATCTTCTTTTCTCCATGCTAAATATTCTTCTTTCCTTCTATCCTTATTATGTTAAGTACTAGAGGGGGAGTAGAATATCAGAAAAAAACCAGTCCTTGCTCTTAAAGACCTCACAGTCTAATGAGGAAAACAACATATAAATAGCTATATACAAACAAGATATATGCAGGATAAATTGGAGACGATCAACAGAGAGCAGCACTAACATTAAAGAAAACCAGGAAAGTCTTGTTGAAAGTATGAAATCAGGGACTTGAAGGAAGCCAGGAGATAGATGGGAGACAGGTAGTGAAAATACTGAAGTCTGGAAATACAATGTCTTATGTGAGAACAGCAATGAAATTACTGTCACTGGATTGCAGAGTATGTTGGAGTTAATATGGTGAAGAAGACCCAGAAAGGTAGGAGTGAGCAAGGTTATGAAGGGCTTTGACTGCCAGAGAGTTTTATGTTTAATCTTAGAAGTTATAGTGCCACTGGAGTTTATTGAATAGGATCAGACCTATGAGACTACCACCTCTCTGCTCCTGTATTTTATGCTTCTTTTAATGTACTTTAATATAATATTTGAAGTTTATGACTACTCTGTCAAATTATAAACTCATATTGATTATCAGATGAAATATTCTCTAGTCTTATTTCTGCATCTTGTATTTCTGAAGTGGATTTCTGGAAACTTAAAATACTTTAAACATCCTTAATATTTAAAAATTAAATATTTTAATTTAAAATTTGAATATTGAAAACAAGCATTTTCTTGTGCAGAAGAATCCAGAAAAATTCTGTGTGAAGAGGCAGTTAGGTGGTGCAATGGATAGAGCACCAGCCCTGAAATTTGATTAGTTTAAATCTAGTCTCAGACATTTAACATTTCCTGGCTGTGTGACCATAGGTAAGTTATTACGTCAGGAAAAAAAAAAGATTCTATGTGAAGCTATTAATCTACTGTTATTATTGCTTGATTTTTAAAGTGTATAATTCCATTTGTTTGCTTATTTACCTTTTCTTGAGAACTTTATTCTTAATTTCTTTCATTTTAAAAAATTTGATGCCAGGTTTTAAGCTGATTTTTTTGAATCTTCATTCAGTTGATTTATGTGTTAGCTATACTACTAGTCTTACATGGTAGACAAATTTGACAGGCATACTACTGCTTTATCCAAGTTACCTGGCTGAGAACAGATCCCAAAGGGACTCTACTAGAGTCCTTCTAAGTTGCAATTGATGACTGCTTTTGGGGTCTGACTAGTCTATCAATTCTGAATCTGTTCAGCTCATAACTTCTACTTTTCTCAAAGAACAGCATGAGAGACATGCACTTTTGCTAAAAGTCAGAGTAAATGTTTTAGTATGCATATATTAAGTAACTCCTTAGATAAAAGAAAAGAGTTTACAAGACCCCTTCTTAATGAAGTCATGTTTTTGTACTGTGAAAACAGTTTCCCATCTATAGGTTTACTAGTCCTACCTTTTATTGAAATATTTTTATATTTTGCCAGGACTTAACAATCAAGCCTTATTGGCATCTTTTTCAAGATTTTTTCCCCCTTTTTTCAGAAAAAAATGAAGGCACAATAAAACTTGATTAGTTTTATCTTCTGTCATCTGTTATTATCTATTTTCTCCAAGCAGTGGGTTTATCCCTTTTTTGATCTATTTTTTCCTCAAAATAATTAAGAAGTGGGAATTCTTTTAATGTATTTTTAGACAGCATTAACAATTTTGCTCCTGACAATTTTTACAGTACTGTGCCCTGCTAGTTGACTATTAGAAAACTCTTCTTTATTGGGATATTTTTCTTTGTATCTTTACAGTTTCAATCTTATACTTCCTGGGATAACTTCCCTTGCTGAATTTTAGTCTTTTTCAGGGGTCCTCAAACTATGGCCCTTGGGCCAGATGCGGTAGCTGAGGACGTTTGTCCCCCTCACCCAGGGCTATGAAGTTTCTTTATTTAAAGGCCCACAAAACAAAGTTTTTGTTTTTATTATAGTCCAGCCCTCCAACAGTCTGAGGGACAGTGAACTGGCCCCCTATTTAAAAAGTTTGAGGACCCCTGAAAAACTTTGAAATCTGTTCTCAAATTATGTCAAACTATACCAGGTTTTCTTTCTTGATCACAAATTCTAAGATCAGCACTTCCTAAAGGTCACATGATTTCTATTTCAGTTACACTCTGTCCTTATAATCAACTTTAAAATAGCATTTCTTGTTTCCTGTGCCTTTAAAAAGGATGAAACTATTAATAAGGCAAATTAAGAAATGATCCGTTTCTTTACTATTTGCGGAAAAGAGACAAATACTTTCTTTCTTTTTTTTTTTTTTTTTGTAGCTTTTAATTTACAAGATATATGCATGGGTAATTTTTCTTTCTTTTTTTACATAGCTTTTAATTTACAAGATAATATGCATGGGTAATTTTTCAGCATTGACATCTGCAAAACCTTTTGTTCCAACTTTTCCCCTCCTTCCCTCCACTCGCTCCCCCAGATGGTTGGTTGACCAATACATGTTAAATATGTTAAAGTATAAGTTAATACAATATATGTATACATGTCCATATAGTCATTTTGCTGTACAAAAAGAATCGGACTTTGAAATAATGTACAATTAGCCTGTGAAGGAAATCAAAAATGCAGGCGGACAAAAATAGAAGGATTGGGAATTCTATGTAGTGGTTCATATTCATCTCCCAGAGTTCTTTCACTGAATGTAGCTGGTTCAATTCATTACTGCTCTATTGGAACTGATTTGGTTCATCTCAGTGCTGAAGAGGGCCAGCTCCATCAGAATTGATCATAATATAATATTGTTGAAGTATATAATGATCTGGTCCTGCTCATTTCACTCAGCATCACTTCATGTAAGTCTCTCTAGGCCTTTCTGAAATTATCCTGCTAGTCATTTCTTACCGAACAATAATATTCCATAATATTCATATACCACCATTTATTCAGCCATTTTCCAATTGATGGGCATCCACTCAGTTTCCAGTTTCTGACCATTACAAAGAGGGCTGCCACAAACATTCTTGCACATACAGGTCCCTCTCCCTTCTTTAAGATCTCTTTGGGATATAAGCCCAGTAGTAACACTGCTGGATCAAAGAGTATGCATAGCTTCATAACTTTTTGAGCATAGTTCCAAATCGCTCTCCAGAATGGTTGGATATGTTTACAATTCCACCAACAATGTATCAGTATCCCAGTTTTCCCACATCCCCTCCAGTATTCTGCATTATCTTTCCCTGTCATTCTAGCCAATCTGAGAAGTGTGTAGTGGTATCTCAGAGTTGTCTTAATTTGCATTTCCCTGATTAATAATGACTTGGAGCATCTTTTCATATGGCTAGAATCAGTTTCAATTTCTTCATCTGAGAATTGTCCATATCCTTTGACCATTTATCAATTGGAGAATGGCTTGCTTTCTTACAAATTAGAGTCAATTCTCTTGGAAATGAGCCCTTTATCAGAACCTTTAACTGTGAAAATGTTTTCCCAGTTTGTTGCTTTCCTTCTAATCCTGTCTGCCTTAGTTTTGTTTGTACAAAAAATTTTCAATTTAATATAATCAAAAGTTTCTATTTTGTGATGAATAATGATCTCTAGTTCTTCTTTGGTCATAAATTCCTTCCTCTTCCACAGGTCTGAGAGGTAAACTACCTTATGTTCTTATTTATTTATAATTTCATTCTTTATGCCTAGGTCATGAACCCGAGACAAATACTTTCAAGATATTTGGATTTAAATTTTCAAAGACATAAACATTTCTGAGAAAATTTGAAAGCTCTTCAGATAAAAATTTACTCTTAGAATTTATACTTCTTAAATTCTATAAGAATTGTCTAGATATTGTTATAATTAAATAATGTGTTTCAGATGAGTGCATCTGATAAATAATACAAAAAACAAAATATAGAGGATTGAAGGGACTAGATAATTCCATATCAAAGCTGCTATTTCTGATAAAGGAAGTCCTAATTAAAAACAAACAAACAAACAAACAAAGAAACAAAAAAAACTTAGGGCAGCTCGGTGGCTGAGTGGATAGAACACTAGCCCTGTCAGGAGGACCTGAGTTCAAATCTGGCCTCAGACACTTAACACTTCCTAGCAGTGTGACCCTGGACAAGTCACTTAATCCCAATTACCTCAGGGGGGAAAATCTTTATTAGTTTAGGCTATTTTATAATATAAATTGCAGAACAGTTGTCGATCTTCACTGTGTGAAGAAAGTCCCTTAGCAGGGATTTCTTATGCCTATAAAATTGCAGTCTTGACCAAAATAAAAATATAAAAAGTAATAGGGCTGAATTAAAAAAAAAATTTTTTTTAAAGGATCATAGAAGGAACTAAAAACAAAATCAGTACATGTTTTGTTTTGCTTGTTTTTACAGGAATTACATTTTATCTATAATGATTTTTCAGATTCAAACTGCAAGATTAGCCTAAAATTTACTGTTGCTAATTCACAATTCATGGGGATAGAACTGATGATATTAGATAAAATGGATTTCATACTAGAAATATTGAGGAGGAAGAATAAATTTTTTTGTCTATCCATTTTATGCTGAAAATAGTATATAAATATCCAAAATGGCCCTATAATTCCATAAATAGGGAATTTCTTCCAGTTATGAGGAGTTCAACCTAGCTATATCCATCTATCCATTTGCAGCTTTGTTCATGCCCAGGATCTTCCTGAATATAGTCACTTTGTTGGATTGTTGCTCGAATTTGTGTGTGTATGTTTGTCTCTTTTGTCTGTCTATCCATCTGACATTGCAAATGTACAGTAAGTTGAGAGTAAAATTGAAGATGAGGAAAATGGATTGGTTCCTCTTAGTGAATTTTAGAATTTTTTTAAATGATTCCAGGCTTCTTTTTGAATAATGGGTTCATCTTTTTTAATATCGGTATTTCACTGTTGGTGATATGTATCTTCTATCATGGAACACTATGGTCTTTGAAGTATTGAGATTGAGGGTAACTCAAAGGACAGTGATGATGTGAATAGGGGATGTGAGTATCATCAAAGAAATTTGTGAACAGAAAAAGAAAATGGATTGGTCACATGGTGAAAGCAAGAGATTAGATGACTTGTCTTCTCCATTGGTATTCCTTCAATGTCAAAAGAAAACAGTATATAAATTTTAAATCTCTATGTACACCTTCCTCTCCCCCCCTTTAAATTCTACTCTGTTATCCTTTTGTGGCAGTAACTGTGGGGTCTTGAAGGTTATGACAGTGAATCAAGAGATCTGTTAATAGAATTTACCATTATGCGGTGGAAAAGGGGGAAAACACTTGAGACCCAGACTCAAGGTTTGGTAAAAATTAACCATTTAGCTTAACACCAGACCTACTGCATGGCTTTTTTTTTTTTTTTTTTTTTTTTTTTGGTATTTGTATCACCTCTGTTTAGCCTAGTGCCTGGTATTTAAGTGCTTTTTTGTTTTTTGGTTCATTCAAATAATGTATGTGTATGTGTTATCTGAAGGTGAGTTCAGATAAATTTGGAGAGACTCATCATTAGGTCTGTTTTTTTTTTTTTTTAATCAAATAATTTATATAGCATTGGGGCCAATTGTTCTTTAAGTGTTTGGTAGAATTCACATGTAAATCCATCTGGTCCTGGGGATTTTTTCTTAGGGAGGTGTTTAATTGCCTGTTCTATTTCTTTTTCTGAAATGGGACTATTCAAGCAATTTACTTCCTCCTCTGTTAGTCTGGGAAGTCTATATTTTTGGAGGTAGTCATCCATTTCACTTAGGTTATCAAATTTATTGGCATAAAGTTGAGCAAAATAACTCCTTATTATTTCTCTAATTTCCTCTTCATTGGTGGAAAGTTCTCCCTTTTCATTTTTAAGAATACTAATTTCATTTTCCTCCCTCCTTTTTCTAATCAGATTTACCAAAGGCTTATCTATTTTATTGGCTTTTTCATAGAACCAACTCTTAGTTTTATTAATTAGTTCAATAGTTTTTTTACTTTCAATATTTTTAATTTCTCCTTTTAATTTTAGAATTTCCAATTTAGTATTTGATTGGGGGTTTTTAATTTGGTCTTTTTTTAGTTTTTTTAGTTGCAAGCCCAATTCATTAATCTTTTCTTTCTCTGTTTTATTCAAGTAAGCCTCTAAGGATATAAAATTCCCTCTTATTACCGCTTTGGCTGCATCCCACAAATTTTGGTATGATGTCTCATCATTGTCATTATCTTGAGTGAAATTATTAATTGTATCTATAATTTGCTGCTTCACCCAATCATTCTTTAAGATGAGATTGTTTAGTTTCCAATTACTTTTTGGTCTATTTCCCCCTAACTTTTTGTTGAATGTAGTTTTTATTGCATCATGATCTGAAAAGAAAGCATTTACTATTTCTGCTTTCTTGCATTTAATTTTGAGGTCTTTATGTCCTAATATATGGTCAATTTTTGAATAGGTTCCATGAACTGCTGAGAAGAAAGTATATTCCCTTCTATCTCCATTCAATTTTCTCCAAAGATCCAACATACCTAATTTTTCTAATATTCTATTTACTTCTTTAATTTCTTTCTTATTTGTTTTGTGGTTTGATTTGTCTAATTCTGAGAGTGCAAGGTTGAGATCTCCTACTATTACAGTTTTGTTGTCTATTTCTTCTTGCAACTCTCTTAACTTCTCCTTTAGGAAGTTGAGTGCCATACCACTTGGTGCATATGTTTAATACTGATATTGCTTCATTGTCTATAGTACCTTTTAGCAAGATATAGTTTCCTTCCTTATCTCTTTTAATTAGATCAATTTTTGCTTTTACTTGATCTGAGATAAGGATGGCTACCCCTGCTTTTTTGACTTCACCTGAAGCATAATAGATTCTGCTCCAGCCTTTTACCTTTACTCTATATGTATCTCCCTGTTTTAAATGTGTTTCTTGTAAACAACATATTGTAGGGTTCTGACTTTTGATCCAGTCTGCTATCTGCCTCCTCTTTATGGGGGAGTTTATCCCATTCACATTTACAGTTAAGATTACTAATTCTGTATTTCCTGCCATCATTAGGTCTGTTTTAAGGTAATTTTTCAGCAATGGTAGCTCTTCAATACAACTTAAAATCATTGAGAATAGTAGGAAGTTAATTGCTTGTTTGATTGCATGTGGCACTGATGGAGGAAATATATATAGCAAAGAAATATTAGATCCTTAAATTGGGCATCTAGTAATTCATTAATAATATTTGTAAAGGAAAAATTCAGCCTTGGAAGAGAAAATAGATAAATAATAAATAATTGTGAGAAATTTTAATATCTTACTTGCAGAATAAATCCAGTTAAAAATAAGAAAAAAAATCTAGTTGAATATTAAGCTAAATTTAATAGCTATATGCAAAAATGATTTGGAAAAGCAAAGTTTGTGTTTTTCCAAAATCATATAAGAAATACAAAAAATTACTTTTTTTAGGTGACAATTTTGAATATTGATTTCTCATTTCATGAAATTTATTTTAATAGAATTGACTAGGAGTTATTTTTACGTAGCAAATTTTCAGTATTTTATTGCCCTTGTTTTGGCAAAAGGAATAATCCCAATTAGAATTGAAAACTGTTCCTGAGGAAAGAAAGCTATCTTAGGTGTTCTAGAATTGGGAAGGCCATCTCCTGGACCTCTTGGTTTTTTCTTAAATAGATATTTTGCTACTAGGTGCTGTTGTCATTATTGTAGGATGAAAATTCTATGAGTTTCAAGCTTCAGATTTTATAAAATGTATTAGTCTTCTACTTTACCACTTACCACTAACCTAAATTCTGAATTAAATAAAAAATTTGCAAAAAAAAAATGAAATAATATTTTACTAATTTGTTTCTCTTATTTAAATTTATAAGTAATTTTTTTGTTGGTGTTTTGTTTTGTTTTTTGGTAGAAACTATAATTGAGGGGAAAATGAAAAAGCCTTCATCTTCAAATTCCTGTGAGGTATGTATTACATTTGTTTTTTAACTTGTGCATTACCATTACAATATTCTTAGGGCAATGGTTTTGAAAACATTTTATTATTTGCCTTTCAAATAACATTTTCCCAGCAAAATATATAAGCTTTGATTAACTGGAATACTTAGAGAAAGGTATGTTCTGTTTAAGTGAGGGTTCAGTCTAACTCACTCTAAAAAATTCTTTAGTGATACATTGTATTTTTATATCTCCTTCATTTCCAAATGTATTCTTTTCCTCCCCAGAAAGATCCCTTATTACAAAGAATTAAAAAAAAAAAGGGAGAAAGGGCATAATGTTTTGGTGATGAAAATCTTAGAATGTAAGCTGTTTGAGGGCAGTGACCATTTCTCTTTTGGCTTTTGTATCCCCAATCTAGGTTAGTAACTTTAACATTACTTTTTTTGGTCTAGACTTGAAATGTCAGTAGGGTAGAGAACTTCTTTTATGGAAACTCCTTCCATAGATGAAGAAAATTTAGATTTATTGTTATTTACAATGTTTATAATGTTCTCTTGAATTTCCTTAGTTCAGTCTTAATCAGTTCATATAAGTTTCTGAATTCTTCATATTCATTGTTTTTTTGCAGTGATAATATATCATTTTTTTATACCAGTTTGTTCATCAATCCCTTAATTAATGGGCCCAACTTTTTTTAAACCTGGGTGATTTGAAAGATCTTAGCTTTATTTATTTATTTTTTGAGTTAAGGTATTACCTTCTACTCTTGAAAAATGATCTTTTTTGATCATTTTGAGAGTCTTCCCCCATAGAAATGTTAGCTTAGTAAACTATCAGCCATTAGTGAATTAGAATGAATTGGTTTATTATGCTGATTTCCTTTCAAGATAGTTAGCTAGAATGAGGTAAGATTACATTGATTAGGCAGGATTAATTTTTGAGCATTAGGTATGCTTTCTTTTTCCTTCCTTTTCATCAAGCATCATCCATGCCTTCTGCCTATTGTTTCCTTTACCCCATGTCATACCAAGATGTAGATCATTTCCTTTTTAAGTCAGACATGTACATGTGATTCTATTGTGGTGAATCTTCACCAGCAGATTACCCCTTCCATTATATCTTCTCTCTCATTTATTTTTAACCTCTCTCTTTCATTTGTCTGCTTCCTTATTTTCTGCATACATGCATGTGCTGCAATAGATTTCTCCACTTCTTCTCCTCTTCTTAGCTCTCCATAGTCTGGCTACTAATTTCATCATTCCATTGAAACTAATCTTCCTGAAGTCACTAATGATATCTTAATTGCCAAAGGTAATGCCTTCTCTTTATCTTCCATGGTTGTGGTGTGAGGATCAAATGAGATATTTGTGAAGATAATTGCAAACCTTAAAGTGCTACATAAATATTAGTTATCATTATCATCATTATCAAAATTATTATTATTACATGTGAAGAAGAAAAAAAGAAAAGAAAGTGTTTTAATTTCATTTAGGAGAGTGGTTCTTTGCTGACAATAGGAACAATGAATGTTCTTTCCAGCTAAAACAGAGTTCTATGTTTTCCTGTCAAATTAGTTAGTTTCAATATCCAGTACATAGTTTGTTTGAACTAGTTATTTGCATATATGCAGGTATTTTGAATGAAATCATTGGTGTGAACCAAAATTTACATATAAGACATTAAGCACAAAGGTGACTTATTTTCATATGACTACATATGAAAATTATCTTTTCATTATCTCTTTTGCTAATAGACTGGAAACCATAGTTCTAACACAAAGTACTGCAATTTCTGAATTTGTTAGTATGGTACCATTCTCTAGTTCATTCAGAAGTAAATGGAATGCTCTGTCTGAATTCAGTGTTGAATTCATATTAAAAAGATGCCTTTCTTTTTGTAGTTCCGAATACCAAAGAAATCAAAATCAAAGCAAGAAGATACTCAGATTCAGATACCTCTGTCAAGACTAAGAAGCTCTGACCGATGGGACCACCCTTTGAAGGGGGTAAATTAAAGCTATTTTCTTTTATGTGTATATTTTTAAAAGTATGTAAAGTATTTATTAAAACAATTTCAATTTTCCTATATTGCCCCCTTTTTGTTCTTTCTAGTTATTAATTTCTAGTTTTTAACTTATAGTGATTCTTTTTTATGTTGTTAGATGCTGATTAATTCCCTCCTCCCCCCTCCTTTTGGGGTTAAGTGACTTGCCCAGGGTCACACAGCTAAAAGGTGTTAAGTGTTTGAGGTCAGATTTGAGCTCAGTTTCTCCTGAATTCAGGGCCAGTGCTCCATCCACTGTACCATCTAGCCGCCCCGATGCTGATTAATTCTTGATTCTGTTTTCAGACATACAGTTATAAATTGAACATAAATATATATTAAATAAATGATAAATTCTATGTTGTAGATGAAATTATATTTTAAGTAGGCCAAGCATATAATTTAAAGGAATTCTAGAGCAAATTTCACTTTTCTATTTATTTCATGTTAAGATTCTTATATTTTATATATTTTAAAAAGAATGATATATAGATATATTTTCCAAAAGATTTTTCTGCTTAGTAACCCAAGATTTTTCAAACATTGTCTTTCCTTTGTTTTTAGTGGAGCAGATAGCTAAAACAGTGATTGGCAGAATTGGAATCCAGGAAAATTTTAATAGAATAGATTGTTGGTCCCAATCTAATAATGTGAAATTGAATAAGGATAAAAATAAAACCTTATACTTGGGTTCAAAAAAATCCACTTTAGAAATACAAGATGGGGGATGGTATAATTAGATACTACTTCATCTCAGCATTTGGTGTTTTACTGGAAAGCAAATTCAATATGAATCAACAAATTGAAGTGGCAAGCAAAAAAGGCTAAAGCTATTTTTGACACAATGTTCAGTACTAGAGAAATGTTAATTCTGTTGTACTGTGTTCTAGTTAGACCACATCTGGATTGTCATGTTCAGTTTCAGCCAGGTGATAGATTTTAGGAAGAACATTGATAAATTTGTAAGCATCCAGAGGAGGTCAGTCAGAATAGAGAATAACCTGAAGTTATTTTTAAAAGTAATTTAAGAATAAACAATTATTTTTTAAAAAATTTATAGCTTTTTTTTTTTAAACATTTTTTTTACTTCTGAGGACCTTGAAACCTTTCTACTTGAATACTGGTTCAAGAAATTGAGGTAAAGACAGAAAACTAAAAGAGGGGAACATGATAATTGTTTTCAAGTATTTGAAGGGCTGTTTCATGGATTAGATTTTTGCTTGGATTAGAACAATAGGTTGAAGTCAGAAAGAGGAAAATATAGATTGATATAAGGAAAAACTTGCTGTCAGTTACAGTCACCCAACAGTGGAAAAGGCTATCTTAAAGAGTAATGGGTTTCCCTCTATTGAAAGTCTTCAAGCAAAAATTAAATGACTACTTGTTGGTTATGTTGTAAAAGAGATTCCTGTTCACAACTAGGATCTACTAGATAACTTTAGGACTCCCTTTCTACTCAGAGACCCTGTGTTTAACCAGTATCAGATGATTCCTAATAAAAAAAAGAATTAGAATAGCTACATTTTGTTTTATTACTTTGTTTTGCCACCATATAATTCATGAGTCACTACTCATTCTGACTTCTTCAATGAAAATTTTTTACAATCAGCATTATTTGTTTTAATTTATTTGTTCATTCATCTATCTATCCATCCATTTATTTATTTATTCATTTATTCATTCATTTATTGATGATGTAATTGGGTTAAGTGATTTGCCCAGGATCACACAGCTAGGAAGTTTTAAGTGTATGAGATTGGATTTGAACTCGGATCCTCCTGATCTCAGGGCTGGTGTTCTATGCACTGCACCACATAGATGCCCCTTAATTTATTATTTATATTTAACTATGAGACAGAACATCTTTATTTGAAATACATTATGAAATTATTTAGCTGCTTATCTTTGAGTTTAATAAACATATTCCTAGAGTTTTAGTCTTGCTGTAGTGTGTTAATCTTTTACTAAACTAACAAAGAAAGGCAACCTCCATGGTATAACAATTGCTTCTGGGAGGAGGTAATTATGCTTATGATATAGTTATTGTTTATAGGAAATGATGTTAATTGGGAGGGGAGCCACAGACCCATTAAGAGTTGACTATACAAGGAGTTGAGTATGTCAATAGTTAAAGTATTAATCATTGTTATATTTATAGGCAGTTTTCAACTTATGACTGGATCATGTTTCAGAAATTCATGTGCCAGTTGTCTTTTAGGAACTTAATATAGAAGTTTAAAAACAGTTGTGAGTGGTTGTTAGTTTCCCATGCTAGCTGAAAAAAACCCTATTGAAATATAATATAGTAAATGTATATTTGTAATGAAAAATAGTTGAAAACAATACTATTGCAAATTTAATAGTTCCTGGGTTTCAGAATTTTTTGGTTCTAGTTGATCCTGTCTGGTCCTAAAACTCATTCATAAAAAAGTATCACTGATTCAGACCATGACTTAATTAATTAGTCTTGACTAATTGATTTAATTAGTGGGGAGGGAGCATATATGCACTAAGATCTTGAAGAAAGTTGCTAGTGAGGGAGTTTACATTATTTTTTTTTTTTTAATATTGTAGTGGTATTGTCATCTATTTTCTATTCATCTGTTCTTACTTCCCCCATTCTTTTGCTTCTTGTGCTATCACTGCATAATTTCTATATCTCCTCAAATCCAAGGAAGTATACTGCCCATCAGAATGAATGGTGTGAAGGGATCTTTTTAGCAAATATCACCAAACTTAACTGGACAAGTACAACAGGCAGGTAATTTGCCTTCTAGACTGTATGCATTAGCATATATTAGTAATATATTGATATTGAAATTAGTATTCACAATCTTGCTGGACTGGGCCAGATTAACATCTACTGGCTTTTAAGTCTACTGTATCCTTAAATTTAACAGGGTGAACCTGAAAATACATATTTTGCTTTAGACAAGTACTTATCTGATGGGAACCATTGAGATTGAGGGAATTATTACTTCAGTAATTAACATGACAATCTAGTAGAATTTGAACCACCATGACTCTATCCATACATCATAAGGATACTTTGTAGTTTAACAACCTACAAAGAGAACCTATCAGTTCTCAGTGCTAGATAATAAATATATAATCCTTAACAATAATCACATAGAAAGCAGTTTTTTTTTTCCCCTGTACAGGGGATGGCCCTGCATTATTTCTTCCTGTTCAATTTTCGTGGCTCAAATGTGTCAACTTTGACCAGTGAGGACAGGAAGAAAAAAAAAGAAAAAAGTTATAAAGCCAGGCTTGTCCTACTTGACTGAGCTCTAGGTCAGACCAGACACAAGTCAGCAAGTAAGGCCAAGAAGAAGGTTCTGGGAGTTGTGGGACAGCAAATTCTTGCTTCCTGAGCAGCCCATTGGCCAGAGAACATATCTGAGAGCAGAATTGCCAGTCTGTTTCCTCCTTCAGTAGCCCAAAGGCAAGAGAGAGGATTAGGAACACAGTCTTGAGCTTCCAGTTTCTTGACATCAGCAAAACAGATGAGCGAAGGAAGGAGCAGAACTGCTAGACCAAACTCCTGCTGTTTTCTTAGCTATTAGACAAGACAGAAAGAAGCGAGAGCAAAATCAAAAGCTTTCCTTTTATGGCACTCAGACAATTAGTAATTTAAATTCATTCATTTAAATGCCTACCATGTGCCAGGTATTGATGCTAAGTGTTGGGGATAAAAAAAAAAAGGCAAAAGACAGTTCCTGATCTCAAGGAGCTCATAATCTTATGGGGTAGAAAACATATAACAAATATGTACCAGCAAGTTATATACAGGACAAATTGGAAATAATCAACAGAGGGAAGGCACTGGAATTAAGAGGGAAAATGAAAATGTTTCCTGTAGAAGTTGAGATTTAAGTTGGAACTTGAAGGAAGCCAGTCAAGACAGGAGGTAGAGATGAAGATGCAGAGTATTCCAGGCATAGGAGACAGTCAATGCAAATGCCTGGAATTCAGAGATGACTATCTTATATGAAGAAGAGGAAGGTAACCAGTGTTATTGGATCTAAGTGAAGGAGGTTTAAGAAGCCTGGAAATATGGAGGTGGATATACGATGGGCTTTGAATTCAAAAAAAGGATTTTGTATTTGATACTGGAGGTGATAGGAGGACATTTGATTGGGGGAGGAGGGCATGACATGTTTAGACCTATGCTTTAAGAAAATTACATTGGTGACCGAGTTGAGGATGTAGTGGAGTTGGGAGAGAGTTGTGGCAAGGAGACTAGCTAGTGGGCCATTACAGCATGAGGTTATAGAGGCATGACCCAGCTTGCAGTATCAAGAGAGAAGGATGCATATTTGAAAAATGCTGCAAAGGTGAAATCAACAGGTCATGGGAACAGACTGGATATGAGGGTGGTGGTAGTGAGAGAGAATAAGTAGTCAAGGAGGACATGTAGGTTGCAAAGCTGGGTGATTGGGAGGATAGTGGTGCCCTTGACAAAAATGGGAAAGTTAGAAAGAACAGAAAGTTTGGGGCAAGGGACAGATAATTTCCATTGTAGACATGTTGAGTCTGGGATATCCAGTTTGAGCTATCTACTAGGTTGTTGGAGATAGGAGATTAGGGATCAGTGGAGAGATTAGAACTAGATAAGTAGATTGGAGAATCATCAGTATACAAATGATAATTGAATTCATGGGAGTTGATAAGATCAACCAAGTGAAACAGAATGAAAAGGGAAGAAGAAAAAACCAGGGGAGAGCCCAGTGGGTTACTCATAGGTGGCAAATGTGACTTGGAGATCAGCAAAGGAGATTGAGGAGGGAATTGTCAAATAGGTAGAAGGAGAACCAGGAAAGAGTAGAGTCCTTAAAATCTAGAGCATATCAAGAAGAGGATAGTCAATAGTGTCAAAGGCTACAGGTTCAGGAAGAAGACTGAGAAAAGGCCAATAGATCATTAATGACTTTGGAAGTGCAATTTCAGTTGAATGATGAAATCAGAAGCCAAACTGTAGACAACTAAGAAAAGAGTGAGAGGAGAATAAGTATTATAGATAGTCCTTTCAAGGAGTTTAACCACAAGAGGCCGGGGAGAGATGGGATGGCAGTTTCTGCTTAGGTATGAGTGTGACAGGAGGGAAGGTCGAGGATAGGAACTTGAAGCTCTGCTTACTTCTGATCATATTAGGTCCCATACTCAGTCTGGTGTCACCTCTTAGCTCCATCACCTTAGAGAAGATAAAGTGCCTACTCATACTAAGTACAATGTCCTGTGCATTGTCAAAAGCCCTTCCAGAAATCATTTTGGAAAGAAGTCTCATTCTCATTCATGAACTGAGTTTCATCTCCTTCCTCAGCAGAGATCTGCCTATATCTCTGATAGGAAGTTTTCCCTCCATCTTTGATTCACTGGGGAGCATTTGTGTACTGGCCAGAAACTGATGTGGGGAGGGGGAGGGTCATGCTCTTTTAACTACCCTTATCTCCATCCAGACAACCAGAAGGAATTGGTTTTTAAATATAACATTGGAAAGGATGGCAATAGTGAAGCTACATTGTATAGTTCCTCCACTAACTTTTATGGTTCAAATAACCTGTTCCTTCATAGTGTCTTTACCTTTAATTTCTCCAAAGTGTAGTGCTTATCATAAGTTTCTTACCTCCTGAAGGCACTACGTTGTTCTTTTGAAATTTAAACATTGAAACTAGTAGGATTTGGAAAAGTGTCCTTGGTTCCTGTTTGGACTTGAACAAAATAAATTGTAGCTATTTGTACTTCCTAGCACTTTAAATCAAATATACTTATTAATAGTACAAAAAATGTATTGTAGAAAATTCTCACAGTAACTTATTGCCTTCAAAGAAAGACCTTCCTTCCTTCCTTCCTTCCTTCCTTCCTTCCTTCCTTCCTTCCTTCCTTCCTTCCTTCCTTCCTTCCTTCCTTCCTTTCTTCCCTTTCTTTCCTTTCTTCCCTTTGGTTTTCCTATTATAAAGTCCTACTTTTATGCTTCATCGAGGTAAGGATGTAACTTTAGATTCTCAAAGGCTATAAAATTTGAGTATAAACTTTTAGTAGGTCCAATTGTTCTCAAAAGGCCTAGACTAACTCTGTCAAGGACCAATACAGTTAAGTCTGGAAAATCATAATACCAGTAAGGTTGTCTCTGTCTCTATGTGATGAATTCTTTGCTCTTGCAACCCATTACAGGAAGAAAAATGCACAATAACCTTTGATACTTGGCAGATTTCTTTAAATTATGCAGTGAATGAGGCAGAGTGATAGAAAAGGGAATAGAGAGTGTTAAAAATCAAACAATTGCTAGATTGTTGCAATAACTGAATTCATTCATATTAATAGATATAGAAATTGTGAGTTTTTTGTTAATGACCAAGGAATTAACATGCTATTAGAAGAACTGGCACATATCAGTATAGCTATACTTATAGTAAACTAACTAAGACAACAAAAAGGAAATTGTAATCAGATGAAAATATTGTGTATAAGTCCTCCTTGGAGAAGGAGTTTTTAAATTAGTTTCATTCTGCATCAAAAGGCAACCAGAAATGTAATTTTTATGGGATACCTTGTTATCTTCTTTGTTAATGATTATGACATAGTTAAGCCATATGACCATGTTTTCCTTAATATTTATTGCTTATTATCAAGATTCATTATAAACTATGGGAGGTAGGGGTTTCTATGCAGAATTTCATGTCTTCTCTGAAGACAAGATTTTTCTTTTCTTTTTTTTTTTAAAATAGCTTTTTATTTACAAGTTATATGCATGGGTAATTTTACAGCATTGACAATTGCCAAACCTTTTGTTCCAGTTTTTCCCCTCCTTCCCCTACCCCCTCTCCTAGATAGCAGGTTGACCAATGCATGTTAAATATGTTAAAGTATAAATTAGATACAAAATAAGTATACATGTCCAAACAGTTATTTTGCTGTACAAAAAGAATCAGACTCTGAAATAGTGTACAATTAGACTGTGAAGGAAATCAAAAATGCAGGCGAACAAAAACATAGGGAATGGGCAATTCTATGTAATGGTTCTTTGTCATCTCCCAGAGGTTTTTTGCTGAATGTAGCTGGTTCAATTCGTTACTGCTCCATTGGAACTGATTTGGTTCATCTCATTGCTGAAGATGGCCAGGTCCATCAGGATTGATCATCATATAGTATTGTTGTTGAAGTATATAATGATCTCCTGGTCCTGCTCATTTCACTCAGCATCACTTCATGTAAGTCTTTCCAGGCCTTTCTGAAATCATCCTGTTAGTCATTTCTTACCGAACAATAATATTCCATAATATTCATATACCACAATTTATTCAGCCATTCTCCAATTGATGGGCATCCAGTCAGTTTCCAGTTTCTAGCCACTACAAAGAGGGCTACCACAAACATTCGTGCACATACAGGTCCCTTTCCTTTCTTTATGATCTCTTTGGGATATAAGCCCAGTAGTAACACTGCCAGATCAAAGGGTATGCACAGTTTGATAACTTTTTGAGCATAGTTCCAAATTGCTCTCCAGAGTGGTTGGATGTATTCACAACTCCACCAACAATGTATTAATGTCCCTGTTTCCCCACATCCCCTCCAACATTCCGCATTATCTTTCCCTGTCATTCTAGCCAATCTGACTGGTGTGTAGTGGTATCTCAGAGTTGTCTTAATTTGTATTTCTCTGATTAATAATGACTTGGAGCATCTTTTCATATGCCTCGAAATAGTTTCAATTTCTTTGTGAAGACAAGATTTTTATACATACATACAGGTACGTGTGTACGTGTGTGTATGTATGCTTAGTGAATTCATGAATGCTGACATAAAAGAGTAAGGAATATGTTGAAAAATATGCTTCAGGTTTGAGAAAAAAGATCAATAATAATTTAGAAGCCTTACATTTTTATGTTATGGATACTTTCTTCCAGAAGAAAATTTAAAAATGTCAGAAATGATAAGCAGTGAGCAACATTACAAGAAATGAATCTGATTATATCTTACTATAGAGGGAACAACTGATTATTGATATGGGAATAATACTGGAATCACATCTCTGTATGTTGTCAGACAATTGGCTATTTAGAGGAATGGTCAAAATCATCATCAAGTTTACAATGTTGTATTCTTCCATCTTAGCAACTACTTTTAATTGATCCATTGAAACAAAATGATAAAAATTGGGAAACAGGAAAAGACAGAAATACTGACTTTGGTTAAACTTTTATAAGAATTGGGAAAGAATCATCAACACAAAAATCCCCAAGGGATCTAAAAACTTCTTTTAATCAACAAGCACTTTATCTTCTTATGTAGCAGAGAGAGATGATAACCTTTGGTTTAGAATACATCTTCATTTGTGAAATATTACAGAAAAATGGTAGAAGATTATGACAAGATTTATCATATAAAATGCCAATGGAAGTATAAACAAGGTTGGCATGGAACCTAGCTGAGGTTTATTATCTCAAGACCATTCATAGATGAAATTGATAAGAAGAAAACAAATAGTTTCAGTAATGATCTGTTTTTTTTTTTTTTTATCAGTGACAGAAACTACCATATTTCCACCTTAGTGCCTTAGTTTTGAGTGTGCTATACCAAAGAAGTAGTTACAGAATTGAAAATAAAATTGGAATGAGTGGACCAGACTAAATACACACAGAAAAAATACACTTTGGCAGCAATATAATCTTGAGGGTTTTGAGGGATCATTTATAAGATACTCTTAGGGAGAGGAATTTATCAAAGGAATGAAAAAAATTGTATTGTTGTTGTATTGTTACTCTGAAAAAGGTGATCAAGAAAATGACTTAACATCTGCCCATATGCCACTTATCTTTATAAAATCTTTAACATGATCTACATACATATGCATAATGCTTATATATACTTATCCACATATGTATAATGTAAATATAAGAAGGAAACAGGCAACTTTCTCAAATGATTTTTTACAGGAGACCATATATTTACAGTCATATTGACTTAAAGGCATAGAGAATAAAATGTCCTGCTGTATTTGTTATTGCTTCCCGAAATGCATTTGATTCATTAAAACAGAATGTAATCTTTAAAGTTGTCTCCCAATAGATAATATCATCTGTAAATGTAAGATGATAAAAGATTCCTTAAAATCAAAGAGCTAACCCTTTTTAGTAATCCTACGCTTAATAATATCAATTGTATCAATTGGATTTCCAAAAGTGTTTACCTGTCTTAGAATATATCCTGAATAAATTCTAAATGGAAAAGAGATTCCTTATAGATGATGAATTCTCCCAGATGTTCCTGTTTGTAGATGACCCATATTAATTGTATCAGAGTCTCTGAATATAGGGTCCCCTCATTGAATACTCAAAAAAGATAGACCAAATTCTTCACAGGAAAAACTAATTAGATTAAAAATGCCTATTTTTTAGGGTGTAACATGAAGTATGGTAGCCAGTCTATTGAGTCATGCAAAAATTAATATATCTAAGACAAGCACTGCAGATAGATGATGATTTGGTCCCATATTGGATGCATATATAGTCAGTTCTACTATAACACCTATTTTGAAAATGCAAATTTGTTCCAATGTGATTTATATATTTTTTGATGTTCACTCATTTCAGTTGTACCCAACTCTTTGTAACCCCATGTGGGTTTTTTTGGGCAAAGATGTTGGTTTGCCATTTCCTTTTCTAGCTCATTTTACAGATGAGAAAACTGAGGCAAACAGGGTTAAGTGAATTGCTAAGAGTCACACAGCTAGTGTTTGAAGCAAGTATTGAATTTAGATTAGTTGAACTTGACCCAGGTTCAACATTTTATCCACTGTACCACCCAGGTACCTCGATTTATATATTATGGAACAATTTGCACATAATTCAACTTTTTAATTTGTTCACACATGATTTTGCTCATGAGAATGTAGAAAAGTGCACCCAGCTTAATGGAGCAGGACAGGAACAAATACAATATACATTCATATAGCATCAATATGAATCAACTACCTCAATTCACTGTGTATGTTATGCTAGAAGACTGTAATTTGCAATTTTTTCACATATGTTCCCCATTGTATTTATTATAGTATATATTCTGGCTCAGTAAAGTCCATATACACCTACCCTTCCATGCACTATTTTCTCCTCACCCACACTATCTTTTTCATGGGTGAGGCAGGGCAGGCAGGCCTTGTCTTGTGATTACCAGACCAACTAATGGGAACAAGAGTACAGGCCAAAGTAGCTCAAGGCCAGAGAATCTTCCAATATTTATTGTAGTATTTATATATTTTTTGACCACTTAACATATATAAAACTGTGTTACTGTTTTTATTAGGTTCTTTTTTTTAAATACCACTGATGAAATTTATGGGTGTTATTTTAACTCCATTTTCCTCACAAGCCTTATGATTTTTGTTGTACAGTTTTGCATAGTGGGATGATTTTTAGAAAAGCATATCGTTATAGCAGAACTGACTGTATATGTATATATATATATATAAAGAAACAATGGAAAAACCTAAGGAAGGCTCATAGAAGACAATAGATGAGAATGAGTTATTTGCATAAATAGAGTATATACTCACATTGATGAGATCTTAGATTATTTAAAGATTAAAGATTTTTATTATTCCTTTTGGATTTTCAGATTCCATTACTTTTTAAAAATTAAAGTTGCTTCAATTATTTTCTTTTTTTCCACTTCTTTCTTCCTTATACCCAACTCCTTTAGGAGTCCCAAGTATACATAGGCCCTAATATCTGATGAGAAGAGTGTGAAGATTACTTTGTCATTTTTAAGTGTTATACTGTTATAGACATATTTTTTATCAAGCCAACATCCTTCTCTTCTCCAAAACCCAAACTCAAACCCATCAATCCAGTATGGTGCTGACATGTACATTATTTTGTAATCTTAGTAAACAATCAGTATTTTTTTCTGTGATAATTTTTGGGGGGTCCAAGCCTATAATTTCTTTCATGTGAGGAACTTGTAGTGTGGGAATTTGCTATGCTAATACACATGGACAGTTACATGCAATTTACATTCTTGAAGTGTTATCTTGGACTTTGACAAAAGGCAAACAGCTAAATTTGTCACACAGCTAATCAGAAACAGGCTTAGATATTTCTGACTCCCATTATTCCACACTCTCACACTAATGGCATAGCTAGTTATTCCTGAAATTTTATTTGTCTACCTTGTTTTTCCTTCTTAGGAACTTCTAAGTGAACTTAGGAAGTTCTAAATGAACTTTTCTGCATTTTTCTATCTTCATTATCCAGGTATAATGAATACTTTTTTTTTTTTTTTTTTTTTTTTTAGTATCTCTTGAATGTCATAATGACATATTACTCTATTCTTTTCTTCTCAATTCTGTCATATATTGTCTGTTTTGTTTTCCAGTGGATAAAGGGGGGAGGAAATAAAGGCAGCAGCTCTTTTTTGCATAAGAGTAAAAAGGATTTCCATGGGTGTACTCTCACTTCTAGGCCATCTCCAAACAGGTAAGTTGCTTGTATATCTAAACAAACGATTAACAAAAAAAAAATTTTTTTAACCAGAAAGAAGTATTCAAATTAGTGTTTTGATTTTGTATATTCTTTAATTTTAAAATCTTGAGACTTTATTCTTTTAATTATTTTTAAACTTTTAATGTTGGATGAAATGTACCTGCTATTTGTTATTTGGAAATAAGAATTTTTATCAATTTTTTGTGTTATCCTGCTCTAAGAAAAAGAAAAAAAATCTCTATTTTAGAATATGGTTTGAATGATATTGTCACTGAAACTTTTGACACTGGGTAATAGTTATAAAATAATATGAATAAATTAAGTTGCAATTGTTATTGGGACTTGTAAATATTTTGAAGATTTAGCAGTTACAACACTAAATATGTATTTAAAAATAAAGACTGGGTCTGGTAAGTTTGTGTCTTTTTTGGTATAGTATATCTAAACAGTAACAAAAAAAGGAATCCATTGTCAGTCAATGAATATAAGTAAAAATCTCTTCTTTTCTTCTTTTATATACATTTGCTGCTTGCCAGATGCATTTTCTTTGCTGAGATTATCATGTATTAATGATATTAGTCCGTCAGTAAACATTATTAAGCACCTGCTATGTGCCAGACACTGTTTAGTGCTGATCACACGAAGAAAGTAATTCATAATTTACTGGGAGAGAACATAAGCAAATAAATATGTAGAAATAAGCTATATACAGAATAATTTGGAAATAAACAATAGAAGGAAGGCACTAGAAATAAGGGGAATTGGGAAAGTTTTCTTGTAAAAAGAATTTTAGGTAGAACTTCAGGGAAGCAAGGATGTAGAAATGTGGAGGAAGAGCATTCAAGGTCTGGGGGGGGGGTGCCTTTGAAAATGCTATCAGATGTTACATCTTATTCCAGGACCAGTTAGCAAGAGTCTCTCCCAGATAAAATCTGAATAATTGAAAGAACACTTAAAAGCCACATTCTAGAGAGAAAATAGGCAGTTTATTCAAAACATTTCATGTTAGAAATAAATTCTTATCCATTTGCCTATTCCTAATATTTGGGAGAATTTATATATCTTTCACAAATGGACATATCCTGTATTGAGTATCTCCTATTTGCATTCAACATATTTTAATAATGTTTTACATTTTAATGTAATTTAATAATGATTTACACCACAAACTCTATTTTCAGAGTTATAGAATTTCATAGTTGGAATGTACCCTTTGAGACGTGATTATCCAAAATCTTCTTGAAAGACCTCCAATGAAAGGAACTTATTATTTTCCAAAGGAAATCATTTCATTTTTGAAGAACTCTAGTATTAATTAAAAAAAAATTTTTTTTTGAAGAGGGACAGCTAACTCTGAACCTGGAATCAGAAAGACTCATCTTGTGAATCCAGTCTCAGACACATACTAGCTGTGTGACCCTGGGCAAATCACTTAACTCTGCCTTAGTTTTCTCATCTGTAAAATGAGCAGGAAAAGGAAATGACATATTAGTCTGATGGTTATTTTGTCAAGTATTTTTGCCAAGAAAATCCCAAATAAGGTTTTGAAGAGTCATACACAACTAAAAATGACTAAACAACAACCAAAACAACAAATTTTAAGAAGTATCCCCTTATAGCAAGCTGTAATCAGTCTCTCTCTGTAACTTCCATCTGTTGGTCCTAATATTGCTCTCTGAAGCCAAATAGATCAATGAATCAACAAGCATTTCTTAAACTCCTGATAGTTTTGAGACTCTGTGCTGGAAATGCAAGCACAAAGAAGAAAACTGCCTGTTCTTGCAAGAAGTCTTTCCCTCATCCCTGCCCATTCCCTTTTCCTTTAATTAACCCTTTGAATAGTTGACTCTTGTCATGTTCTTTCCTTAGTTTTTTCTTGGCCAAATATACCCCATTTTTTAATCTGACCTTTGTATGATTCAAAAAAGTGAGTTTTGAGTCGCTTACCATTCTGCTCCATTTCTCTGGTTGTATTGAAGCTGGCAAATATTCTTCCTAAAATGTGGTGTCCACAATAGAAAACAGTCTTGCAGATGTAGCCTAATCAGACCTTCCTCATTAATAAGCAATATGGTTCTGTTCACGCAGCCATGTTAGCTTCTTTGGATTGTTATACTTTGGACTCAGTGAGGTTGTAGGTCACCACAACCATCAGATATTTTTCTATATTAATTGTTGCCTAACCTTGTTTCCTTGATCATGTATTTCTGTAATTGATTTAAAATAGTTGAACACATTGATTTAAAGGTTATTTAAAAAATTTATATCAATTACATATGAACCTGTGAGCATGAAAATTTTTTTTAGTGATTTCATATTTGCTAATAAATATATATATATAATTGCTCAGAATTCTGGTGGTTTTTTAAAAGAGACTTTTGTTAATAAGTCAAATAGCTTTTAATGAATGGCAGCATGGGTCTAAAAATTTTAAATTATCATTCGTCAATAATTTAGGTTAATTCCATTACTGTTCAATCATTGATTTTAGATTAAGCATTTTATTCATCATTAGATCACAGAAATCAGGGTTTTGAAGATGGCCATTTTAAAGAGGTATAAGAATACTTTGAAAGCTAATTAGGTCTGTCTTATTATAAGCAAACAGATTTAGAGAAGGAACACTTAATCTAATGCTCCCTTTCTCTCCTCCCTAGCCAGTTTTATAGATGAGAAAACTTAATCTAGAAAAGTTTTGTTTTCCAAATTTCTCTGACCCCATTCACTACTTTTCCCTTTGTACCATGCTTTTTTTTTTTTTTTAAGATTATTTTTTATTTTCCCTCAATTATATGTAAAAACAATCAATATTCATTTTAAAAATTGAGTTCCAAATTCTCTCTCACCTTCATTGAAAAGGCAATCAATTTGATATGTTATAATATGTGCTGTTATTCAAAACATTTCCATATCAGTTATGTTTTAAAAGAAAACATAGATCAAAATAAAAACCCAAGAAAAATAAAGTAAGTAAAAAAAAGTATGTTTTATCTGTATTTATACTATCAGTTCTTTTTCCGAGGATGGATATTATTTTTCATCTTAAGTCCTTCAGAGTTGTTTTGGATCATTGCATTCCTGAGAATAGCTAACTTGTTCACAGCTGATCATCTTACAAAATTATTGTGTACAGTGTTTTCCTGGTTTTATTCATTTCATTTTGCATCATTTCATGCAAGTCTTTCCAGGGTTTTCTGAGCATCTAATTGATTATTTCTTATAGCACAATAATATTTCATCAGTCATAAAATAACTTGTTTAGCCATTCCACAGTTGATGGGCATCCCCTCAATCTAGAAAAGAGTTACAATAAATATTTTTGTATATATAGGTTCTTTTCCTTTTTGTTTCTTTTGGGATACAGACCTAATAGGGGTATTGCTGTGCATCGTTTTATAGGTCTTAGTGTTGTTTCAAATTGCTCTACATAATGGTTGAATAAGTTCACAACTCCATCAAGAGCATTAGTGTCTCATTTTCCATATCCCCTTCACAACATTTGTTATTTTCCTTTTCTATCCTATTAGCTAATCTAATGGATGTGAAGTAGCACCTCAAAATTATTTTAATTTTACATCTCTCTAATCAATAGTGATTTGCAGCATTTATTCATACGTCTCTATATAGCTTTGATTACTTCATCTGAAAACTTCATTTTTTTAAAAATCATTTATCACATTTGGGGAATTGTCCTTAATTTATAAATTTGATTCATTTTTCTATATATTTGAGAAATGAGACCTTAATAGAGAAACTTGCTTTAAAATTTTTTTCACAGTTATGATTGCTAACTGTATTTCCCCACTACCTTATTTCCCCCATTTATTGTATTCTCTCTCTCTTTTCACTCTGTCCCTTCTCAAAAGTGTTTTGCTTCTGACTAATACCTACTCTCCCCTTCTTATTACCTTTGCCTCCTGCTTTCCTGTAGGCTAAAATAGATTTTTATACCCAATTGAATGTGTATATTATTTCCTCTTTAGCCATTTCTGATGAAAGTAAGGTTCACTTGCCTCACCTCCCTCCATCTTCCCTTTCAGTAAATGCTTTTTCTTGTATATTTCATGTGAGATAATTTATCCCATTCTACCTCCCCCTTTCCCTTTCTTACAGTGCATACTGTAAGAATACTTTTTTTTCTGTACATACGTGCGTGTGCACACACATGCCTTCTAACTCTCCTAATAATGAGAAAGATTTTATGAGTTACAAGTATCATCTTTTCATATAGGAATATAAAGTTTAACCTTATTAAGTCCCTTATGCTTCCTTTTTCCTATTTCCTGTTTTCATTTGTTTGCTTTTTTGCTTTTGTTTAGTCTTATATTTTCTATTCAACTTTGATTTTTTTTTTTTATCAAAAAAGGCTTGAAAGTTTCAACAAAGCTTGAATTTTTATTGAATATCCTTCTCTTCTTCCTCTTACCTTCTCCCCCTCTCCAAGGATTATACTCAGTTTTGCTGGTTAGGTGATTCTTGATTGTAATCCTAGCTCTTGCTCTCCAGAATCTTATATTCCAAGCCCTCTAATCCTTTAATATAGAAATTGCTAAATCTTTTAATATCATTAATTTGAATCCATGATAGTTGAATTTTTTCTTTCTGGATGCTTGCAATAATATCTCCTTGATCTGGGAGCTCTGAAACTTGACTATAATTTTCCTGGGATCTCGTTCAGGAAATAATCATTGGATTCTTTTAATTTCTCTTTTACTCTTTGGTTCTAGGATATCAGGGCAGCTTTTCTTGATTGATGGCTAAGACTCCTTTTTTGATCATGGCTTTCAGGTAAACCAATAATTGGTAAATTATCTCTTTTGGATCATTTTTTCAGGTCAGATGTTTAGACTCCTTTTTTGATTATGGCTTTCAGGTAAACCAATAATTGGCAAATTATCTCTTTTGGATCATTTTTTCAGGTCAGTTGTTTTTCTAATGAAATATTTCATATTGGATTTTTTTTCATTCTTTTGATTTATTGTTTTTTGATTTCTGAGAGTCATTAGCTTCCAGTTGCTCAGTTTTAATATTTAAGGAATTATTTTCTTCAGTGAGCTTTTGTATGTACCTCCTTTTTCATTTTGCCAATTCTTTTTTAAGGAGCGTTTATAATTTTTTTTTCCTGTTTCCTATTTGACTCATTCTGCTTTTCAAGACATTCTTTTCCTCAGTGGCGTTTTGAACCTCTTTTTTTTTTTTTTTTTTTTTTTTTTTTACCATTTGGCCTATTTTAGTTCTTTTAAAAATATATTTTTTTGATATCTTCTATTTTTATATCACTTAGATTTCCCATTATTCTTTTCCTTCTCCCATGGAATCCTTCCTTTTAACAAAGAATTTTTTTATACAAGAAAAGAGGGAAAAAAATTAAGCAAAATTGAGCAACGTATTAGTAAAAAAAACCCTCTGACATAGGTAATATTTTATATCTCACCCATATTTCTAAATATAATCACTCTTCCTCCTTTTTGCTTTGGCATAGGAAAGGTCCAAATTAATACTTTCCTAGCATTAGGCCTGAGAATAGACCATTATTTTTATCATTCCTTTGTGTCTTCCAGTGTTCAGACTAAGGTACAATTAGTCACACAACTATAAGGCTTCCTGGAATCTGAGAAAAATCTTGATCACCAGGAGGTTCCCTCTCCTACCCTGAGATTATGGTGGCCTCCATTCTGTTCTGTTTATTATAACACAATGGCCTTGTCCAAAAATGTATGTTTCTTTTTAAACTTTGAGTATCTCTTCTCTGTCAGAAGGGGTAACATTTTTGATCATAGATTCTCTAGGAACATGGTTGGTTATTGTTTTGTATTTCAAAAACAATATTATTATCTGTGTATGAATTGTTCTGGTTCAGTTCACTGTATTCTGCATCTGTTCATACTATCTAGGATTTTCTAAAAAATTTTTTTCATTATTTCTTCTTGTTGTTCAGTTGTGTCTGACTCTTCATGATATTCTTAGGAGTTTTCTTGGTAAAGGTACTGAAATGATTTCTACTTCCTTCTCCAGTTAATTTTATAGATGAAGAAACTGAGACTGTTTAATTTAAGCAGAGTTAAGTGACTTACCCAGGGTCATACAACTAGTAAGTTTTGAGGCCAGATTTGAACTCTGGAAGATAAGACTTCCTGGCTTCAGGTCCAATACTCTATTCACTGCCCCACCTCGTTGTCTTAAAGAGTTTTTATTGGTGTTTTATTGATGTCATTTTCATTTGTGTCTCACTCTATGACCCTCTTTGGGGTTTACTTGGCAAAGATACTGAAGTAGTCTGTCATTTCCTTCTCTAGGTCATTTTACAGATGAGGAAACTGAGGCAAAGTTAAGAGTTAAGTGATTTGTCCACAGTTATTTAGCTAGTGAGTGTCTGAGGCTGAATTTGACCTTAGATCTTCCTAACTCCAGGCCTAGTGCTTTATCTAATGCTTCTTCCTTATTTGTTAAGGCACAATAATATTCCATTACATTAATATATCACAGTTTGTTTAGCCAATATCTCATTCCTTAGTTGATGGGCATCCTCTTAGATTTTAGTTCTTTTTTAAATACCCTGTTAAGAATCAGGAAGTTTTTTTGTTTGTGACAGCTCCTTTCCTAATATTCTCTTCTCTCTTTCACTCAAAAAAGGTTTCCCTGTTGAGTTTAATGTATTTCTATGCCAAAATTTTTGTGTTTTCATGTGTCCACTCTCCTTTGTTTCAAATAAGAGGTTCATTTGATGCCTGCTTGACATATTCCTTTCTTAGTATGTGCATACTATTTTTATGCATCCTAATTCTGAGAAATAGGAAGTTCTCCTACCTTCTATTTATTTTCTACATTAGCATATACTTTTTACACTCTTATTTCTCCTCTTATCTTCAGAACTGAACTAGTTCATTTTTAAGTCCCCCATTTTTCCTTATATAATTTCCTCAGTACCCTTTTGGAAAACATGAAGATTTTGAAAGGACACTTATTTCTTCTCTCTCATGAGAGTATTAACATTACTTCATATCACAGCCTCTTCTGGTTGCTCATATAAAATAGTATGTTGAGATTTCTCTTGAATTTTGAGTTTGCATGTCAGATTATATACTCATCTTTGGTCTTGAAAGTTTTCAGTTCTGTTAAAGGCCCATTTTCCTCTATAGGATTGTCTTCCGTCTTTCTGGATAAGTTATTCTTGGTTACAAGCCTATAACTTTTGCCTTTTGAAATCTTGTATTGATATGATGAATAAGTAGATATTCAATACCTGATAAAAGATTGGTAGGTAAGAAGAGTAGGAGTCATTGAATATTTCAAATTTTTTTAGGTGATTGTCTCTGTAAAGTTTGGAACTCTTCTTAATTAACCTCATAGGAACACAGAATTTTAGATCTCATAGGAACATAGGAAAGGATCTTAAAGATCCTTGCATTCTAATCTCTTCATTTTATAGATGAGAATACTGAAACTCAGAAAGTATATCCACTGCAAGGTCATTCTGTCAGGAAATGGAGGTCTCATGGCTTCAAGTCTAATACTGTCACTTTACTGGGCTTTCTTTCCACACAACCTTTTCAACTGTATATCCCATGGTTCTTTTAGACAAATCCTCTGATCCAAACTGTCCAAACTACTTAATATCTTTGTGATTATCTTATACTTTTCCATCTTTAATGTCACATTTCACCCTCCACTCACTAGAATGTCTTATTCTTCTGCCAATCCAAATTCTGGTAGTCTGAAATCCAATCCTCCCTCTCCTTCCCTTTCCTTCCTTCTTTCTTTCCTCTTTCCCTCCCTCCCTCCTTCCTTCCTTCTTGACTTCTTATTCTTTGCTACCTTGATTGGTTGTTTCTTGAGGCTTCCCTATTTCTGTCAGTTCATTCCTCACCTCTTTACCTCCATACTGCTATATAGAACTTATTTAGCTTCAATTACTTAATTAAGTTCTATATTAATATATCTTAATTAACAAATGAACTAATCTTGTATTTATATATGCATTCACATTATAGTATCTGGATCTTGGGCTTTGATTATATTATGATTATAAAGAACATTCATTAAAACCATACTTTCTGGTTGTAATAGCTTATCTTCTTTTCTTAATGTAGAGCTCTTTTTTTTTTTTTCCCACAACTAAAGTGCTTTTAATTGCATGGCATATGTGTATGTGTGTTTTTAATCTGACATTCCTAATTTTGTTTATCTTGCTCACTAAAATCTTGTTTCTAGGATTCTGAGAGTCTCTTAAGATGAGATTGGAAGGAAGGCTTAATAGCATCCTAATCTAAGTACCTATTTTCTTTTTCCTTTACTAGGTTCTAAGAAGGGTTGTTTGCAGTTTTCCTAATAGTAGGATATTTTGTACTTATTGATGAGAACAGATAAGTATAATGTTTTACATCCAGAAATTTAGCGACTTTTCACATATATGGCCACTAAATTTGTTCATTTTTTATTGTCTCACCTTCCATGAATTGAAAGGAATGAAACCTGCAGAAATCCTTCAGCTCTTTGTCTAGAACAGGGATTCTTAATCTTTTTTGTGTCCTGGAACTATTGGGTATTTTAGTGAAAACTGAATCACTTCTCAGAATAATGTTTTTAAATACACAAAACACACAGGATTATAAAGGAAACCAATTCTGTTGGAATACAGTAATAAAAATATTTTAAAGATAAGTTTCTAGTCATTGGTTTAAGAATTCCTGTCACAGAAACTCAGTCTTATAAACAGGTCATCAAATTGGGCTCTTTAGAAGATTTACATCAAGATTTTTGTTTGTGTGTTTCTTAGTTTCAAAAAACTGTAGGGTCATGATCTGTTTTGAATTTGTAGAAACTAACTTTTCATGATCAAAGAAAAATTCAAATTTATCTCTCTCAGAATTTTTTTTACTGCTGAATATTGAAAATTGATGTGTTCATTTGCTTTGTAGAATGTGCCTACATATGCCTATAAATACAGAATATAGCAAATGTCCATGACATCAGGGATATCCTTTCGGTTCCAGGTTCTTTCCTTTGGCAAGAGAGAGGCGCCTTTTTGTTCATAATTACTGAAAACATCTATAGGCATATGAGGATTTTTTTTTTTTTTTTTTAGTGAAATGTTGAATGGAGAATGTTATTCTCCACTTTGGGCCTGGTGTCACAAAAAACAAAAAGACAAAAATAAAAACAATCCCCCCCCCCCCCAAAAAAAAAATATGAACACAAAGTTAATTCAAATGGAGCCTTATGTTTTTAGAAAAGGTGAAAACTCATGGAATATCAGTGACTGAATGTCCAGAATATCAGGTTAGCACATTTAGGAGCACTGGTGTATTTCCCTTTATATAATTCATGTGCACACATATACTTACTTATGTAAGTGCAGTTATTTTCATTTTATAGATGAACAAACTGAGGCAGAGAGTGATTATAGGACTTAACCAGGGTCATCCAGGTAGTAAGTATCTGGGGCTGGATTTTTACTCAAGTTTCACTAAGCCCACGTTCAGTGCTCTCTCCACTCTGCCACCTGACTATCTTATTGAGCATTCCCGATCAAAGGAGATGAAATCATTAGGCACAAGTGTGTTGTTAATTTAAAGTCTAGTGATATTTCCAAGTCACATTCTCTATTTTTTGTCAAGTGCAGAGATATTAGGTAACTTCCTCTCCTGTGAGGAAAGCATTTGGGAGAACACCGACAAGATAATTTTCTGACATGGTATAAAGACAAGGATTTTGGGAATCATTATGTTGACATGTGGGAAGATTGTTTGGGGATATCTACTTAAAAATTAATTTACCCAGCAGGAGAGAGTAACAGCAATATGAAAAATACTTTTCAAGAAAGTAATTTGAACTAACCTTAGTTATTCAGTGGTTTTGAATATACTATGCCATTACATTTCTGCTCATTCATAGGTGAAACTTTGGTTTTGACTTTAAAAAAAATTCCTTCATTAACATGAGATAATGAGAGAAAAGCCCTTGTAAGAAAATATTGAAATTGAGGCAACACCTGTTTTTATTGGGGGTTTTTTGAGACTGAAATTGGGGTTATTTTAATCAACAGTAGGTTAATAGCTAATCTAGACTGTCAGAAATAGATTAAAAAAAGTATTAGACCAAATTTGACCCACATCACATTAAAAAAAAGTTCTGTTACATAAAAATATCCAGTCAGTTTTCTAGAACCACCAGGACAGCCAGATAACTGCTCAGATACACCATGACCAGATATTTCTCTCTCTTCAGGTGCCAAGCGAAGAAGGAAAGATTCTTCAGACTGGTGTATAGAACCTTTCCATTGTTTTGGGAGATGATGTGAGGTTTCAGTGGAAACTTTATCAGATCCTCCACTGCCATCAGTAAGACTAAGAACCACTTTTGCTGAGGTTAGAAAGAACTCTTGGAATTGTTCCCCTGCAAAGAGAAAGCATGTCAGTTTTCTTTGAAGATCTGCAGTAAAGGGGGAATCTATAGGAAAATTTTATCTTGAAGGAGGAAGAGGGACATAATGGGGAAATCTGGCATTTGTATCCTCTGCAAATTGATCTACAGTCAACCCCAACTGGAAAACTAATGTCTGCCTAAACTTTAGATCCAGTGACCTTTCATGTGAATTTACATGTTTTTTTTTTTGTTTGTTTTGTTTTGTTTTGTTTTTTCCTGAGTTTGTCTGGAAAGGAACTGGTACTTCTGGATATATAAATTTCAGAAACTCACATCTTTGTGGGTCATTGTTAGTCTCAGTATGTAGAGTTAATGCCTTAAGTTTGTTAATATAGAAATGTAATTTTGTTTTCTCTTTCCATCAGCCTAATTTCCCTGCAATTCTGATAGGAAAGCATAACTGATATATAAAGGATTGCTTTCAAGTTTTGAGTTTCAGAGGACCCAGATAAGCCGGTAGACTGGTTGATCTAATGATTTTTATTTATTCAGATATAATAAAAGGGCTGTCTGGAAGCAACAGTGAGAAAATCATACTAACATTTGTAGGTTGGTTAAAATGAATCGAGGGAAACAACAGAATAGCATACGTGAAAGAAAGAAGTACAATCCTACTTAATTTTTCCTTGGGGCAATATTGACTAATTGCATGTGTTTAACAGATTTATGAAACATCTATTTTGCTTAAAGTACTCTGCTTGAGTGCTGTATTTAAGCCTTCTGATTTTTTTTTTTTAAACACTAACTTAACTACCTCCTTTTGCCTTAGCAGTTACTTTCCTGAATTTGGTTCAGCCACCAGTACATAATTCTTATAGCAGTGTTCTGGCTATAGAGTCACCTCATATTTAGAACAGCTGAGTCATGGGTTTCTTTGCATCTCATGAAAGAGATCACATGGTGCAAAAGGTTAAAATACATCTGTATAATACTAGGCTAAATTATGGTGATTAATGAAAATATTCCTCTACTAAAATCCTGCTTTGATACTGCAGTGTGATAGAAGTGACTCTGGGATTTTAAAGGTTATGATACCAAAGTGTAAAGTTTTTCAAGTCTTAATAAAATGGAAAGGCATCAAGTCTAGTGCTCTCAGTGACAAACTGAGTATATCTTTGTCTGAAGATCAGCCTAACTAAATTTGTAGGACTAGTAAAGTTTATGAAGTCATAGAGGTATTGTGAATATTTTCAGGTAGCATCCATGATTGAATCATGAATATGTAGAACAAAGTAATACAAATACTTCTTATTTTAGTCTATGGTATAACCCCTGGTTTAGAGAAGATAGACAATTATGTGTCAGTGTTTTCATAAAACATTTCCCCTTTTTTTTGGCATTTTAATTTTTGATGAGACAATTGAGATTAAGTAACTTGCCCAGGGTCACATAGTAATTTAAGAGCTCTTGACTTTCAGCTCTATCCACTGCTCCATTTAGCTGCCTGATAGATTTAAAAAAAAAAACAAAGTCTGTTTAAGTGCATATCAATGGATTTAGATAATGAAGACATTGTCCTGCAACAAATAGTCTCAGAGGTTTCTTGTAGATATATTTTCTTTTCCTTTTTTCCTTAAAACTTTGGCTATCTTGATCACCACTGCTTATTCTAGCTTTCTACTTATATCATGGAATTCACATATGTTTTGGTTCAGACTTGTATTTTTATTTTTGTTTGTTTTGTTTTGTCTTTTATCCACCTAAGGAACTCACAGGAAGGTTGTCTGTACTGATACAGCCCTACAATTTATATTCTAAAAGTGTTATCTGAAAACGTGAAAGTTTAGGTCACAATCCTATACCAGCACTTATTTTGATTCTTTGGTCACCCTGAAGTATACATTTTAATCCTTCCAGGCTTTGGAATTATTTCTCACATAGTCACATACTATGCAGACAAAAAAAGTCATTGACCTGGTATGTGTTAGAAATGGGGTTTGAATGTAGGACTTCCTTTAAGGCTGTCCTGTGTTTTTATAACATGTTTTAATAACATGGAGATATGCTTCTAGATAATTACTTTATAAATAACCCAAGTATAGCTCTGCTATTTTCTGCTTGTGTGGCCTTGGGCAAGCTCCTGAAACTTCTCTAAACTTTCATTTCTAAAGACTTCTTAAACTTTCATCTTATAAGGTATTTGAAAGGCTTTTGATATTCTTTGATATATATGGAAAAGAGATTGTTCTTCTTTAGCCTTGGAAGTTGTACTGAAGCAAGTTCAATTTTGTACTAGGAAAAACTTCCTCATAGTAAGAAGAGCTAATATTTATTCAGTTTTTTAATCTTTCTAAAACATGTTATGTGTATAATCAGATTTGATCTTTACAATAACCCTCTAAAGTAAAACAGCTATATAGAGATAGGATGTGGATCTGTGATTTTACTGTTGTTATCCTTTGTACTCAAAGAGGACCAAAATGATATCTCGATGTCAGGGTCATTGTATAATGTGTCTGATGTGATTGGTCATACCAATCTGACCTCAGAAGGCTCCACCAGAGTTTGGTGTAGGGAGCTCCTAAAGGAGGAGACTCCTCTATCAATTCTATCCTTGTGAATTGGCACCTCCTGTGCAATGTATACAATTGCCTAGAGAACTAAGAGGTTGTGATTTGTACACAATCACCTAGTATATGTCAAATATGAGACTTTGAACTGAGGTTTTCCTGGTTTGAGGACACCTCTCTGTGCATTTTGCTATGCTTCTAGAGGATTCTGAGAATTGTCTAGAAATGGAATCAACTAACTCTAGAGGTAGTCAATTCCTCCTCATTGATGATTTTCAAGTGGAGGCTGCTTGACCACCAGTTGGAGATTTTGTAGAAAGGATTCTTCTTAGATATAGGTTTGAGCAAATGGCCTCTGGTGTCTTTTAGCTGTAAGATTTTCTGATGATGCTGTCTTTTTATTCTCCTTCCCTATTCTATGAAACCTTATGTTGACAACATTTTTGTCAATGTTAAATCAGGGAAGAACAAAAATAGAATTAGCTAATAGTTTGATGTTGATGGAACTGGTACTGTAGTCTGGTCCTTGAGATGGTTGTTTTCATTTGGATATCTGACAGTCATACTGAGGCTTAGAAGGTCCATTAGAACTGGTGCTTATTCATTCTATTAAGCATTTAGGTGCCTTAGTAGGTATTCAATAAATCATTGTTGGATGAATTAATGTATTTTGTAGTTTTATCTTAATCTGTCTAGTAACTAACAGAAAGTGGGTTTCATATGGAATTTATCATGTTTTAGAATTATAATCTATTGGTTGTATTTGTATTTGTATTATTGTTGCTAGGCAACCAGATCTCCGTTACTATGTATTCTTATCCATCTTTGACTAAGGTACCACATTTTTATTGAAAGACATAGGTTAGTGGTACTTTGAGCTCTTACAACTATTTAAAACTTTCCTTGTTCTATTGAGCCTTTTTCTTTATCCCTTTCTCAGTTCATTCTCTGTACCTGAACCCAACAGTTAATTCAGGAAAATTCTAGAAAGCCCATTATAGAGCATCCTTTTGTTCTGCTAAGATGTAGCTAGAGTGCAAAAGAAAATTATCCTTAGTACCTCAGAATCTAAATTTCTATTTTTCTATTTCTGTTTTTCTTTTTTTCTATTTTTCTATTTTTGTTTTTATATTTTTGGCTATTTCATGGAGTCATTAACTTAAATTTGATCCATTCTTGTCTTCAAGGATTCCATTTCTTAGGTAAGCTTTATTACTTTCTCTTTTAAATTACATTATCTTTCCAGTTATTTCCTTAAGAACTTTTCTTTTTCTTTTTTTTTAACCACTTGTTTTATTTATTATAGGTATTTATATAGTTCTTATAGAAACTCTGTTTGCTCCCCTCTTCCCCTCTTTACTTTGAGTCTCTTCTTGAAGTTGTCATAGAGTTACTTGTTCCTTCCTTTTGGACATCTTTAAATGTTCAATATATTTTTTTTTATATTGGCCATGATTTATTCATCTTTCCAATTTAAGTTCCTGAACCATGACTTGGTATCATAGGTAATTCTTTCATCTGGTTGTGAAACAATGAAACAATATCTCTGATGAATTAAGTGAAAGTGAATATCATGGAAAGGGCAGTGGAGAAGCACATTGTATGTATAAACATTCTGCAAGGTAGGATAAGGGAGGAATTTCCAGGGACCACAGGAGTAAAGGATGCCATCAAGGAAATGTTTATGGTACAAAATGAAGATGAGGCACAATTAATGGGCAGCTTGCATCTTCTACTGGCATCCTTGGTATGTCAGGGGAAATGTCAGCATGTTGGATAGACTGTCTATGGTGAACTTGGGTAAGGACATGTATAGAGTCAAATAGGATGGGCAGGCATGGATAGATTACAATTTACAACATTGGAGGAAATATTCAAATCATTGATTTCATTGATCTATTTAAGTATTTTAGTATAGACCTCATAGAAGAAGTGATGTAAAGGATATCACCAAGGAAAGGTGATATCCTGATTGGAAAGGGCCAGTGACAAAAATGAAATGTAATATGTATGATCCTTTTGCTTCACTGATAACCTGGAAATATAATTAGTGCTAGAGGAAGACCTTTAGCATTTTATATAGAGTTGCTTTGAAAAATCGATGCAAGAAATTGCATTGAATTAGACGATTAGGATGGGTTGCTATATGTACTCATGGAGGAAAATCCACATGGATGAATTCACTGAAGTATTAAAATAGTAAGAAAGTTGGTATATGAGTTGGTAGTAGCTGAGGAACCTTCTCAATTACCTTTTTTTTTTTTTTTTTGTGATAATTATACTATTTGTGACTTAAATGTCACTTTCACCTACAAGTTAGTAGCAAAATTTGGAAAGGATACTGAAAGACCTGTTTTCAAGTTTAGTTTAGCTACTTATTGTCACCTGGATGGCCCAACTCAATATGCTTCACCATAAGCTCCTTATCTTTCTTCTTCAATCTGCTTTGATTTCATACATTGTTTCTGTCAACTACCATTTGTTCTTAATCTTTGGATTATCTTTGTCTTTTCCCTTTCCTTTTCCCAAATCTCTTGATTTATCTCTCCATTCTGTTCCTTAGCACTAGACTTCATAAAGAAACATTTGTATTAATGCAGTAGTCTGCTTTCAGGTTTTCCAATCTCTCCCCACCAATCATTTACATTATTGCAAAAACAAATTTTCTTAAGCAAGGATCTAGTTCTGTCACTCCTCTGTTCCTTGGCTTCTATTTACTTTCTGAGTAAAGATTAACTTCTTTTGCAGGCATCCAAAGCTCTTTGCATATTGGTATCACCATACATTTATTAATACTCTTTGTGTCTCTCCTCTCTAGCCAAACTGAACATCTTTCGCTCTTAATATATTCCAAGCTTGTATGTTCTTATACCTTTGCTTATGCTATTTTATGGAATATCCTCCCTTAAGTTTCTTTTCAATTCTTTTCTAGAATTCTTAGAAGTCCTTACCATGCTTGAAAACTCAAAACAAATGTGGCTTTCATTTGGAAATGTTTTGTGATCTCCTATTTTTGTAAAAGACTTTCCCGTCAGATCTCAAACAGCCCTTTATTTGGGAATCATCCAAAACAATCATCTTGTAATATTAATTATCTTAGCTACTATCTGCATTAATTTTGTGTTCTTTATTGGGAGTTTTTTGAGACCAGGCACCATTTCTCTCTATTCTTCCCCATGTTCATTACAGTGCTCTGTATTAAGAATGTGAAGCATATTTTTAAATTAATGTTTGCATATATATGGAGAGAGAGATAAGAGACACATCCATATACGGACACAAAAAGAGAGAGAGCACTAAGCCTCATATGATGTGCTGTTGTGCTCATTTCTTTAACAATTTTCTGAAACAATAAATAGTAAAACTAAAACAATTTTATTTTAGGAAACAAGGGAGAATGAAAATCATGCCTACTAATGATATACTCTGAATTGTATTTTTAGTGTTATACTTTGTATAAAAATATTACCTTTCTAGCTGGAATTATTTGAATGGGAACTGAAATATAGTATGAATCTGCACTTGGAATAACTATAATAAGTGTATAAGATTTTGTAGACAAAAAATCTGAAAATAACTCCAATTTAAGTGCACTAGATTTTAATTTTAGAGTAGTCCAGGAGTTAACTGTGGGAGCTTTTCACTTAACATAGCTAATAATTGGATGCAGTAGTTAACTAATAAATAAACCAATGTTTCTCTCTTGAGTTCCTACTTCCTCGCGTTTTGTGTTGAATTTGACTTACTACACCATTATAAGTGCTATATTTATTATGTATTTATATGTACAACAGGCAACTCAAAGTTATGTTGACGAATGTCCTATTGACGGATTCAGGACGAAAATACATTAAGAATCTTCCTAGAACTGATGCTAATTTATGTGATACCAAGAAGTTGCAATCAGACTCACTGCCTTCAACATCTGTTGACAGTCTAGCGATACATAAAAAGTTAAATCCTCTTCACCAAAGCCTTTATTTGTCTGAAAGGTATGTTTTCCAGTAATGGTTTTGTTCAGCTTATCCATACTTGAAATAACATAGCTCCTTACTCCTAAATGAAACTGCTTCTTACATTTTGCTTATACAGATGTACCTTCTTTAAGCAAATCTGAAAAATGAAAATCAGAGTTTATGAAATAAAAAAGTTAGAGGATGATCCTTAATTTTATAAAAGATTTACCATAGAATTCTTTAGATTATACATTTCCTAACTGAATTTTAAAAGATTCAGCATTTTAAAATTCTATTGATTCATGACTCTTTAAAACTATAATACTTTTTTTGTTGTGTAAAGCAAGGTACATCTGTTAGATGCTTCTAGGTTATTTAGGATATAGAAAACAAGCTGTTTAACATGCAAACCAGTTGTTAATCACCTATTAATTGTTTAACAATACATAACCTCATCTTCATATTTTCACAATTTGCATGCTACTTCTCCTTATCACCTATGACTTTTTCATATTTTCTTGGGTTTATAATCTGTTTTGTTAGGAGATTTAAAAAAATTAGTTTAATTTTATAAAATACAAGATGTTAGAATTATCCTTTTGTTAGAAATTTTATGGGCAATCCAGGGCTGAAATTTAGATTGGGAATTTTCAGTCTGTGAAATTATGGTCCTTACTTTATATATTTAGGTTTGCAAATCCAGCATTCATGAGGCTAATTATTTACTCCTGCACTTTTCTTACAATTACAATATACTCCTTCTACCAGGTAAGTGCTGGTGCTTTAGATATGCAATTCAGGAGAAAGCATGTTCTTTAACCTGATTCAGATTAGGACATGAAATTTTCATTTAGATATCAATTTGTATAAAAACTGAATATTCCATTTAAGTAGCAGGACAAAATGGTATTACTAAATAATATATTTTAAAAGATACTTGTTTTGAGCCATATTTAAAAAAAATCAACAGACCTTTATAGGCAAGTCTTTCACTATGCCTCCACTGTTATCAATCATTAGCTAAGCTAATCCTACATTTTCTCTTAAATTTAAGTAGAACATTTCTTTGTAACTTAATTTGATTCTGAAATTGGAATCAAGCTTTTTTGGGGATTGATTTGCCATAGGTAGTATGGCATTAAAAACTTTTCTCATAGTTTTTCAATCTCCTGGGTTCTTATAACTTTTCTACTTGATAGGACAACTTGATTATTCTGACATATTTGATTGAGACTGATTAAAGAAACAGTTCTTCCATTTTCTCTGACCCTTCTATTTTCATTTGCCTTCCTCTTTTAAAGAGCAGATATAACACTTAGACAGGTACATTGCCATTGACAGTATATGATCTTATGATTGTTTTTTAATTGGAGTAATTTTCTATCCTCTTTAAAAAAGAAAAGTGCTTTTTAAGAACCACTACTTGCTAAGTTCTTACATGACTTGTAAATATGATGGAAGGATTCATTATCTTTGCAAATACAACTATATATAGTTACATATATATATATATACACACACACACACATATATACATATATTTGCGTGTCCTTTTTTCATCTCTGATACATATGCATGCACAATTCATAGAATACTAGGTTTAGGGCTAGTTACTAGGAGGATAAAGACAAAATTAGGTAGTATAAATAGGAAATAATTAATAGAGGGAAGGTTGAGAAATAATCAACAGAATTGAGAGAGATTGAAAAAAGTTTCCTATTGAAAGTGAGATTTTATTGGAAATATGAAGGAAGCCAGAGAAGTTAGGAGTTGGAGAAGAGAATGGGGCTAAAAGGGGGGATTTTCAATAGTAATATATGAGCCTATGACCATCATGCATCTCTTCATTGCCATTGATATCACTTGCCATTTTGATTCCACAGGTTTTGTAAAGTATTTCATGATTCATAACAATGTTATGTCATTGAGATAATGGTATTAAGAAGATGATGGGTTTTTCTTTCAAGGAACAAGGATCATTGAAAACACTATTCAGTTTTCTCATTTTCAGTCTAACCTATCCTTCTTCCAGTTGTTTTCTGGGACCTAGACATCATTTCAAATGTATTCATGGACTAACTTAATACACTGCTCACTTTATCGTGTGTCGTAGACCAGAGTGAGCAAACATATTTAAAAATTTTTTTAATTTAATTTTTCACGTGAGGTATTGTAGAGGGCTGAAACTCTTGAGTCGATGCACTGAGGTCAGGACTGCTGAGCACTTGAGGTTAACTACCAACTGGACAATACTCTATAGGCATATGCTTGGAAAATGGTCCTTTCCACTATCCTGTGCTGGCTCAATGATTGGTGTATTGTAGGAGGGACTAGGGGGTGGAGTAAGACTAGTCAGAGTCACTCTTTGCGGTAGACGAGGGAGAAGGTGGTCACAGAGATTCTGCTTCCATCCTGTTCAATCCTGCGTCTAAAGACCAAGAATAAAGACTAAGGACTTTTGCTTATCCTGACTCCGACTGATTCTGGGGTATCCTGGGTGCTAGCGCGGTCGTCACAAGATGTTAAGTTGATCTCTTGAATAGTAGTCCATATTATTGAAGAGACTGTAAAATAATGCTGCCACAACAACTGCATATTAAGTTAGAAAAAGTCAAATTTTTGTATTATATTTTTATTCATTATATTAAAATAATTTCCTGTTATATTATATTATATTATAAAAAAATTCCCTATTATATTTAATCTGTTTTTGGGTAGTGAATGTGAGTCAAGGGGTCTGTAGACTGCAAAATTGAAATTTGGAACTCTGGAATTTCAATTTAATTTAGTAAACATCTATTTTTAAAACATAGTCTCTTCATTCAAGAAAGTTAGAATTTATTGGAGGGTGCAGAGATATATACTATGTACATTGATAAATATATATAAAAAACATATTGAGGAAGGAGAGCAGCAACAATTGGGTGGTTGGGAAATGCTTAGAAGAGAATTGAGAAGGGCAGTTAGATAGATGGCATACTGGATAGAACACTGGCTCTGAAATCGGGAGGAATCAAATAGAGAGGAGAGAGAGAGAGAGAGAGAGAATATTTCTTTTATTTGTGCTGTATGGAAGTTATCATCCATTCTAATCATAAGTACCTTTGCTGAATACATCTTTATTATATATTTTGTTTAATAATGAAAATAAAAGGATCATTGGATAATTTTTTTTTTTCCTGAGGCAATTGGGGTTAAGTGAAATGCCTGGAGTCACACAGCTAGGAAGTGTTAAGTGTCTGAGATCTGATTTGAACTCAGGTCCTCCTGACTTCAGGGCTGGTGCTCTATCTACTGCACCATATATTTGCCTGATCATTGGATAAATTAATTACAAGCATTTATTAAGCACTCATTATGTATTAAGCATTGGGAATATAGATATGAGAGTAAAAGAGTCTGGAACTGAAGGAGTTCACATCTGATGGCAGAGACAATATACATAGGGACAGGGAAGGGAATTGTAGTTGGTCTGAGAAGTCACGAAAATAGTAAATGGAATAATAGAATAATCTCTTGACATGCTCTTTACATAGGCAAAGGTAGTATTGATTTAATTACATAGAGTTTTCAGAGCAATCAAAGACAAAGAAATCAAGAAGTGGTCTATTACATTTTGATCAACAGAACGAAGTTATACCTGTGGTTGCAGTTGTCACTATTCTTGTGTGATTTTAATACATGCATAGAAGATATCATCCTAGAGGAGAGCCTTTAAAACTGGGTTTTATTCTACAGAGTTAAATGCTATTCTGTAATCAATAATAGAAACAGGGGGATTTTGTATTCTTTATACTTTTTAACTGATCAAATTACTGTGAAAATATATTTTGCTGTAGAAATTAAATGTGAAAGCCACTACTTATCTGGGAGTTCCCCCTAGGAGGGTGAGCCCTTCCCAGAGGCTAAAAGGGTTTGAGGCTCCCAGATCATCCTTCCCCCAAAGATTCCTTTCAGACCTTCCCCTTCCAAGATTAAAGGGGACACAGTTTACATCAAGATGATCAGACTTAATGTTTTAATGTCTTTTACTAACTACTTACTGCATAGCCCCCACTTAGATGTTCTTGAACCTCAAGCTCAACAAGTCAAAAGTAATGTTATCCTTCTGTCCATAAAGACTGTTTGTCTTTCAAACTTTTTCTGTCATTAATGGCATTACTTTTCCCCTAGTCACACTTGTTCACAACCTTGTAGAAGTTTTTGATGTTTCCATTCTAATTCCAACATCTGCCCAATTACCAGATCCTATTAATCCTATTTTTTTTAATGGTATAGTAGGAAGAATGCTGACCTTAAAAAGATTTAGGTTTGAATCTCACCTCTGACATTTGTTAGTTGTGTGTTGATTCTGGGCAAGTTGCTTAAATGCCATACATAAGCCTCAGTAAGCCTCAGTTTCCTTATTTGTAAAATGTGGATGTACCTGTGTAATGCCAGAGAAATTGAGGCAAGATAGAAAGTAGAGAGTATTTAATTTATTTAATGGGAGAGATTTACTGGGACCAAATGGCTCCATGGGTTTGGTCCCAGGGCTGAATGAGACTATCGTCTCCAAGAATCCAGCAAACAATGAGAGTTCTCAATGACCTATATACATGTGGCTCAGATACAGGAGGTAGACTGAAGCAGAGGTGGAGTCAGGGTGCTGAGAGCGGGAATGGGACTCTGACAGGGTGGGGTGAGCCTCTAGAGATGAGATGATATAATCAGGGGGAGGCATCAGGGACATGGGAAGATGTGCACCTTGATAAGACGGTATCTAACAGTCCAATAACTTGGGATGGGGAGAGGCATTCTGTATTCTAAAACATAAGATCTTTTATCCTTATCAAATATTCTGATAAAGAGGAAGGGGAGGTTTTGTAGAACTGAGCTTTGAGAAGCAGGGAAACTGAGTTAGGACAATTGGAGAAACTGAGTAAAGACAATAAAAAAGAACTGTGGCATAACATCTTTATTATAAGGTCATTATGAGACTCAAATGAAATAAGGTATATAGAATATTTTGCAAACTTTAAAGGATCTTATAAATATAAATCATTATTATAGTTAGTGCTGGTATAATAGTTTTGAAAACTTGATATATTGGGGAACAATTTGAGTATAACACAGATTTTAAATTTAATTATTGAGAAACCAAAAACTTTATTCAGCTAAACCAAGCACAAAATACACACTCCTTAAACATCTATCAGTTTTCGGTTTACCTCATGTTATTCTGTTAGCTTGTATAACATATTTCAAAATAATAAGATTAAGTAGACGAAGCTTAAGACTTAAGCTTCTGTTGGCAGAAATGGGATCACTTGTGCATGCACAGGAGTTTGCTTTGGCAAAAAGGCTTCTTTCTGCCTGCCACTTCTTCATGAGGAGATAGTGACAGAAGGCATCTGGATGACATGTGATGAGAAGGGGAGAAAAGAGAGTAATGCAGTTAATGGCCTCAATTTTTTTTTTTTTTTTCAGTAAAAATATGAGGCAAAACTCCAACTGAGAGGTTGTAAGGAGTGAAAACTAAGGGAAGCTTGGGCAGGGTTGGGAGAACCATTGTGCTGAGTGGGATAGGGAGTTAGTTTGCGCCCAGCAGCAATGAGGGCTTATTTGAAGTTATGAAACATAAATTTATAGAAGACACAGGCAGCATGATTTCATGATTTTCTTCAGCTTCATTCAGTAGCATTTGTGTAGGAATGAAGGTAGCAGATAGTGGAAATGATCCAAGGCTGAGGGTTGGCAGGATTAAAATCCCTTACACATCTAGTAGTGTTCCTCTTAATCTCTGTTCAGACTTTCTTGACTTGAAGTTTCTACTCTGGATCCTATTTTCCAACTCCTTTCTAATTCCTAATCTAGCCTAACTTCTGGTTTCCATTTGCACACTGGACTCTTGCATGCATTTCTCCACCCCACCCCCCCACCCGCCATTTTTTTTTTTTTTTTTAATAATTATAGCTTTTTTATTGACAACATATGCATGGGTAAATTTTTTTTTTTTTTTTTAACAACATTGTCCCTTCCACTCCCTTCTGTTCCAACTTTTCCCTTCTCTCTCTCCATCCCCTCCCCTAGATGGCAGGCAGTCTTATACATGTTAAACATGTTAAAGTATAATCCTGGGTACAATATATGTGTGCAGATCCATACAGTTCTCTTATTGCACAAGAAGAATTGGATTCAGAAGATAAAAATAACCTGGGAAGAAAAACAAAAATGCAAGTAGTCCACATTCATTTCCCATTGTTCCTTCTCTGTGTGTAACTGATTCTGTCCATCATTGATCAATTGGAACTGAATTCTTCTCTTTGTCAAAGAAATCCACTTCCATCAGAATTGATCCTCATACAGTATTGTTGTTGAAGTGTATAATGATCTCCTGGTTCTGCTCATTTCACTTAGCACCAGTTCATGTAAATCTTTCCAAGCCTCTCTGTATTCATTCTGCTGGTCATTTCTTACAGAACAATAATATTCCATAACATTCATACCACAATTTACCTAACCATTCTCCAATTGATGGGCATTTATTCATTTTCCAGTTTCTAGCCACTACAAAAAGGGCTGCCACAAACATTTTGGCACATACAGGTCCCTTTCCCTTTTTTAACATCTCTTTAGGATATAAGCCCACTACTTACACTGCTGGATCAAAGGGTATGTACAGTTTGATAACTTTTTGGGCATAATTCCAGATTGTTCTCCAGAATGGTTGGATTTGTTCACAACTCCAGCAACAATGTATTAGTATCCCAGTTTTCCCCTCAACATTCATCATTATCTTTTCCTGTCATCTTAGCTAATCTGACAGGTGTGTAGTGGTATCTCAGAGTTGTCTTAATTTGCATTTCTCTGATCTGTGAAGACCGAGTTAGCATGCTGGATGCCTTAGAATCAGCTGGAACCAGGGTAAGCAAAAGTCCTTGGTCTTTATTCTTGGTCTTTAGGGGAAGAAGTGAAGGGGATGGACACAAGCTCTCCACAACCTCCCTTCTTCTTGTCCGCCGTTAAAGTGACTCTGGCTTGTCTTATTCCACCCCCTAATCCCTCCTACAATTATCTGTATATACCAAAAGATTGAGCCAGCACAGAATAGTGAGAAAGGCCATTTTTCCAAGCATATGCTAATAGAGTATTGTCCAATAGGTAATTAGCCTTAAGTGCTTGGTTGTCTGATTCCAGTGCACCGATTCAGAGTTTCAGCCCTTTACATTGAACAGTAGTGATTTGGAGCACCCTTTCATATGAGTAGAAATAGTTTCAATTTCATCATCTGAAAATTGTCTGTTCATATTCGACCATTTATCAATTGGAGAATAACTTGATTTCTTAAAAATTAGAGTCAATTCTCTATATATTTTGGAAATGAGGCCCTTATCAGAACCTTTAACTGTAAAAATGTTTTCCCATTTTATTGCTTCCCTTCTAATCTTGTTTGCATTAGTTTTGTTTGTACAAAAGCTTTTTAATTTGATATAATCAAAATTTTCTATTTTGTGATCAATAGTGATCGCTAGTTCTTCTTTGGTCACAAATTCCTTCCTCCTCCAAAAGTCTGAGAGGTAAACTATCCTATGTTCCTCTAATTTATTTATAATCTCGTTCTTTATGCCTAAATCATGGACCCATTTTGATCTTATCTTTGTGTACAGTGTTAAGTGTGGGTCCATGCTTAGTTTCTGCCATACTAATTTCTAGCTTTCCCAGCAGTTTTTATCAAATAATGAATTCTTATCCCCAAAGTTGGGATCTTTGCTTGCCCTTATTTTCTCAGGACCAGTGATGTTCCTGGTTTGATAGTTTTTCTGATGCTCTCCCAAAATATTTGCAGTGACCAAAAGTAGGGCAACTGAGATTGGGAAAGGATTCATTTTTAGAATGATTGGCATTTTCACTGAAGAAAAATTAACCCGGATACATTACATTTACCTGACAATGTTTTTTTCAATTGTTCTTCCTTTAGTTGCAACTTAAATTGTGACTCACTATCCAGAATCTTCCTGTTCTTCCTATTGGGAAGGCTGTATCACAATGGGGAGAGCTAATTTAACTTTTAGAGTACTGGCTCCAGTATATCATAAAATCTAGAAGAGGTTTTTGGAGTTCTGTCTTGGCCCAGAATTCATCTATGATTTAGCCTGCCCAATGTGAGCAAGGAATCATGAGAGTATCCTTTAGCCATTTGTGCCTAGTCTTGCCAATTTTTACATCCTGATCTTTGAGTAATCTATTTTTGACCCTATAGATTAAATTGCCATGATATTGGACATCCCATCCATGATGTATTTAGCAATCCCTGTGAACTTTATGGATTCAGTTTCAGCCCAGGGAAACATGAGTATTCCAAAAATAATATGTCTCTCTATTGGTAGTTGAAGTAGTTCTTGGGGGCTCACAGGGACTCAAGGTATCTTCTCATGGGCTATAAGATTTCTGTAGTAAGACTATTTTTAAAATTTTCAATCTGGACTAGCCTTAATGTTTGTATGATCTAGGAGTCCAGCCCTTGTGGTTCAACTAAAGAAACCTTTTCAAGTACTCATTCTGACCCTAGCTTACTCTACTTCCTTGTTCCTCTCTCTACAACTTTGTAGTAATGTTGGGGTAAGTTGTCTGATATCAGAAAATTCAGGTATTGCATAGGATTTGGGGAAAGTCAAATTCTGCTATCAGTATTGATAGATTCATTGCTTAGAACAGAGGTATACAACATGAGACCTATAACACTGCTTGTGCAGCTAAGTGTAAACTTTATCTCTTTTACTTGCTACCTGTGTAAACTTGGGCAAAGCACTTAACATTCTTTTGCCAGTTAGTCAGTAATCATTTATTAAGTGCCTACTATGTGTCAGGGACTATGAGAAGTGCTGGGTATACAAAAAAAAAAAAAAAGGCAGAAGATAGATCTTGCCCTCAAGGAGCTCACAATTTAATGGAGGAGGCCACATAAAAATAATTATACACATACAAGATAGGTATAGATTATGTAGGAAATAACAGAGAGAAAGCACTTGAATTAATAGGGATTGAGAAAGGCTCCCTATAGTAGGTAAGATTTTAGCTGGGATTTCAAAACAGAAGTCAGGAGACAGAAATGAGGAGGGAGGAGAGCACCCCAGCCATGGTGGGCAGCCACAGGGAATACGATGAAGATGTGTCACTGAGTGGCAGAATTCCTGGGGGCAGAATGTGAGGTATAAGAAGCTTGGAAAGGTAAGAGTAGTGGGTGAGGTGGGTGGGATAGCTTATGAAAGGCTTTGAATGACAAACAGAAGAGAATTTTATTTTTATCCTGAAGGTAATGGGGAGCTTTTGGAGTTATTTGAGAGGGGAATGGGGGAACACAGCACTTTAGGAAGATCACTTTGATAGTTGAGTACATTACCTGGGAGGAAGATGGGGGAGAGGAAAGAAACTTGTGTCATTTAAACCAATCATCAGGTTATTACTTCATTTCCATAACCTATAGTCATCACTTAATTCATTCTTAACTGTGCTTTTGTATTAGGATTGAGTAGTCTATATTTGTCAGTAGTAGAGTGATATAAATGCTAGCAATATTATTACTAGTCAATTTTATTTTGTATTGATTTTTTAACATAAAGCATTACTTCTTAAGAAAGAGCAGACTTTTTTTTTTTTCTGAGAAAGAGAAGTGACTGAGTGAAATTTGGGTTGTTTCCATTCTAAGATACTTTCTACAAAATACACATAGAGCCATAAAGAACATTTGAATAACAAACCAATTATAAACTTGTGCCACCATCTAAAAAGTCTAGTTGTATCTGTAGGGGAACATGTTTACTGCTCATCAATAGACAAAAGCTTTCTTAAAAGTTAATGTACATATGGACAATTTTTTTCTGTCAACTGAGATTTCTAAGAAGTGTCATTTCCAGTAATTTTAACTTATTTGAACTGAGATTAAAATGTGTCTGAATCTAATTTCTTAAAGTACATGAATGCAATTAAAAGTTCATCTAGACTTCAGTACAGTACAGTGTGTGTGTTATTTTGTGTATGACAGGCAACCCAAAGTTATATTGATGAATGTCCTGGGAACGGAGTTAGGAAGAAAATACATAAAGACCCTCCCTCTAACTGAGACTAATTTGTGTGAAACTGACAACATGCAATCAAATCAACTTCCTTCATCATCTGTTGACAACCTAAAATCTTGTCAAAAGCTAGAACCTCACAAGAGCCCTTTTTTACCTGAAAGGTATGTTTAGTAGTTAATTTTACTCAACACAATAATTGTATTTACTCATAAAACTCCTTTTTCTCCCACAGATATTTAATTTCTCTGAATGGCAGTTGTGAAATGAAAATGGCAATGGTGGAGAAATCAGCCTTGTGGGATCAGAATTTTTTTCATGTTTGTTTGGCTTTCAGATGAAACAATTCCCTTAATATTTAAAATTTCAAAAGGCATTTGACCAATATAGTATACATGATTTGCCATTGGACAATAGAAAATACTTGATAAAATAGAAGCAATGATTGAAATATAAATCCAGAGTTCCCTCTGGATCATTAAATAGGAAAAGGGGAAATTTGAATTCAGACCCAGACAGGAATTTTGGGATACAGTAGCCAAATGTGAATAAGGGGTGAGAAAAGGAAGAGCAAAGGGAAAAGGTTGTTAGCAAATGTTAGAACTTTTAATCCATTTATCCGCCTTTTTTTTCTTCTTTTTTTTTTGCTGAAGAAATTGGGGTTAAGTGACTTGGCCCAGGATCACACAGCTAGGAAGTGTTAATTATCTGAGGCCACATTTGAACTCATGTCCTCCTGACTTCAGGGCTTGCAGTCTATCCACTGCACCATCTAGCTGCCCCTATCTGCCCTTTCTTAAGAATTTTCAAAGCCTTTTCTTTATACCTGTGTGCTTTAAGACTACGGAAATTGCAATTTTCATCTGGGTTAAAAATTGATTTTGCTGCCTTGAATTTGTTGCTTGATTCAAAGGAAAATTCTAATTTGCATTTCTGTTAGTGCCTCTTTACATCTAATTATGATAATGTATACCTAATTACTCCCTTCCCTCTTGTTTTTCAGATTTATTTTTGGTATCTGACCTTTTTCTTCCAATATCTAATTCACTTTTGGCATCCTTTGCTTTCTATCTGTTTGCAGTTTGAAGGAAATTTTCAGTTTGCTTTTTTTTTTTTTTTAAGCTGAATTTTTATAGACAAGTACGTTGAACTTTATATTGGACAAAACTATTTGTTTTGGGTTTCAGTGTTAATCACCCTGGCTACCAAACTGAAAATTCATATTGGAGAATATCGGAAATATTTTCTTTCTTTATAATTGATTGGTCAAGTTCTGATCAAAGAAGTTTTCCTGTAAAATAGTTACATTAAATTACTTGGTCAGGGTATTCAGACTTTTAATTGTCTTCCTCCTATCTTCCCTTTAAGTAGGAATATTTTTATATTTTAATTTACTATGAAAAAAAGGAGAAAATTCTTCATAGATATTGAAAAGAGTTAGAAAAAGTGACTTTTTATTGCCTCATTTAGGTTTTTAAAAATACAAAGTTGTAATAGAAAGAATTCTGCTTTAGGAGTAGCAAAACCAATACTCTAGTTCTCATTATCATGTATTTGTCATGCAACTTTGAAAAAATCTTTCAACATCTCTGACACTCAAATGTCTTATATGTAGAATATGAATTACCCTATCTCATAAGGCAATTAAGATCAGTTGATAAAATGTATGTGAAGGTACTTTATAAATGATTAAATACTATATAAATGGGAGTTGTTAACAGGAAATATAATTTTAAATTTATTACTTCAATTCAGATTACATCAGTGCATTTCTCTTTTATCTGTTGAGAAAATATACTACTATTATGAGTCATTTTTAGAGATAGTAAATGGATTTCAGAGTTGAAAAAAAAACTTAGAGTTAATTCAGTGAAAACCCTTATCCAAATCATCTCATCTACAATATTTACAAGAGGTGATCTAGCTTTTACTGGAAAAGTTCCAGTGATGGAAAACTCACTAACCTTGTCTAAAATAACTCTCCACTCAAATAAATCCATTTCATTTTTAAAAAGGTCTTAATTATTTTTTCCTATATAACTTAAATTTTAAAATTGATATATTTCATTTTTATATCATGTTCATTTTTGAATTTATTTCTCCCCACTCTACTACCTGGTGACTCATTTCTTCTAACAACAATTAAACCTTTTTAAAGAGAATTTTTAAAAAGAAAGCAGTTCAACAAAATTAACCAAGACATCCATCAACTGAGGTTGACAATTTATTCAGTGTTTCACACTCTTCAGTCATCCATCTCTAAAGAAGAGAGAGGAAGGTACATTTTCTCATCTCTTTTTAGGGAACATTACTTATAAAAACTTTTGAGGAAGGCATCTATAATTGCTCAGTCTTGGGTTTTTTGTTTTTTTTTTCTTTTCCTACATTGTCCATATCCATTATTATTATTTTCTTGGTTCTGCTTGGTTTCACTCTTTGGAATATGTCTTTCTATGCTTCTCTGAATTTTTTGTATTCACTATTTCTTCCAGTAATTTTCTGTTAACTGTTACATATCCTACAAGTGTCTTATTTTGTCCCAGTGTCAGACTTAAGCTATCAGCTGACCTTAGTCAGGCCTAAACTAAAATAATGTACATGAATGTGTGTAGTCATTCTTAAGTCAGTTGTTTCTGATAACATAAAAAATGTTGTTTCTTTCTATTTTTGAATTCCATGGTATAAGATCCTAGCAGTGACATTTCTTGGTTAGAGGATATGACTATTTTAGTATTTTAAATTGCTTTCCAGAGGGTTTGAATTAATTTCCAGTACCACCAATAGTGCATTCCTGTATTTTCATAAACCCTCCAATATTGCCTATTTTCATTTTTAAAAATCATTTTTTACTTATTAGATATCTATGAGAGGAAACCTCAAAGTCATTTTCATTTGTATTTCTCTGATTAGCAATTTGGAGTAATCTTTCATATGTTTGCAGTTCTTTTGAGAACTGTTTTTTGATTACTTATCTACTGAGGAATGGCTTTTTATATAACAGTTCTATATCAATCAGTCAGTCAGTTAATATTAGTAAACTCTGTGTCCTTCTTCCTTCCCTCTCCCCCCCAACACACATACAACTGTGCTATTTCAAAAATAAGCAGAAGCATAGTATCTGCCCTCGAGAAATTTATAAAGAGAAGATCACACATAAAAGAAACTTAAAAGAAGAGAGGTAGAAATCCCAAATGCAGGCTGGAGAAATGTAGCTGTTCTGGAAGCACAAAAATATTCCATAACATCCATATAGCACAAATTTGTTTAACCATTCCTCACAGGGAGATTTCCCCTTAGTTTTCAGTTTTTGGTCTACCATGAAAAAACTGCTATAAATATTTTTGTACATATCAAATCTTTTAGTCTTTCTTTTATTTTTCTAAGCTTACAAGCTTAGTAGTGTATAGCTAGTTCAAATAGTATGCATTCATTTAGTGATTTGGGGTATATAGTTCCCAATTGCTTTCCAGAATAGCTGGAACAATTGCTCTATCAACAGTGAATTAGTGAATCTGTTTCCCCACAACCCCTGCAACATTTGTCATTTTCTTCTTTTGTTATTTTTGTCAGTCTTAATAGATGTGAAAAGCCTCAATTTGCATCACTATAATTGTTAATGATGTAGATCATTTTTTTCTTATGTTTGTTGAAAACTTAGATTTTTTTCCTTTGAAACTGGCTAACATATATAAAAAGTTACATCATAAATAAAATAGAGGAATAAAAAAGAAATTACCTTTCTTTTGTATATATGGATAAAGGAAGAATTTATGACTAAATAAGTGATAGTATCACACAAGGTAAAATGGGTAATTTTGATAATGTAAATTTAAAAAAGTTTTGCACAAAGAAATCTAATGTAATAAAAATTAGAAGGGAAACAGACGACAGGGAAAAATCTTTATAACAAATTTCTCTGATAAAGATATCATTTTCAAGACATTTTTTTCAAGACATTTTTTAAGAGTAAGAGCCTTTCTTCAGTAGATAAATGGTCAAAGAACAGGAAGTTTTCAAAGTCAGCCTATCATACTTCACACTTTTGGGGTTTTATGCAGATGAATAGAACTAAAATAGAAATGCAGGATATACTGGAAAACATAGGGGTCAAAATTTGGTCTATATGCTTTGTGACTAAATCAGATTGGCTAAACCAGATTAACAAGTAATCAGACAATTTTTTTTTTTTAACAAAACCAGTAAAAAAGATGTTAATTTGTGATTTTCTAAGTCAATATGCTGTTCACTGGGATCAATTCTATTTAATTTTGATACTATTGCAAACAAGTTCTTTATTTTTATTATCTTCTTATGAAATTGAACCATTCAAGCCTAAGATTATACAGAAAGTATGCTATGATAACTATATCTGAAGGTTTTCTTTTTTACATTAGTGTTTGTTTCTTAGAAGGAAGGCTGGAATGAATCACTGACTCAAGACAATTTAGAAGGTAACATTATTTAAAAAAATACCACTTATTTAATATGTATATATTTAAAAAGAAAAACAAGCTATACGTGACTTACATCTGCAGAATAAGGTATAACCTTTTCTTTGCTGCCTATATGAAAGTGCTCATTTCAACTGATGTATTTGCTAAGTTCATAGTTTAAAAACTTTTAAAAAACTTTCAATTCCTGCCTTTTCTCTCCATATATATATATGACTTTCAGTTTTTGTTGGTCTCCCAGTCTGAGGCCTTGGGGACAAATACTTGGGATCCTTCTTGTGCAGGCTTTTGTACTCGGTGATCAGGGTCTTGATCAAATTTCTTTCTTTCTTTCTTTTTTTTTTTTTTAAATTGAAAATAATTTTATTTATTTATTTATTTTTAAATTTTTATTTATTTATTTAATAGCATTTTATTTATATGTATGGGTAATTTTACAGCATTGACAATTGCCAAACCTCTTGTTCCAATTTTTCCCTTCTTTCCCGCCACCCCCTCCTCTAGATGGCAGGATGACCAGTAGATGTTAAATAAATTAGATACACAATAAGTATACATGACCAAACCGTTATTTTGCTGTACAAAAAGATTGATCAAATTTCAAAGACAGTTTCAAAAGCTAGGCCAAACTATAATGTAAGGCTCAATGGAATATTGCTTTTTTTCCTATCTTCAATGGACCCTATCACTTGAGAAATACTCCTTATAGAAAACACATGGCAAATGCAAATACTCTTCTTTAGATAGTTGTAAATGCATATTAGTATCATTTCTGTGAAGTTAAACTGACCATTACTTCTAGTATTTGTAAGGTTCATTTAAAAAAAGAATTTGTAATTTTAAAATAGCTTTTCCCTAAGAAAGTAAATCTAACTGCATATAAGATATGTAGATATGGATAAGAAAATTATTTTTTGAAAGTATTTGCATATAGTAAAAGTAATGAAGATTTAAAGAATTATTTTTAAAGCAGCTCTTTGCATTATTTTTAGTTGTAGGCTATGTTAATTGTTAATGTTAATTATTTAGTGAAAAGAGCTCAAACTACTGTTTTAAATTTCATTAATCTAATTTTACAGATTTTCAATAGAGGGAGCCCAAACCTTTAAAATAAAAATGGAAGGATTTTCACGTTTTATTTTCTTTCTGTTGATTTTAGTTTTTCATTTATGTGAGTTAATTTTCTTTTTATTCTTTTGGAACAGATTATTAGTAAAAATATGGAAAACATTTATGGCTTTTTAGAGAATATTTCTAACTGGTATGTTTTTAATTATAAATATTAGTCTGATTGATAAAACATACTAAGTAATTTTGAGAAAGCAAAACTAACCCACAATTAAAGACCAAAAAATGATAGCAATCTTACTATTTTAAAATTGTCATAAAAAGAGTGAATTCTAGCTCCTAGAGGACATAATGTGGTTTTGGTTTTCAATCTCTTAGGCTGGAATTACATAGCACTCTATAACATTCAAGTTACAAATATAAATACTGGCTTTTTACTTTGAATATGAAATTCTTACAGTGGAAAATTGTGCAGTTAAAGTAAATAGTCAGGTCTTGTTTTTTATACTTTATGTTGTATTATTCTCTTACTTGGTGAGGTTTCAGTAACCTCTGGTTTTCCAGGTGGGCAATGATTCATTATTGGGAGTGAAAACAAAATGGTATTTCTGCCAATTGTTGTAAAAATAACAGTCCTTAGGCTGATATACATTGCATAGGATTATGTATTTAATGTTGGAAAGTCAGTCAACCTATAACCCAGGTTAGAGAGTATATCTAGAGTCTGGCTAGAGACAAGCTGGAGAGTAATGGCTAGAATCAGCCATTATGGAAATCATGGTTGATGTTTTCATATATGGAATGGCCTTAGGCTCTATCCCTTAACTTTTTGCTCTGGTGTCCTTGATTTATACTGTTACTCTGCCTTGACTCATTGCATAAGTCTTTCTTCATTATTCTTTTACCACCATACTAGGGCTATGTGAAAGCCACTTTTTGCTGAAGCAATCCTGGTTTAAGACTAAATCCTTATATACTTTGCCTCTAACTTCCTAGATCCAACCCAAGACCTAAACCTTATACACCATTCATCCTAGCCTGTAGGATAAGAACCTTAGTCAATAGACCTTCAAATCTCTAGCATTTAGATCCTATCATATACTCAGATTAGACTTTTTTTGCATTCAGGGCATCCTATAGGAAGGGCTACTGACCATAGGCCCAATTTTCTTTCTTCCCTAGTGCTTAGAAGAGAAAATAATTGCTCTTTTTCATTAAAAGGACTCGAGGTCCTAGTCCCAATCAAAAAGGAATGTTTTGGCTAGCAAGCTCCTTTATCTTCCTTTCCCAATTCTGATAATGTTGAATTTTTGATGGAGCAAAAACTAGTCCCCTTCTCTGCTACTATTCCCTGTTTCCTTACCCCAATACTTTTCAGCTCTATTTGTCCCTTCCATTTTATACTCTGCAGTATTCATTCTATTGTTTAATAAACCTCCCTTCATCTTGGGCATCTTCCTCTTGTGTTCCTTCCATCTTCTAGCACTTTTGAAGAACTGACTTATCCTTAAAGGTATTTCCTTCTCTGGCCAGTCTCTTTCCTACCTTTCTTCAAGTTTCCTGACACACTGGACTAAGAATAGTCATATTCTTTGCTTTACTCTTCTACTTCCAGACCACTGTCACCCAACAACTTGTTCTCCTTTGAGGTTCACTCTACTGAGATATGTCACCTCCTATAGATCTTGGTGGCAATTCTTTTCTGGCTTATAGGTCCTTCTCTATCTTTTCTCAAGGTATTTATAGCACCTGACTTACAGAATTAGGAGCACTGTCATTAGAGGACATTAACATATGTGTTGGTTTTCCCTCAAATATTGTAGGTTTTCAATTCCCCAGCTTCTTCCACTCTACTTCAGCCACACCCTGGAATAGTTACACCCTTAATGTCACCCATCAACCTTGGTATTCTACTTCCATGATTGAAAACTGAAATTCTGTTACCTTACCATAACCTCTTCTCATTTCATATCTATCTTCACTTCCTCTTTATATACTGGTTAACTCTGTACTATCTACAAATTCACCCAGCCCCACTTTCATTATTATTTATATTTTATATATATATATCTCACATGACTCTATTTCAACATTGTAGTATATCTTTGTATTTATACCAGAAATAGGAGAGAAAGCCGCTTTATACTTGTTGACTTTATCTCCTCTTCTTAATCCCCTAAAGTCTGGCACATGACCTGATCGCTTATTTGAAATTGTTGTTTTCATAGTTATGAACATCTTAGTTATAAAATCCAATGACCTTTTCTTAGTTCTCATTCTTAACTTTTCAGGAGTCTTTGACACTATTGACCACTCTCCTCTCCTAGATACTTGAACTTCTCTGGGTTTTCATTATGCTCTCTTACCTGTCCCTGTTTATTAGCTGAATGATCATATGTGTTCTGTCTCCTCAATGTAGGTATACCATAAAGGACTGGCCTGGGATTTCTTTTATTTTCTCTCTATAAATTATCTCTCAGGAATTTTATCAATTCCCTTGGGTTCAGTTATCACTTTTATGCAGATGACTCTCAAGATTTATTTATTTAATCCTAGTCTCTCAACAGTATGTATTATAGGTATCTCAGACCTAATAAAAATAGAATTCATTATCTTTTCACCCAAATTCACCCTTTTTCCTCAGCTCCTTATTTTTTTTTTTGAAGTTATCACCTTCTTTCCAGTTACCAATATTGCAGCCTGAGAATTGTAATCCTTCACTTTTACCTGTTTTTTTTTTTTTTTTGCTCCTCCCCTCCTCATCCAGTTATTCACCAAGTCTAATAAATTCTACCTTAATAACATGTATTGCATCAGATTTCATTCTCTCCATTCATACCATAACTATCTTAATTCAATCTCTTATCATTTCTCACCTAGGCTATGTAATTGATTTTCCATTCAGACTTTCTCCTATGGTGGCAGAGTGTGTAGAGCACTGCCCTTGGAATCAGGAAGACTTGAGTTCAAATGCTGCTTCAGACATTTTCAGGAATTGTCACTGTGGGCGAGTAATTTACCCTCTTATTCTCTATTTTCTCATCTATTAATTGAGAATAATAATAGCAGCTAGGTTACAGAGGTTGTTGTGAGGATCATATGAGATACTATATGTAAATTTAAAGTACCATGTTACTGTTATTGTTATTATCATATACCACACAACTGCAAGTTAATGTTCATAAAAAAGGTTTGACCATTCTTTTCCCTGCTCAAAAAGCTCTAGAGGCCTGATTAGCCCTAGGATAAAATATAAACTTTTCCATTTTGGCATTTAATGTCCTTTATAATCTAGTTTTCATATCTTTTTAGGATTAATATGTATTTTTCTCCTTCATATATTTGATGGTCTGTTAATTTAATTTAAATTAATTCAATTGCCAAATCCTGACATATAACACATTGCTCATCTCCTTTCAATGTGCCTTTGCAGAGGTGGTTCCAAATTTATGAAATGCACTGTGTACCTCTGCTTCTTAGAATCCTTAGCTAATTTAAAAATTCGACACAAGTTCCAAAATATGTAAGACACTTTTAAAATTCCCCTCCCAATTACTAGTTCCTTCTTCCCCATTATCCTTTTCCTATTACTTTGTATTTACTTTGTGTGTGTGTGTGTGTGTGTGTGTGTGTGTGTGTGTGTGTGTGTATGTGTATGTGTATGTGTATTGTTGCTATTGATAGAATATAAACCCCTTAAAGGCAAGACAAGCTGTTTCATTTTTTGCCTTTGAAATTGTAATATTTAACTTAATACCTGTAACACAATTGTAGTTTAATCAGTACTTGTGATTAATTGCTTACGTGCTCCCTTCCATTGCCTGTGTTTAGCTAGTATATTAGTTTTAGATAGGTTATATTAATTTGCTACATGTCATATACTTTATTAGATAAGCAGGCTAGTGAAGTAGAGAGAAGAGTCAGCATGACCTGATTTCAAATGCCTTTGCTATTGTATATATGACCATGGCAGGTCACTTAACCAGAGAATTTTCTATTATTCTAAGTTGTAGTTAAAATGCAATCTAATTTAAAATAATCTATTCCACAGCAAGGTATATAAGTAAAAACTAAGTTCTTTATGGTAGTAATTATGGTTTAAAAAATATTATTTATGTCAAAGTTCTATTGGTCATTTGCTTCTAAGCCTCAGTTCTGTCTTGGAGCTTGTCTTTCTGATCTCATTAGACATTACATTCTTTCTTTCTTTCTTTTTTTTTTTTTTAATAGCCTTTTATTTACAGGTTATATGTATGGGTAACTTTACAGTATTGACAATTGCCAAACCTCTTGTTCTAATTTTTCCCCTCCTTCCCCCAACCCCTTCCCCCAGATGGCAGGATGACCAGTAGATGTTAAATATATTAAAATATAAATTAGATACACAATAAGTATACATGACCAAACCGTTATTTTGCTGTACAAAAAGAATCAGACTCCGAAATATTGTACAATTAGCCTGTGAAGGAAATCTAAAATGCAGGTGGACAAAAATACAGGGATTGGGAATTCATTGTAATGGTTTTTAGTCATCTCCCAGAGTTCTTTCACTGGGTGTAGCTGGTTCAGTTCATTACTGCTCCATTGGAACTGATTTAGTTCATCTCATTGCTGAAGATGGCCACGTCCATCAGAATTGATCATCGTATAGTATTGTTGTTGAAGTATATAATGATCTCCTGGTCCTGCTCATTTAACTCAGCATCAGTTTGTGTAATAGACATTACTTTCTCCCCTGCAATCTTTAATTTAATCAAAGAATCACTCTGTTCCTTTAAATCCTTTCTCCTGTTTCCTTAACTTGACTTGCTTTGCTTTGGCATTCTCACATGGCCTGGAATGCATTTTCTCCTTAATCTGCCTAAAAGAATTCTTCTCTTTAGATGAATCTCATGCATAATTTTTTTCATTCCTTTTGTGATTCCCGAGATTGCTAAAACGCATCCTCTTTGCAAACTATCTTTTATTAACTATTTTGTACATTTTTGTATTCATTTACTTTTATGTTTTGCTACATATGCTTATAAATGTGCTCATTACATTTTACTACATATGGTCCCTGAGAATAGAAATTGTTTCATTCTTTATATTTGTAGATCCTGGAGTTACTGAGCAGGGAAACTGAGTTTTAGGAAAACCACTTAGGCAGTTGTATGAGGGATATATTGGAGTAGAAGAAAAATAAGGCAGGTAAACCAGTTGGAAAACTGTTGTAATAGTTCAAGTAAGAAGTGATGAGGGCCTGAAATACTGTGGGTGGGTGTGAATGGTGAGAGAAGGGGGCAAAAAATGAAAAATACTGTGGAGTTAGAAATGATGAGATTGATTGAATATGTGGATGGCAGGGAGCATGAGGTGAAGATGATACCATTGTTGAAAACTTATGTGACTAAGAGAGTGGTGATACCTGTGACAGTAATAGAAAAATTCAGATTATGGGTGTGTTTGGGACAACAACTCTAATCCCAATTAAAATTGGAGACTCTTGAGCTAAAAAGCAAAAAAGGATTTATTACTATATTGTGAGAAAGGGCAACTCCCAACACACTAAGGTGTCAACAGTAGAGAAGTGCAAAATGCAAGCTGCAAACAGGATCATATAGACTTTAATGCTGGGGACCCCTCCACCCCTCACCCAACCCTTTCTTCCTGGCCCTTTTTTCCATTGGCTGGGAGTCTGAATTTACATTTTAATCTACCCAGACACAAAATATACTAGCCAATGACTAGCCAAAGGCCACACTTTATGCCATATTAGGAACTTAATGTTAATGAAAAGGTGGGGGGAAGCCTGGAGGGAAATTTATGTTTATCTAAGATAATCAAATACTTGTGGCTTTGGCCTATAGCACAACTCTTATTGCAAAGTTTCAAGTTATAATTAGGATATAGGTTGAGGCCGCATTCTTATAAAAAGTCTTCACTCAGTTTATCCCATTCAGGTGGCTTTAGTGAGGGGAGGAGGAGATGATTAGTTCTGTTTTGGGTATGTTGAATTTGATTTTATGAAAATATGATATTTATGAAAGATTCAGTTTTAAATATTTAATAGAAAATTGGTCATGTGGGACTGGCATTCAAGAGAAAAATAAAAGCTAGCTATATTGATTTTGAAGTCATTAGCAGAGAGGTGATAATTGAAACTGTAGAATGAATTTCACCAAGTGAAATAATACCTAGAGAAAAAAGAGAAATCAGGAAGGGCTACAGATAGTCTGCATGACACAACAAAGGAGATTTGAGGAGTAGTAAGACTGGTGGAAGGAGAACCAGGAGAAAGCAGTGCCAGGAATATCCGCAGAAGAGAGAAGGTCCAGGTGGAGAAGGTGATCAGCATTTTCAAAGACTGAGGAAGAATAAAAATGGAAAAAAGGCTATAGATGTGGCAATTAAGATATTGTTGTTAACTTTGGAGAGTATACTTCAGCTGAATGATAAGATCAGAATTTAGATTGCAAAGGGTTGACTGGAGAAAAAGTGAAGCATCTAAGTATAGGTGTGATATAAGTAGCTTTTTCAAGCTACTTATGATTGCTGGGAGAAGATGCCAGATGGTAGGGGAGACCGAAGGATACTAGTAACTAGTAGGGAAAGAGTCAATATTTACAGAGAGATTGAAGATTAAAGAGATTGGGGGTGATAATAGGGACAATTTTCAAGAGAAAAAAAATGGGAAAAAATGAGTTCAAGGACATCCTTTGGGAAGGAGAAGGATCATTTTGTCAGAGACCGGAATGAAGGAGGAGTAATGGGGGATAAATGATGTTAGAGGGATGTGAAGAGAAAGGAAGATGTTTTGAAAATAGCCTCATTTCTCCTTCCCCTCCCAAATGTGATATGAGGTGAGCTTCTCTGCTAAGAGGATTCTGGAGACAGTGATGTTACAGGTTTAAGAGAAATTTTAGAATAGCATGTGATGGAGGGTGTATAGAAGGGGGTAGAAAGATTGATCTATAGTGAGAGCTTGGTTAAGATTAGGTAACATAAATTTATAGTGGACCCAGTACAATTTTCTGATTTCCTCAAGCTTCAATCAAAGAAATGTGGTTGAAGAAGGTGAAGAAGGGAATAATTCAGAGTTTTTACAAGATTAAACTGGCAATAGTACAAGAAGACAACGAATTGAAGAGTAGAATGTGGTATAAACTTAACACTAGATTGCCAAAATATCACAGTTAGAAGGCAAAGATAGTGCATTCATAACAGGGATTATGCCTTGGTATTTCTTGGTAATTCCTGAGACATGGAGGGATTGGAAGTCAAAATGAGGACAAAGAATAAGTTTATAGTCAGAAAGCATAATGAAAGATGGAATGATAAAAAATTATAAAATAAAATAATTTTGGAGTTTGTGAACATGGATATGGAATATTTGTAGTTGCTTGAAAGATTAAGAGTAGTAGAACCATTTCTATTAGTTACTGAGGTGGAGTTGACGTCATTAAGCTGAGTTATTTGAAGAACTGGGAAATTAGTGTGTTTGAAGGAACATTGATATGTTTCAAGTTGAAGTTGAAAGGAGGAATTGGCATGGAAAAGGAGCCTGTGATCCAGGTATTAAATTTATTGAGAAAGGAGAAAGGATGTCCTAGAATTGGTAACCAAATGCCATGAAAGTCCTGGTTGATTGTTAAATATCTCTTTCTATAGTGTGAACTTCAAAAGAAGGAAAATTGCTGAATGATGGTCAAGGAAGTTTGCAAGTGAAAAAGGGAAGCAAAGGGAGTATTCTGACTCTCCCACTTAGTGTTTACATATTCAGATATCTGATAATAGTAAAAAAAAAAAAAAAAAAAAGTAAAAAATAATAACATGAGTGTAAAGTAAAATAAAATCTATATATCATTTAGAGCAGCTAAGTGGCTCTTTAGATGGATCACCTGACCTGGAGTCAGGACAACCTGAGTTCAAACCTGACCTCAGGAATTTACTAGCTGTGTGTTCTTAGGTAATAATTACTTGACCCCGTTTGTTTCTGTTTTCTCATCCATAAAATAAGTTAGAGAAGAAAATGGGAAACCTCTCCAGTATCTTTGCCAAGAAAACTCCAGATGGGTTCATGAAGAATTTAGACATGACTGAAACAACTGAACAACAACATAGATAATTTTAAAACAAAAAACAAAACAGAAACACAACAGTTCTCTATAAAGTAAAACTAGTCATTGCTTCTTGATGTAAAGATAAAATAATTTTTGTCCTGCTAAAAATGATTAAACTAAAAATTATTTTGTATATTATCTTACTTTGATGGTATGCTTGATATATATCATCTTACTTCATCTAATAGAGTCTTACAACTCATGAGAGTTCTGTACCTGGGAATGATTTTCAGTTTGACTAGTATTGAATCATTTGCACCCCAATCTCCCAGAGCTCTATCATGATGTTACTATACATTTGATAGCCTTGCTGAGTCAGATGCTGACATTATTTTAATAATTTCCATTTTTTCCTTTTCTGATCAATTGAAAGGCATAGTATCTATTTTTATTTTTTTATTTTTATAACTTTTTATTGACAGAACCCATGCCAGGGTAATTTTTTTACAAAAAACCCTTAATCACTTCTGTTCCGATTTTCCCCTCCTCCCTCCCAGATGACAAGCAGTCCATACATGTTAAATAGATTACAGTATATCCTAGATACAATATATGTTACAGAACCAACAGTTCTCTTTGTTCCAGGGAGAATTGATTCAGAAGGAAAATAACCTGGGAAGAAAACAAAATGCAAGAGTTTTGTTCATTTCCCAGTGTTCTTTCTTTTTGGGTGTATTTTTCTGTCCATCCTTGATCATTTGAAACTGGTTAGACTTTTGTCAAAGAAATCCACTTCCATGAATACATTCCAACAGTATCGTTGTTGGGTATATAATGATCTTTTGATTCTGCCTATTTATTAGCACACTTAATCTCCAATCTTCTCTGTATTCATCCTGTTTGGTCATTTTTAGAAAATAATATTTCATAATATTCATAACACAAACTTCAACCATTCTCCAAATTGATGGGCATCCATTCATTTTTTCCAGTTTCTAGCCACTAAACAGGGCTGCCAAAATTTTGGCACATAAGGTCCCTTTCCTTCTTTAGATCTCTTTTGGGGTTAAGCCAGTAGAAACACTGTAGATCAAAGGGAACAGTTTGATAACTTTTTAGCATATTCCCAAATTTTTCTCCAGAATGGCTGGATGTGTTTCAATTTACCAACAATGTCAGTGTCCCTTTTTCCCACATCCCTCCAGTATCGCATTATCTTTCCCTGTCATTCTAGCCAATCACAGGTGTGAAAGTATCTCAGAGTTGTCTAAATTTGATTTCTTGATTAATAATGATTTGGAGCATATTTTCAATGGTAGTAGTCTTATTTCTTCGCCTGAAAATTATCTTTCATATCCTTTGACCATTTATCAATTTTAGAATTTTGATTTCTTATAAATTGGTTTATATATATTTTTAAATGAGGCCTTTATCAGAACCTTTTACTGTAAAAATTTTCCCAGTTTATTGTTTCCTTCTGATCTTGTCGATTAGTTTTGTTTTACAATAACTTTTAATTTGATATAATAAAATTTTCTATTTTATAGTCATTAGTAATTTAGTTCTTCTTTGGCTATAAATTCCTTCCTCTTCCACAGGTCTGAGAGGTAAACATCCTATCTCTTCCAATTTATTTATAATCCATTCTTTATCCCAGGTCAGAACTCATTTTGACCTTATCTTGGGATATGGTATTAAGTGTGGGTCAATGTCTAGTTTCTGCCATACTAATTTCTAATTTTCCCAGCAATTTTTGTTAAATAATGCATTTGTTCCCAAAACTGGGGTCTTTCGGTTTATCAAACACTAGATTATTAAAGTTATTGGCTGTTTTGTTCTTTGAACCTAATCTATTCCATTGATCAGCTGGTCTATTTCTTAGCCAATACCAGATAGTTTATCCGCTACCTTATAATATAATTTTAGATCTGGTACAGCTAGGCCACCTTCATTTGATTTTTTTTTTTCATTAATTCCCTTGAAATTTTGACCTTTGTTTTTTTATAATTTGTTATTTTTCTAGGTCATCAAAAATAGTTTTTTGGGAGTCTGATTGGTATACCAAAAAATAGATTAGTTTAGGTAGTATTTTCTTTTATTATATTTGTTTGCCCAATCCAAGAGCATTTAATATTTTTCCAGTTGGTTAATCAGATTAATTTGTGGAAAGTGTTTTTTGTAGTTTTGCCAAAAGTTTTCTGATTTTCCCTTGGCAGATAGATTCAAATATTTTTATACAATCAGTATTATTTAAATGGAATTTTCTTTGTAACTCTGTTGGGTTTTGTTAGTGATATATAGGAATGTGATGACTTTTTGAGTTTATTTTGTATCCTTATAACTTTGCTAAAGATTGGATTTTTCTAATAACTTTTTAGTAGAATTTGGGGTTCTCTGGTATACCATCATATCATCACAAAAGTGATAATTTGTTTTTTTGCCTATTCTTCCTTTAATCTCTTTTCAACTCTTATTCCAAAACTAGCATTTTAAACAAATTAAATAAAAGGTGATAGTGGCAACCTTGTTTCCTCTGATCTTATTGGGAATGGTTGAAGTTTGTCCCCATTATATATGATGTTTACTGCTGGTTTTAAATAGATGCTATTGATTATTTTAAGGAAAAGTCCATTTATTCCTACACTCTCAAGTGTTTTGAATAGGAATAGATGTTGGATTTTATCAAATGCTTTTTCTGCATCTATTGAGATGATCATATGGTTTTTGTTAATTTTTTAATATGAAAATTATATGATAGTTTTCCAAATTGAACCATTGCATTTCCGGGTTAAACCTACTTGATCGTGGTGTATTATTCTGGGATGATTTTTTGTAGTCTTTCAAATCTTATTTAAATTTTAGCATCAATATTCATTAGAGATTTCTATAATTTTCTTTCTCTGTTTTCAACCTACTTGGTGTAGGTATCAGTACCATGTCTGTGTCATAAAAGGAATTTGGTAGGACTCCTTCATTCACTATTTTTTCAAATAGTTTATAAAGAATTGGGGCTAATTGTTCTTTGAATGTTTGGTAGAATTAGTATCTATTTTTAAAAGGTATAGTAATGTCAATGACAGCAACAGTATAGTTCTTTACGGTCAAGAATTACTAAACCTATTTGAAATGTCTCTTTCAACCTTGGAACAGTCAAATTTAATTCTATTTCAATAGTTTCCAGTACTCTGATATCCTTCACTGGTGTATTTAAAATGAGATCATGCTGTTGGATAAATAGCTCCACTTAATTGAGTACTGCTATGGTAGAGTATATTCAGCACTTGTTTCCAGAGCCAGTTCTCTTGGCCCCATTCAACAATTCATTCTAACTTGACTCTGAATTATGCAAGTCTGCCAACTGGTAAAGGATCTCTTTCATAAAAATAGTGGCAGCTGGTACTATAAACGTAATTGTTTTATCCTGGTTGGGTTTGTTAAATAAACAAGTCTAAGTACATGAATTAAAATTCTCTCCACCCTTTCTGGGACCTAACAGCTATCATTGAGCCATAGGAATGAGGATGTCATTTATCTCCACTTGGAAAAAGTTTTATGTACATATAGTAGGAATTTACTCATAGTTGGAACCAAATGTTTGAGGTAATTGTGAACTCATTCCCAGATGGTCCCTCCATTTAAGTAAGGTCTTCTCATGGAGGTTATTAGGTGATGGAATTCTAGTCTAGATGGAAATCTAGTCTAGATAGGAATTCTAACTAGAATTACTTTGTTACTGAGGAAATGAGGAAAAAGCTTACCATGATCAGTTGAAGCTAATGACCTCACCCTGTGAACCACTGCCCAATAACTGCTAACAAAATTAGGGATAGTGGATTTACTCCCCTTATTTTGTCAGGAATATATTGGGCTTCAATGCTAGTTTTTTGAAACATCCCTTGCCATTCTTTTTGATTGTTCTGTCCAAGAGACTGAGGATACTATTGGGTACCACACTATTCTTAACATGAAAAATATACACAAGCTAAGGTAAAAGTGTTTACTGCATCTAGTTTTTGCTAGGGTCCTAATTGCAACCTGTCTATATATAAGGTCCAGATCAATGATCACATCGATTGATGTTAATATTGTTCTTTTATCCTTGGAAGAAATTGCAACATGGAACTCCATTGTCTTTCTGAGTTGAGGTATGTCTTCTTTGTCATTACATAAATCTCCATCTAGAATTTTAAGTTGGATGGGAAGTAACCTCTTTTTGGCCATCAATCAACAGGAATACATGTTTTCTCCATTAAGATGTTTTTAAAAGTTTTATTTTCAATTTTAAATTCCTTAGATTAGGTCTAAATTTTCCTGTCCTAGAAGATTTTTTTTATTATATTAACAGCCATGCCATGCAAGCCAGCTCAGCTTAATGTGAGTAAGATAGTATTATGTAGCACTGAGCCAGTTGTATTAATCAGATCCAGCCAGGCTCCCCACATGGGGTGTGTGTGTGTTTTTTTTTACTTCATCTAAGACAGACTACAACAAGAAATAACGTTCACTGAAGCCATCAGTTTTCATGAAGTCCTTCTGGCCTTGCTAATGCATCCATTCCTAGAGTTCTTATCACCTGATCTTTTTAATAGGACCAATGCTTTTATATTATTATCAAAGGATATGAGTCTTTGGTTGGAGAGCAAATCAGGTAGTGTTGGATAGCTGTTATTTCTTTGAGACTTACTTATATTTATGTGTTATCCTTTTTGGTCATGCAACACAAACACTATTCTTGTAAAATTCTTATATAAAAAACACATAATGTTACTTCAGTATTTTAAAAGATCCATATTTAATCAGTGGGAGTGATGCCTCCAATACCAGTTGATACTCCTCTACAGTTTACAGCAAAAATTAAACAACTTATATACACTCCTTTTCTGGGTCAGCATTCAGAGGACCAGATAGACAAGACTTGATGTTGAGAAAGGTTGGTCTGTTTGTCATTCATATTTTCAGTATGAAATACACTAGGAATTTTATGAAATCAAAACAATTTAATTCTTGAGGTCTTTGCTAGATAATTTTCTTTTGGCATTTTCAGTTACTGCCAAAAATATGTTGAATTTATATTAATAAAGGTACATCTTTGGGGAGACCTGAAGTTTTCATATGATCTGATAGTTTCTAGTAGTGACTATAGAAATAATAATAACCTATACTTTGGCAAATAAAACATCATTCACATTTATCTTCAGAAATGTTTGACATTTTCAAATGCAGAATATATTTTTAGTTGGTCTTTCCAGACTCAGCAGTTTCTAATGAGAATAGCAATGACCAGCTAATAAAAGCTGAAACATTTGGAATATTTCAGGTTGTTGGGCATTAGCCCACTGTCAGTTTAGCTGACAAATTTACATATTTTAAAACTTTTTGTGCCAAAAAAGAGAAATATAATCATAGTATAGCTTTTTGGTGTTTCTGTTTTATTTGATTTAGTGTTAAATATCAAATAAGAATCTTCCTTTTTTCACCATTATTTTATTTTTCCATCTGAGGAACTCTATACAATTTTATTGTGTGGCTCTACAAAGTATTAGACTTGGAGCCAGGAAAAACTAGGTTCAGGACTTGACTCACATACTTAATAGCTGTGTGACCCTAAGGAGTCTTAAACTCTCTCAGCCTCAGTTTGCTCATCTATAAAATGAGAATAATGATTAGATGATGAGATAATATGTGTAAAACACTTTGTACACCTTAAAGTAATGTGTAAGTTATAATATAATTAATTTTTACTCAACAAGAATTGTTTAGTGCTTTCTGCATGTGAGACATTATGCAAGATACAAAGACAAATTATGGAGATACAAAAACAAAAATGAAAAAATTCCGGCCCCTCATAACATTCTTCAGGTTAAAAAAAGTGAATGAATCCTACAGTGGACTAAGATAAAATAAGTTTCTTTTTTTTTAAGATGGGTTATTAAAGCACATTCAAGGGAATATTTTGATTACTCTGTTACACTAAGGCAGTGGTTCTCAAACTTTTGTTCTCAATATCTTTATCCTATTAAAAATTATTGAGTATCTCTCTAAAGTGTTTTTGTTTATCTGGGTTATATTTATAGACATTTACCATATTGGAAATAAAAACTATTTTTGAATTTGTAGACCCTCTAAAAGGGTTTCAGAGGTCCCCATGATTCTCCCAGGGGTCTTCAAACTATGGTCCGTGGGCCAGATGCAGCAGCTGAAGACGTTTATCCCCCCACCCAGGGGTATAAAGTTTCTTTATTTAAAGGCCCACAAAACAAAGTTTTTGTTTTTACTATAGTCCAGCCCTCCAACAATCTGAGGGACAGTGAACTGATCCCCTAATTAAAAAGTTTGAGGACCCCTGTGGTCTAGACCATACTTTGAGAACTACTGCACTAAGGTGTTGAACTGATTTTTAGAAGTAATTTTTAATTTGATAATCTATAAAGACAAAGATATAGGTATATGTATATATATATGTGTGTACATATATATGGGTGTGTGTATATATATACACATACATATAGACAATTTAAAAATAAAGGTAAATTACAAAATCCAATTTAAATAAAATTATATTCATAAGCACAATGATGTCTCCTTGTGGGGTAGAGGTAGTTCTTTAAAAAAAAGTTGGTTTTTTTTTTAAACAGTTTATTAATATAATTAATATAACAGCAAGAGATAATAAGAATGGATTTCTCATCCAGGTTTTTTTTTTACAAAGTAATAGAATGGATAGAAAAAGTACAATTTTAAAAATTAATAAATATTGTAACCAAATCTAAGTATTGATGATGATGTGATAATGATGTGAAAATGTTGTTATTGTTATTTAAAATATTTTAGCAGTATAGATTGAATTTTCTACTCTCCAAATTTCTATACATATACTAGTAGATGTAGAGCTTTTTCTAAGTCTCAATAAATTTGAATACTAGATTCTCAAACAATAAAGCAAGTGTAAAATTGGATGATGTTGGGCATTAGCTAAAATCAGTTATGTTTTAAATGTGATATTGTTCTCACTGCAATATTTTCCAGCAGCTGGATTAACCAAACTTGAAAACTAGTCTTCAAGAACAGCTTTAATCATCTATGCTTTCTTATGTGATCACCAAAAAACTGAAAGCTACTGATTACAGCTTCTGAGCATCAGGACTTTGAGAGCAATAAACAAGCTCTGATTTTAATTTGAAATAAACTGCATCACCTTCCAATAAATGTGTTAAGCAATGCATAGATACTTCCAATCCAGGTGGAGGTTTTTTCTTTCTTAGAAATATAAGTTCTAGAAGGCATTCCTTTCCAGACTAAGCCTGGTTCATTCATATTAAAAATTTGATCAGTGTATCTACTTTCTTTTTTTTTTTTTTTTTTTTCAAACCATCAAGATATTTAATTGTCACAATAAACAAGCTCTGATTTTAATTTGAAATAAACTGCATCACCTTCCAATAAATGTGTTAAGCAATGCATAGATACTTCCAATCCAGGTGGAGGTTTTTTCTTTCTTAGAAATATAAGTTCTAGAAGGCATTCCTTTCCAGACTAAGCCTGGTTCATTCATATTAAAAATTTGATCAGTGTATCTACTTTCTTTTTTTTTTTTTTTTTTTCAAACCATCAAGATATTTAATTGTCACATCTTTATCTTTTACTGGTTGCTTCTTCAATAATTTTAATAGTATTCATTTGAACTTGATTTTGAAAGCAGTCAAACAGCCCAAAGTTTGTAGCAAAAACTTCTTCACTATCTACTTTATTTGCATTTTTTGGCTGTAATAAATAAACCAGAAGCTCTTATATGAGACATGGATCCTTGAAGACTGTGTATGCACAGTTAACTTTCTGAATAATTGCCTTTCCACTTTCCCCTAACCAATATACTTAGTACAAGATCCATGAGAAGTAACTCTGAAGACTATTGAATTAGTCTGTCTAATCTCTCATAAAATTACATAATATAACTTCTGTGTGTCAGTCATACGGTCACAGATTTAGAGCTGCAGAGTACTTACACTTGATTCAGTTCCTGCATTTTACTGAGGCCTAGGGAGATTAGCACAATTTGACCACTGACTAATTACAAAGTAAATAGTAGAGACAGGATCAGAATCCATATATATACACACACACACACACACACACACACACACACACACACACACAACATACTGCTTCCACTTTCATCCGGTATTGAAGAGAATTTAGAATCAGCATAATTCTGTTTTTCAGGTGTTCACAATCCCAGAAGAATCCAAGTGATAGTTTTGCAAAGCAAGGTGAGCTGACTAAAGAAAAAGAGAGAAGTAATGACAGTTCTCTTGCAAGATGGTCTGATACTGAACCTAAAGGTTTGTAAACTATACAAGGCTCTTTGGAATTTGAATTTTTGCTTATTGCATTTCCAGTAACTTGATTTTTATTTTAATGGCAAACATTTTTTAATTTCCTTATGTTTAAAATATGTAAAATGCACATTACAATAAAGTATAGTTTTCATTGTGAAAATATTAGCAAGGAACTTTTCTTTTCTTTTTTTTTCCCCTGAGGCAATTGGAGTTAAGTGACTTGCCCAGGGTCACACAGCTAGAAGTATTAAGTGTCTGAGGCCAGATTTGAACTCAGGTCCTCCTGACTTCAGGGCTGGCACTCTATCCATTGCACCATCTAGCTGCCCCCAATTATTATTATTTTTTAAATAAAGACATCTATCTCAACTTAGTAACTACTTATCAAAGTTAAACTTAATCTTACATTTTAGTGTTTTTTAAGAGGTTATACCTATGGAGCTATACTGATTGATAGGATAGTTGATGTCCCCAACATCCAGCAAAAGGGCCTGCCACATAGTAGGTACTTAATAAATGCTTGTTGACCATTTAAGGAATGACTTGTGTTATGACAGTCAATTCATGGTCATACTGTATACCTGTACAAGTTTGGATCAGGTGCATGGCAATCAAGTGGTTTAATGTTCTCATAGCTTATTTTTAACTGTGAAATACTTTTTCATGAAAACTTCTCTCATATTTCAAAAGATACTAACACAAGATTGTTTTAAAGCAATTTTAAAGGTAAAAACCAGCCTAAGGCAAGAGGAAATCCTTTTTTAGGCAGTAGATGATAGAACTTATGAACTGTGTTCTTCCCATAGAATTTTCACCAAAATAGTTTATTAATTTTATCTAAAACTTTTTATTAAAAGAGTTAATATGTTTAACTCTCCTTAGGAATTTCAGTAACTTGATTCAATTTTTGGGAAATGGTTTTCTGATTGAATTTTTTTTTTTTACAAGTTACAAAATGTAAAAGGTAGTGCATCTGTTAAGTTACATTAGATTAAAAAAAATAAAAATCAAAAACCAAAAAACAACTTTCCTCTTAGTACCAAAGGCAACTATAAATACTACTTTTCCATAAGGGAAATAAGTAAAAAAAAAATCAAAAGGGAAGCCACTATGAAAAGTTTTGTAGTCATACCCATTGCCTCTTTGTCAATTTGGGGATGTTCATAGATCCTATCTCAGAATGATGTTTTAAATACATAAAGTAAAATACATAGGAGTGCAACAGAAAAATACAGTTTTAAACATATTTTAAAAGTTCATGGATTAAGAAAACCATGTTAAGAAACTCTGCTTAGAGAGACAGAACTTTTACTTTATATAATTTTATTATATATATAAAGCAAGAAATTTACAACACATATTCAACATATTTTTTTCAGTTATATTATCCATAATTAGTAAAAATAAAAATATAAAAAATAGCAGAATTATAATGCAGTACAGTTGTCCACTTGATTCTATAAGCCATCACATGTTGCCCTTTTCTGAGGAAAAATGGAGACTATTTAAATAAAAATTATGATCATTTATGTACTCTACTGTCTGATATCGGAGAAAATGAAGTGAAGTGAATGCGAAAAATGTTTTTTTTTTTGTCTCTCAGAGGGAATCAGTGACATGTAAAGAGTGTCCATGAAATTGAATTTTAAAGCATATTTATATTATGATGACAGCCATTATTAGTGTCGTTCCAATAAAGGGGAAATTGATTGTAGAGAAGGCTGCTGAAAGAAACAGGTGATTAGACTGTTAAGGTCTTCACTCTAAGTAAACTTTTAACAGTTGATGGTGTTGTGTTTTATGAGGCCTAGTAATTTCACTTCATGGTAGTCAGGATTACCATTACCCCCTAGTCAGGATTAGGGGGTCTGTGTAGAGAGCAATATGAAATGGATAGGTTGGTGTTTGGTTGGGATTGAGTTCTGGAGTACTGGAGAAAGACTTGAGTCAAAATTCAGGAAACAGGGATCAGTGCTGAATCAGTACATGAAAGTAGAGTTAAGTAGTCAGATGGACTTGATCAAAGGCTGATATACTTCAAAGGCCAGACTGCAGCTAATGAAGGGCTCACGGGAGGGGGGGTAGGGAGAGAGAAAGAGAGAGAGAGATTAGGTTGGATGAAATTTAAAATGTTTTTCTAAATAACATACTTGGGTTTTTAAAATTTCTGCATTTAAAAAAAATTTCCCCCTTTTAAATAACTTTGGGTCTTCATGCCATTAATGGGACATATAAAATTAAAAGGACTTCATCAGTGCTGAGTAGAAAGAAATCGTGCAGTATTTATGTGATGCTTTTTGAATTATCACATCTGATTTGTTATTCAGACTTGCTGCTTTTATTTTGTTACCTAATAAGAGCTGAGGTTTCTAAACTCTTATCAATTGTTTTTCAAAGGGAAAATCAATTTATAACATCCCAGAAAGTCATATGTTAAGAAATAAAAAATATGCCTGATTTTCTCAAGATTATTTTATCTTACAACCAAATACAAGTAGGCAAGAGTTAGTAACCTGATATCCATAAAATTTTTTTAAGGTATTTTGATAACTTTATTTTTTATTATTGTCTTTCTTTTTCATCCAGTACCTTTTATACATTAAAACCGTTATTTAGAGAAACAGTCTACAGGTCTTTGATACACGCAAAAATGAAGATAAATTCTTATAAGCATCAATCTTTAGTCATTGTTCTGGAAGCATCAAAATATCTTTTTTTTTTTTTTTTTTTTGCCTGAGGCAATTGAGGTTAAGTGACTTGCCACACAAGCTAGGAAGTGTTAAGTGTCTCAGACCAGATGTGAACTCAGGTCCTCCTGATTTCAGGACTGGTGTTCTATCCACTATGCCACCTAGTTGCCCCCCAAAATATCTTCTTTTGCAGTTTTCTGCTCCCCTTTAGTCATACTTTGAAGATTCAATGCACGATAAGCATTTGATTTCTGTAAATAATAAATAAGCAATAAAGTGCATAATGTCTTTTGTACAGCTCAATAATAAGCTTGTTTTAATGAGTCTGAATACAATATAAAGTAACATTCATCCTGTTTTATTTTGGCCATATTTATACCTCTTGTTTTTTAAGACTTTAATCGTGGAAATAGAGACCATGACCATCAAGAAGAGGAGAGCAGAAACCAAGAAGACACGTATTCTAATTCAAAAGTGGTCCCCTATTCAACAACCAAGAAGACAAAGAAAAGACATAGAAGTCATGTCCTTGAATATAGTAATGTTCCTTCTCTGGAGGAATCAACATTGCAGTCAGTAAGTTTACAGGATTTAGGTGGGTCTAATATGTGTAGTATTGATATTATTAAATTATGGAGGGTACACTTATAAAAGAGTCAATAAAAGACCTTAAATTCTGTTGTTCATCTACTCTATGATCTAGCAATCTATCTTTATTGGTTCTATGGTTTCATCGATTTAGGAAGCTTTTGCTCTTGCAAATCAGCATCTTCTTGACAATATTTAATCAAAGAAAGTTGTGTGGAACACTGGGAAGTTAAGTGGCTTCTCCAGGGTCATATAGCTACACAACCAATGTGTGGTTTAGAGGCCAACTCTATCCACTGTGCTAGATTGCTCCTCTCTGTTTGCCTTATTTCCACTTGAATCTGTATTCATGTGCTGTCATTTTGACAATTTAGAATTATATTTCTGTAATGTATGCATAATATTTAGGTATTAGAATGTTTAACTGTATATTGTGACAAATTAAAATCACATGTAAAATATAGAAACCCAAACTATATTGATGAGAGAGATGAATGAAAAGCCCGAGAGACAGAGTTTCTGGGCAATTAATAATTATTAATTAAGCTAATTGATAATTGATAAATTGGTCATTAATGGGCTCGGGAACCAAAGCCAAGCCATGAAGATCACCAAATGCTTAAATGGCTTTGGAAAAGAAATTTCCCCTGATAGGTAAAAATCTGTTTTAATTGGTGAACAATTAATGAAGTAGTGGACATATTAATGAGGAGGTGGGCTGAAAGTCTTTAGCTTCTGAGTATGTGACTTGATCATGTGATTCACTTGCCTCCAGCAATCTGAACAAGGGAATCCATCTCTATCTAGACTATTCCTGGTAAGCTTTCTCCTTCATAAGTTGGCTTCCCCTGCATTCCAGTGCAGGAGAAGGTGGGAAGAGAGTTGTGTAAGGGCATAGACTTAGTTTCTAAGGGCAAGAATTCATCTAAATTAGATTCTCTTTGTAAGGTCTTCTAGTTGGGTAGGATATTAACCAAGATCAAAGAGCATATACAGGCAGGATTTGGGCAATGTTACCTATAGTAATGTACTTCACAGATTGATCTACAGGTACTAGTCCCTGAATAAGGAAATAGAAAGGAAAAACCTCTATCCTAATAATTAATAATTGGTAACCATAGTAGGTAATTATATAATAAGAAAAAGCATCACTTCTCTCACTGTAAAGATTTTTTTTGTTTTATGATTTTAGAAATCTTGTGTTATTCTTTGACACATCATTATGACAGTTATTTATCATTATACAATATTATAGTTACAAAAGATTTTAGAAATCAAAATGATCTTGTATTAACTAATTTTATTTGGAATTAGGGTTTTTTGGATATGTTCCTTATATGGACATGTTTACTTGTTATTTACTTGTTACTTGTTACAAAATAAAATAGAACAAAAACAATCCAGTTACTTGATCTTCCTGATTGTTTGGAAATAGGAAAATAGAATCCTACTGTAGATCTTTTGAAACATTTTAGTGGACTACTTTTAGTTGTCATGATCATAGTTGTCTTTTGTTAACTGTTTTAACATGCTAAGTTTCCTCATGTTGTAAAATTCTACAAATCATCTGACCTGTGATTATTTATAGTGTTTTATATCTTGCTGCTCTTCTCAGATATTGAACTAGTTCAGGAGAAAGGAAATGCTTCATTCAGAAAAACAAACAAAAACCAGCTAGCTTTTATTAAGTCTTGTGAACACTGCTTTTTATAATAGAAGATTCCTAGAAGAGCTATACTTTCCCAAATTCAATCTGTGCTTTTTTTTTTTTTTTTACCTTACCTTTCTGTCCTCTTCCTTCTATACCAAAGCAGATTTGAAATTAGTGTCTAGCATGCATAGACTAATTAGGACTTCAAGCAACCTCTTATCTCTGTGATTACTGATAATTCTATGGGCTTGTACTTAGAGTATTATAAGTTAAACAGGAATGAATCCTGCTTTGGGAATCTGAGAACTGAAGTTCAGGTCTTAACTTTACTGCTTATTACTACTATGAATTTGGAGGAAGTCTTTTACTTCCTTTTTGTCTTAGTTTTTTCACATGTAGAATGAGGGGCTTTAAGTAAATGATTTCTTATACACTTTTCAGATCTAAATCTTTTGGCTTTTTTTTTTTTAAATACCATTTTTCCTCTCCTTTTCTTCAAATCAACCAGCTTATTAAGTTTTTGGTTGTGTTGGTTGGTTAATGATTGGTTAGTAATAGTAGTAATAGCTAGCATTATAGTGCTTACCATGCAGCAAGTACTTTAGAATAATTATTTCATGTGATCCTTACAACAATCCTAGGAAGTAGGGGCTAAATAACTCCATTTTACAGATGAGGAAACTGAGGCAAATGGAAGTTAAGTGACTTGCCCAAAGTCATATAATTAGTAAGTAACCCAGGTCAGATTCAATTTGAATTCAGGCCTTCCTGACACCTGACTTGGTACTCTGTTTATCTTTGTAGATATATTTGTTCAATCATTTTCAATTACGTCAAATTCTTTGTAACCTCATTTGTTTTTTTATTTATTTTTTCCTTCTCCAGCTCTGGAGCCATATTTAAACTTGAGAAATTGAATTTTCTTGACTCTAGTCTAGCACTTTATCCACTGTGCCACCACTGTTTCATAAATGACCATAGCCATATACTTTCCATATCAAGGGGTCTGAGATTAATATTGGGACAATTTAGGAATAATACAAATATTAGAATTTCAGTATAGAATAGTTACACCTTATGATTAGGTCTTAATTTGCAGATTGCTTGATTTGTTTTATATTTAAGTTAGCTGTTCTTGCCACTTAAGCAGCCAGCAACCCAGTTGTCTTCTATTTACAGAAATCAGAATGTTTTTTAAAGTCTAAAAATCTTCCTTTTATTATAGTTAAGTAACTTTTTTTTTTTTTTTAATCTTTGGCCTATGTCTTTTTCTTTAAGATTGACATGATATTAAAAGTGGTATTTAATAAGATAAACCTGAATAATACTAATGTATATTCTGTACATGATTTGTGTTGTATAGAAAGAGCAAGAACGTGATTCATTGCCTTCTGAATGTGGAGATCCGAATGAAAATGACTATTTGCATGATCTTAAAGCCTTACAAGGAAATACTCTAGAGACAGTGGAAATTGGTTTTATGAAGTCTCCCTCTTTTGAGACCCAGGAGGTTATTGTAGGTTGTGCCCAGAACAGCTTTTCTGACTCTTCAGCCACTGGCACATTTCAGAATCTGAACCCTATTTGCAGTGATGCTCTGGAGATTTCTTCCATTGTTGATAATGTCAGTATGTTGGTGACAGAGGCAGAAGTTCCTGTTCTAAGAAAATTACGGAGCAGAAAATATGAAGAGAAACAATTATTTGTCTCTGTTGAACCAAGTAAGTATCAACTATTGTTTGATGGCTGAAACACAAAGCTTTGGAGAATTAACCATTATTTTTGTACTTTCTTCCCATATACCTGCTTGCTTTTCTCCACCTCCATCTAACCAAAGGAAACAACTTCGTATGTCATGATTGTAATGTGTACTCTCTCTTAGAGACTGAAGGTTTTGCTGGTTTGTGTCACAGAACTTGTTATATTGTCTGACTGGTTTAATGGTAGTATGAGTTCTTGATGGGGAAAGTGTTTTATTATCATTTTTCTAAAATGTAAATTTATTAAAGAGCCAGTATCCTTATGTTCAGGAAGTTAAGGTACAGTGAGCATGTATTAAACAGAACATTCTGTTGTTAAAGCTAGAACCCAAACTGAAAAGTCCTTAATTTTTATTCATTTAGGCCTTTGAGTCCCTTAAGAATTGGGGCATAGTTTGCATTTACAGAACAACATTAATTTGGATTGGGGATAAGAAAATTTAGGTTTGTATCTTCTACCTGTGTGACCCTGATCAAATTATTTCCTTAATGTTGGGTAAAATTTCTTTATTTGTAAAATAAAAGATTTTAGACTAGATTTTCTTAAATGTACATTCAACCTATAAAGTCTTATGATTGGTAGAAAACATACCATATATTTTAGAGTCAAGTAAAGCATTGAAGGACAAGTCAATTTTTGAATTTTCCATCCTGTTAGGATTATTTCAACTAGATCAATTACAAGGCTTTTTTATGTTAATAATAATAATTCACTTTAAAAATGCATTTTTCTTTTTTAGTTGTTGTTTCCAGTGATGAAGAAGGGCCTTTTGAACAAAACAATTCAGACACACTTAATTTACAACCTGAACAAGACTATGAGCTTGTCATTAAAGATGAGGAAGGAGTATCTGAGTTGGATTTGTCAGAAGAAACACTTATGACAGCATCTAAATCTTCACAGGTAACCCACCCTGATATAGTATTAATATTGGCTAAAAACCTTTTTTTAAAAAAATTATTATTTATAAGTGGATTAATTCCAGTCAGAAACACTTTAAAAAGTTATATCTGACATATAAATACATATACATATATACACACATGTATAACATAATCATGTTATCTATAGCAAAACATATAATTGCTTTCTCATTTTGAAGTAAAATAACAATGCCACTTCATCTTGTTATTTTTAATTCAGCTGAAAGGTTTTTTTGATTTATATTTGCTTGTATTTGTTAAAACCATTAGTATCATTATTCTAATACTTGTGTAATACTAAGGCTAATACTGAAACTATTTGAAGTTTTGGCTTCTTGTTAGTACTCTGCTCAAGTTTTCATAAAAGATGATATTATTGATTAAGGGTATTGAAATAGTTAGCTGAATAGTATATGGATAAGTCAGGAGATAGACTAGCAGGAGTCCAATGCCACAAGATTGAAGACTATTTGGGGAAGAGGATAAGTTTTAAGAAGGCCAGAGAATGGAAGGAGGAGGCAGTGTTAAAACTTTGAAAGCCAAACATAGAAGGAGCAGCTAGGTGGTGTAGCGCACCTACCTAGTAGGTGGATACAGCACCAGACCTGAAGTCAGGAGGACCTGAGTTCAAATGTGATTTCAAATACTTAACACGGTCTGGTTGTGTGACCCTGGGCAAGTCACTTAACCCCAATTGCCTCAGGGGGAAAAAAAAACAAAGGGAAAAAAGGAAAGCCAAACACAGTACCCATGACCATCAAATTGGGAAAGATGGCAAAAAAGAGGAATAATTCAATGATATTTTTATTAGATCAATTGTTCTCTTGGTTCTGCTCATTTTATTATCTACTATTATATATAAGAATTCTCTGAAATCCATAATTAAAAAAAAACTATACAGTAGTGTTCCTTTATCTTCCTATACCATATGTTTTTAGTCATTTCCCAATTGGTAGACATCCCTTTAAAGTCCGGTTCTTTGCCATGACACAAGAACTGATATTAACTCTTTTTTTGTATGTGCATATGAGTCTCTTATTTTTTTGTTTGATTTCTTTGCAACACAAGCCTTTGATGGTTCAAAGGCAAAGTATGGAGTTGAACTGTTTAATTATAACACTGGCAATCTTGGAGAATTTCGTGAAAATAGGGGTGATGTTCTCAGGATTGGAGGTCTTGCTGAGGATGAAGAATAGGTTAAAAAGGAATGAGACATAGGGAGAGATGCAATTAAAGCAAACTATGTTAAGCAAAAAGAATTTCATAATTCTTGATTATGGAAGTAGAATACTAATAGACAAGATCCAGTGGATGATCTTTGTTGTATGATGAACTTGAAGAATAGCAAAAAAAAAAATTATTACATGAAATAAAAAAGCTTTTGCACATAAAATTATTGCAAATCTAGGACAAAATTATTGTATCTTGACTGTCTTTGAAACAAAGAAAAATACTTAATGGCTTTTAATCTAAATAGACCCCTTCTTTTTCTGTAGTGATAGTGACAGAAGGTGACATACAAAAGAAGATATTATTAATAGATATTACTATCATAGCCACTAGGAACTGGGTAGGGTCATATATTTAGATGAATTAAATCCCAAAATCATTTTGTAATCATTAAAAACAATTTGACCTGATTACTTACACAGGAAAAAAATGAATGAAGACCATGTTTTTACTTAGATTTGACATGCAGTTGGAGAGCTTTGTTTATAATTTGGGAAACAATATAAATGGACAATATTAGGTCCATAAATTAAACCAAAGGAAAAGAGCATGCCTTTAGGAAATTTCATAATTCTTTTAATCACTTCAAATTTCATTCTCAAATAGGATCCCAGTATTTTAATATCAATATTCTACCATGTTATATATAGCTATGAGGTTTAGAACAAAATAGTCTTTTGAAGAATTGAAAATTATTAGTATTATACCAGTCAGTGGAAAAGTACATTGTTGGCGTGAGAAGGCTTCAACATATAATAAACAAGGAACTTAAAAGAACACAAAGACAAATATGTAATGGGAAAATAATTTGGACTAATCTTAAAGACACAATGAAGATAGACAAGTAGATCACTTTAGTGCTTCTGTGGTATCTTTGCAGTTTTAGGAGAGCCTCAAAAAGGGTACATTAAATGAAATCCCTGCTGGTGAAATGATAATACAGACAAGAAGCACAGAATAGGCAAATGTGTATAAGCTATATTTTTGGAGTGAATAGCCAAGTCAGTGAGATCACAAATCCATGTGAATTGTTTTTGAATACAGTTGATCAATTTATAATAAAAAAAAAACTTAGTTGACCATACTGAGGTAAAAACTTCTAAATGAGTTATACTTCTTAAGTAGCATGCAAGTTGATGTATGAAATGGCATCAAATTAAGAAACTAAGGACTACTAGGTGAGAATGAATACAACGTAGCAGGTTTCAACAGTCATCTTTATGGGAATAAGATCTTCATTTCCCTTCATTTTTGTCATTAATAATGAAATAAATTTGACTTCTGTTATATAAGGGCAGCTGGTTGGCACAGTGGATAGAGTGTTAGGTCCAGAGCCTCAGATACTTAACTGCCTGTGTGTGACCCTGGTCAGATCATGTACTCTGTTTGCTTCAGTGAGTTGGAGAAGGAAATGGCAAACTATTCCAACATCTCTGCCAAGAAAACTGCCTTATTGATTTACAAAAAATACAACTGAAAACAATTGAACAACATTTATGAACTACATTGAGCATAATTTTGTAGAATAAAGTCTCTAGTATTGAAATCTGAGAATATGTTCACTATTGAAAATCTGTGTTAACAATGCACGAGAAAAAAGACATTAAAATACTTTATAGCTTCTCCACCCCAGCTATAGTTATATAGTTTATAAGAAAATGTGATTTATCATTTTAATATTCTAATCATGTCTTACAAATTGTGAAGACTCTGTGAAACTTTTCTTTCTCTTTATTCCACTTGTAAAAAAAAAAAAAGTCTAAATTTTCAGTCTGTTTGATTGTAGCTGTTTTAGCCTAGGCCTTGCTCAGGCCAATCCCCTGAAATTTGTTTTATTTTAGAACAAAACTAGATAGATACTTAAGAGATTATTTCGCAATTAAATACAACAAAAAGAGATTAACTCAGCCATAGCAGAAGGCTATTCAGCAAGAATAGGTTTTGAAGACACTGAGTTGATTTAGCTGTGGGAAGCTCTCTTGCTTTGAGATGCCTATTGTGATTCACTAATGAAACATCTGAGAGCTCCTTGAGCTCTTTGTGGCTGCTTTGCAGTTTGGTGATCAGGCAATGAAGTTTTTAGTTCCCTATCTTAGCCAACTAACATTCAAGGTAGACTTAGTATCATTAAAGGAATAATTAGGCTATCTGTGCTTAATACATGCTTGTCACAACAGACATGTGTGATGGGGATTGGTTTCCTGCCTTTTTGTTTTCTGTACATGTAGGGATAGTAAAAGGATCATAAGATTAAAGAAGTTCTAGGAACGGGGCTAGTAACTGTATTACACATGGCTTGGTATAGAAAACATTATTTGTCTAATATATATGATATACTAAAAGGGGATAGGAATGCAGGCTAGGCATAAAGTCAGCCTAAAGAAATGCTAATTTCGCTAGAGAGAATTTGGACAGACCTATTTAGTTTGAATAGGAGCAATATATTATCTGAAGTCTTTAAGTGATGATGAGCAGCATCCGCCTCTATAGGTAATAATAAGCATCTAGATATCATAATGGTAAAGCAAATAGGAATGGCATGACAGAGGGTTCAGAGTTACCACTCCTGTGCTCACCAGAAGTTATGTCTTGGTTTGTTAAGAAATTACAACTGAATGCCTGAAATGAATTAAGCCTTGTAGGGAAGAACTTTTTCTATGAATAATTGAGGTTGTTAATTTCAGTGACATTTATTTAATTTCAGATGAGATATTATTTAAGAACTGTTTTAAATTTTTCATTTAAATTTCATTTAAATTAATTTAAAACAATTTTTTCCCACAGTAAACTTATTTTTATTGAGAAAGATGTTGACCAAAATGTTTGCTTGATTTGCCACCCACTACTTCTGACTGTAAATTGTAGACATTGGTAAATTACAGAGTCATAGCTCTTCTTGGAAATTATCTGATTTAACTTAATTTTTTAGATGAGAATATAGGCCAATTCATTATGCAATAGTGAATTATTAAAATGAGTATAATAGAAGGCATTTAAAACTGAATATGTACGTTAATTTTTCTCAGTATTTTATACTAACTTAAAATTTAATGTATTAATATTTAATGTACTTCATTTTATCCTTTATTTCCCTGTAGGTTTCACCAAATGTATTTCCAGGAAGTCTTGTCATGGACAATTTTTCTTGTATCATACCTAGTGATGAGGTGGATCTACACTTGGATATTACATTTACCTCTATTTATATTGGCAGTATAAGAGGAGTTTCTAGTGGTTATGTTACTGTAAGTATTTTTGATGTGAGATACTTTTGTAAGTGATCACTTATAAAACATTTGTGAATTTCTTTGAGTAAAAATACTTATAGGATTTAGAGATTGATTTTTATTAGATGCTTTATATTTTAAAAGTAGTTATTTCAATCTTCATTTATCTTATTTTCAATTCTTCTAATTTTTAATACTCAAACTATAAAAATTGCATATATTTTCATAGAAATCTAAGATTTACAAAGTGTTTTATGTTTTAGAGACTCAGAAAAATTGACTGATTTGCCTAAATTCTTATATCTAGGAACCGGGAAAATTGTAATTGCAATTCTGGTCTTCCATCTCAAAAGCTTAGTTTTCTTCTATACTATATTGTTTTTATTTTTAAGCTTGCCATACATTGTTGTCTTTGTGTTGATATTACTTTGAGATTAAAAAAAAAATGACAAGTTTATGACCTAAGACAAGAGTTTACAACTCTTTATACTTACGTTTTCTCATATGTAAAATGAGTGTTTTGAGCTAGAAGATATCTCTTCTAAAATTCTCTGATTCTAATTTTGACACATTCCTTAAAAAAACCCACACACACTTTGTATTTGTTTTTTACATGGAGCAAAAGTATCTTTAAAGTACAGTAATAGAATGTAACAAATTTTTAGAATTCTTGATGTTCCATAGAATTATATACCATATGTATATTGAAATATAATTCTTAAATTTTTTTTAAAAAAAAGTAAATTTTCTGGATCCCAGGTTAAGAATCATTGTCTAGGAACTCAAGCTAGGCCTCTGTATTAAAGTCTTTAAGAACTTCCGGAGTGGCAAAGTCTTTAGTAGTAGTTCATTTGCATATGTAGATTATATATGAATTAGATATATGTAAGTCCTGAATTGCTGTTATTAAAACTATGCAAAGGTTCAAGAAGTATTATCAAATCAATAGAAAAAAATTAGGTAATGGAGGAAATTATTGGGGAAAAGCATAGATGTATAATTTTTTCTTCTTCAGTCCATATTTGATACTTACTGAATGTCTATTACATATAAACATAGTATTAGGTAAGAAGGAACGGAAAAAGATGAGAGTTAATATGAATAAGATTAAGAATATGAATATGAAGCATGTGATTAAGACCTTTCAAGTAGGAAACAGGGCAGGGAGTCTCTCCCTCCAATTCCTCCTGACAGATCTAGAAAATGCACTCAATCAAATTCTTATGGAGAAATCCAAGAAAAAATCACAATGAATAATTTTCATAGCCCTGGTCATCATAGTGAGACAGAAAAATCTTGGACATTGGAGATGGGGGGTCTAACCAGGATTAGTCATAGGCAAAACATCCCAACTGCCAGGAAGCAAGAGATACCACATCATCAGGGTACCACAGGATGTGGGAGAAAGGGTAAACTGGCACCTTTGTCTTGTATATACCTAGTTCTTGTTTGTTTGTTTGTTTGGTTTTTTGTGGGCAGGGGACAGAAAGGCGGGGAGTTGCAAGGCAACAATTAGTAAATGTTTGTGTCTGAGGTCAGATTTGAACTCAGGTTCTCCTGATTCCAGGGCCAGTGCTGTATCCCCTGTGCCATCTATCTGTCCCTAGAACCTAATTCTTGGTAATAAGTCCTGGGTAGTATGTGAAAGGGAACCTGTGCCAGTCTATTGTTGCAAAGTAGGGAATACCTGAGGTGCTAGGCTGAGAAACAAGTTTAGAAGCAAGCAGCAGAAAGATTATGTTGAAATACTCTATGATGACTAATTCTGATGGACCTGGCCATCCTCAGCAATGAGATCAACCAAATCAGTTCCAATGGAGCAGTAATGAACTGAACCAGCTACGCCCAGTGAAAAAACTCTGGGAGATGACTAAGAACCATTATGTTGAATTCCCAATCCTTGTATTTTTGCCTGCCTGCATTTTGGATTTTTCTTCACAGGCTAATTGTACATTATTTCAGAGTCTGATTCTTTTTGTACAGCAAAATAACGGTTTGGTCATGTATACTTATTGTGTATCTAATTTATATTTTAATATATTTAACATCTACTGGTCATCCTGCCATCTGGGGGAAGGGGTTGGGGGAAGGAGGGGAAAAATTAGAACAAGAGGTTTGGCAATTGTCAATGCTGTAAAGTTACTCATACATATAACCTGTAAACAAAAGGCTATTAAAATAAAAAAAAAGAAATATTATGTTGAAAGCCAACATAATAATTGTTTTATCCCTGTCAACATAAGAAGGATTTTCTTAGAGTAATTACTGAGATTGCCCAAAGTTTGTGCTTGTCTGGATCATGTCAACTAGCACTCTCTATTTGATAATCCACAGACTGATTTCAGCCTACATATACTACCTGAGTCCCTAAACTTATGCTGCTTAAGTTATTTGTTTTGTAAAATCATCTACTTTTTTTTAGTCTTGTCTTTTCTTCTCATCTTCCTTCCTTCACTTACTCCCAGCTGCCTTTTTTCCATATTTTAATTTTTACCCTTTGAGTCACCATATTGATGCTGTAGAGAATGTAATGGTATGTATTAGTGAATTTAATTACACACACATATATATATTTAATCTTGCTACTCTCAGTATCCCTTAATCTGTGGACTCTGATGTTGTCTCTGTTCTGCTAATTCTGTGCTAATTGCTGAAAATGTGTTTCTGGCTCTTATTTGAAATATTGCTTCCATTGTATGGAAGCTTTTCATTTGCTTTTTGAACTGAATATTAACTGTACTGATGGCATATATCAGTATGAGTCTTACCCCCTATGCAGACAGACTGTTTAGGCCTGCTTTGTGAGTTAGAAGAGGATATTCTTGACAGATTCTTCCTAATTTTCTTTTATTCATTATTCTTATCTTGCTGGGAAGAAGACAGAATTGCTATCCATTGGCAGTGCTGATACCACACATGGAGAAAAATGATCAGTTGATATGAGAATGCCATACTTTAGGCACTTGCCTTCCTGTCTACTGAAAGCTAGTGTCTCAGAAATGAAATCGAATTGGAGCAGACCTCCATAGTTAAAATAATGTCCCAAACATTCCGTGGCCAAAAGACCAAGGATTCTTAACTTTTTTTTGCGTCATGAATCCCTTTGGTGGTCTGGGGAAGAATATGGGCCTCTTCTCAGAACAAATGTTTTTTAAATGTGTGAAATGAAATACATAGGATTGCAAAGGAAACAAATAATATTGAAGTGGAGTTACCAAATTGTTGAATTTATTTTTAAGTTCACAGTCCTAGCTTAAGAACCCTTAAAAGTTCTTAAAAGATCATTTATCTTAAGTGATCAATCAAAACAGGCCTTTCTAGCATCCTTGTTAGTGACATCTGATATCGACAGCCCATATTATTCCTCCTCTTCTTTTGCTCTTTTCCTGTCTTCTAACAATGACATCAGTCTCTTTGCACACAACTCAACCTATAATACCTTTCCCTAAAAAAAGTCAAGCTACCACCTACAAATACCACCTCTGTGTCCAAAAATCTTGAAATATTCCCAAACATAATCCATTTTCACTTCTCCCTCTCCCTTTCTTTACAAAATTCTTCTCTTTGTCATTCAAGTCTCTCCAATCCCTTTACCCTTCACTTCTCTCACAGGCCATTTCCCTTGCAGTAGCTACTCTCTCCTTTTCCATTTTTGACCCTTGGATGAACTAATTAAATTCTACATTGTTGTTCTTTTTTAGAATCCCTCCCCTTTCTGTATCATATCTCTGTATTATATTCAGACAAGCTTCATTCAGTTTAGCTTACCTAGATCACTCTCATCATTCATCACCTTTGCTCCTACATACATGCATGATTGAAAATGAAGGAAATTGTGCAACCATTCTGATTGGGATTATTAAAATTTTATATTATATTTCACCCCATTTCACTTGGGCTCTCACTGCTGCTAGGGAATCCTATCATCCCTATGCCAACTTACTGTCCCATTCTCCATAGTGGCTCGTCTCAGTTGGGAATCTTGCCTTATAATTTATAGAAACAATTGAGGCCATACATGGTGAATTCCCTATTCTTCCCTCTTCCTCATCTCCTCTCACTTAGATGGTTTCTATCTTTTTTCCCCTTTACCTTTATTGGTCTCACATGATAGAATTGCCTTACTTCTTTTTTTTTATTATAGTTTTTATTTACAATATATATGCATGGGTAATTTTTCAGCATTGACAATTGCAAAACCCTTTGTTCCAATTTTTCCCTTCCTTCCCCCTACCCTCTCCCCCAGATGGCAGGTTGACCAATATATGTTAAACATGTTAAAGCATAAGTTAAATACAATATATGTATATATATCCATACAATTATTTTGCTGTACAAAAAGAATTGGACTTTGAAATAGTGTATAATTAACCTGTGAAGGAAATCAAAAATACAGGCGGACAAAAATAGAGGGATTGGGAATGCTATGTAGTGTTTCATAGTCATCTCCCAGAGTTCTTTTGCTGGGTGTAGCTGGTTCAATTCATTACTGCTCTGTTGGAACTGATTTGGTTCATCTCATTGCCAAAGAGGGCTGCACACGTCAGAATTGATCATCCTATAGTATTGTTGTTGAAGCATATAATGATCTCCTGGTCCTGCTCATTTCACTCAGCATCACTTCATATAAGTCTCTCCAGGCCTTTCTGAAATCATCCTGCTGGTCATTTCTTACATAACAATAATATTCTATAATATTCATATGCCACCATTTATTTAGCCATTCTCCAATTGACGGGCATCCACTCAGTTTCCAGTTTCTGGCCACTACAAAGAGAGCTGAATGGCCTTAAAGGCTAACCCCTCCACTCCATTAATTTTTTTATCTTATGATTTTGGATCAAGAAATCCTATTTTATCTTCTCTCTTCTAGCAGTTTGTCCTCCTTGTCAAATCCATTCTTTTACTTATTTTCAATCTTTCCTTCTTTATTGTCTTATTCCCTACTGTTTGCAAACATATCCATGTCTCCTCCATTCTAAAAACAAAAATGTCACTTGGTTCTTCTGTTTCTTTCTTTTCTTTTCTTTTCTTTTTTTTTTTTTTTTGGCATGGTAATTGAAGTTAAATGACTTACTCAGTGTCATACATGTAGGAATGTTAAATGTCTGAGGCCAGATTTGAACTCAGTCCTCCTGATTCCAGGTCTGATGCTCCATCTAGCTGACCCAATTCTTCCATTTCTGTGCTCATCCTGCTCTAGAGTAGCTATATTCCTTGAAAAGTCCCTTTACAATAAATATCTCCCCTTTCCCTCTGCTCCTTGTTGCCTTTGCCCCTTACAATGTGGCTTCTGACCTTATCATTCGACTAAAACTGCTCCCTCCAAAGTTACCATTGATCTTTTTTGTTGCCTAATCCAATAACCTTTTCTCAACCCTTGTCCTCCTTGATCTCTCTGCAGTCTTTAACCTTGTCAGTCATTTCTCCTCTCTAGGTTTTCAGGATATCACTTTCCTGGCCTGTTTCCTTTGCTAGATCCTTTTTATATATCACCCACAGGAACAGTGTTTCCTCAGATGTTCCTCAGAAGTTCCTCAAAGTTCTGTCCTGAACTTTCTTTTTGGCAACTTTTGGTGCTCTCATCAGGTCACATAGATTTATTTATCCTCTCTTTGTTGTTGATAAAAGCACTGGAAGATCTGATTTCAAATCCAGCTTCAGATGCTAGCTGTGTGACTCTGGGCTAGTCACTTAATGTTGTTTGCCAAAAGAAAATGGCCAATATCTTTGTCAAGACAGCCTCAAGTTGGGTCATGAAGAGTCAGACATGATTGAAACAAATGAAAATGCTGGTGATTCTTAGGTCTATCCGTCCTTCCCTAGACTCTTTGCTGACCTCATAATTTACATCTCTAATTGCCTTTCAGATATCCTGAACTGGATGTCTAATAGACTTCTTAAAATTAATATGTTCAAAACAAAATTATCTTTCCCTCCAAACCCTCCCTACTTCCTACCTTCCCTTTTTTTTTTTTTTTTTAATTTAATAGCCTTTTATTTACAGGTTATATGCATGGGTAACTTTACAGCATTAACAATTGCCAAACCTCTTGTTCCAATTTTTCACCTCTTACCCCCCCCCCCACCCCCTCCTCTAGATGGCAGGATGACCAGTAGATGTTAAATATATTAAAATATAAATTCGATACACAATAAGTATACATGACCAAACCGTTATTTTGCTGTACAAAAAGAATCAGACTCTGAGATATTGTACAATCAGCTTGTGGAGGAAATAAAAAATGCAGGTGGGCATAAATATAGGGATTGGGAATTCAATGTAATGGTTTTTAGTCATCTCCCAGAGTTCTTTCTCTGGGTGTAGCTGGTTCAGTTCATTACTGCTCCATTGGAAATGATTTGGTTGATTTCATTGCTGAGGATGGCCACTACCTTCCCTTTTACTAGCAAGGGCAATACTATCCTCCCAGTTCCTCAGGCTTGAAACCTAGAAGTCATTCTGGATTTCTCACTGTATGTAAACCATCTTTCTTCTTACTCCCACCCCAGCTATAATTAATCTGTTATCAAGGTGTGTTGATTTCTCCTCTGTAAAATTACTTGAATATGCCTCCTATTCTCTTGTAACATGAACACTACTATTGCAGGCCATCATCACCTCTTGCCTGGATTATTTCAATAGCCTACCTCAAGTCCTAATAGGTGTGGCTTACTCAGGTCTTTCCTCATCTCAGGTCATTTTCCATTCAACCACTAAAATGATTTTCCTAAAGTTCAGATCCAGTCATGTTACATCCCTAGTGCCGGATGGGAGCCGGTGGCTCCCAATTACCTTCAAGACCAAATAGGAAATACTCTGGCATTTAAAGCCCTTCATAACTTAATTTCCTCCTACCTTTCTAGTCTTCTTATAACTTACTCTTTGATGTGTACTCTTTGATCTAGTGACTTCCTGACTATTCCACAAATAAGACACTCCATTTCTTGGCTTCAGGCATTTTCACTGACTGCCTAAAATGTTTTCCATCCTCTGCTCTGACTACCAATCTCTCTGGCTTTCTTTAAGGATTAGTTAAAATCCTATCTTTTACTGGATGCCTTTCCTCTTAGTTAGCTCATGCCATTTAGACAGAGAATGGTAAAGTCTTTTTGGTAGGACTCTGTTAGGTAGGACTTTGTTAAGATTCTGACTGATTTTGATGATTCACTGAGAGTTGAAACTGCCAATCATTGTGTTTGACAGTTCTATAAAGAAAAAAATTGGTACTGGAGAATTCTAGGGACTTTTGACAATTGACTCTGATTTCCCTTTTAAAAGATATATGACCAGCTGGCTGATGAATGATATTCAGAGTGAAATGATTTTTACAAAGTTAGTTAGTCCTTTACTTACATCATTTGTCAATGAAGCACTCACCCATTCAATTTCTGATCATTTCTGCTCCATGGTCAGAGATCAAGTTCTGTTCTCCAGCAAAAATCTAACTTGACAGGATCTGATCTCCCTTGCCCTGTCCAAGTGTCTTGCCAAATGACTTTGCTTATATTGTGTCTGTTGTTTCTCCATTGGTTTTTCTATCAGGAGACCACAAGAATAACAGGAAAGTAGAGCTTCCTGTAGAAATCATGAGGTTGGGAGGTAGCTTGTCAAACCCTTACTGTCCTAGGTCTCCAAATACTATGTTCCTGTAGCTGAAGTTGTCTCACAAATGGCTGATGAGGAGCTATGTTATGGACTAGGTGTGAAGCTAGAGTGTTTTTAAAGAGCTTAATAATCATAGTACTGGGCCAGCATTACCGAATCCATTCCATAACTACACAGTAGCAGTGCTAGTAGACAACAGTTATAATAGTGTCAATAGTTATAATCTTTAGAGATCTAGTTTCTGTTGGAGGGGGAAATGTCCGATGGAGGAGTATGCACACTGAATTCCTCATGTTAGACATAAATAACATGATGGCCACTATTCACTGGTTTGATGGAAATTATATAGTTGTTTTAGCACAACTCAACCACTTATATTCAGACCATTGGTGGATTGTATCCTACTCAGCTCATTACATATAGTTAATAAGGTTTGGGTTTAAATTTGAAAGATTTCTTAGAGAGCATGTAGTCAAACTTCCTTATTTTAAAGATGAGAAAACTGAGGCCAAAAGAGTTGCATGATTTGTCTTAGGTCACATGGATGGTAAACAGCAGATATGAGATTTGAATCCAGTTCTTCTGATTCCCCATCTCCTGCTTTTTCAAGTATACTGTGCTGTATTCCCTACCTAGACCAGAAGATTAGGCTCTCTGAGAATTCTTTAAAGCAAAGGTTGAGGAAAGATTCATTCTTTAATCAAAATCTGTCTTCCCCATGTAAATGACTGAGATTATCAAGGAAGAGAATATAAAAAAAAAAGAAAAGAAAAGACCTATTAGACTTGGAAGATGTGTACTCACACTTAATGGGAGTGAGGAAGATGATAATTCAGGAAAGTAGACTCCTACAGCAGTTATACTAGAAGGACAACCCACCTGGTCACACTGGATCAGAGAAAACCCTGGGTCAGATACCAGTCAGCCACCCTATTCCTGTGAATCAATGGAGGACTTACGCTTTCTTTTTAAGAGACATCGAGCCCAAGATTCAGCCCTTTGGGCCCCACTTGCCCTTTCACTCCTTGTTTTGTTTTGTTTTTCCCCTACCCCCATTTCTCTCAGTGAAGCAGCTGTTATCTTTCAAGCAGCCCAAGGAATGTGACTTCTGCATGTCCCTTGTCTTACAAATATTGGGAAAGCTCCAGAAAGAGAGAGGGAGAGAGAGAGAGAGACAGACAGACAGACAGACAAAGAGAGACAAACAGTCCCTGTGCTTGGTTGCTTTTATCACAGGAAAGCCTTCTTTATCAGAGAAATGAGTCTGGTAATTTTGGTAATTTTTACCTATTAAATCTCATCTTCCACTGCATATTATTTTATCAGACAAGATGAAGAACCAGGGTAGGGCAATGTCCAAGAAGTTGACATGTTCAGTAGTATCAAAAGTTGTAGAAATCTTAAGAGGGATGAGGACTGAGATAAATCTGTTGGATTTATCATTGTAAGAGAAAGACCAATGTTAGTTGGGTGGTGGGGTCAGAAGTTGGAGTGCAAAGGATTAAGAAGAATGGGAGTGGAATAAATGGGAGCATGATTATTGACACCTTTGTTTGGAAAAGGGAGTTTAGTTGTAGGAGAAGAGATTTGGGACAATTGTTTGAGGGGAAGTATTTATTTTTAATAATGGAGAATATATAGGAATCTTTTGTAGGTGGTGGTGAAGGAGCCAGTGATTAAAGGGGAATAAAAATGAGAAAAAATTAGTTAAGATCAAGGGGACAAGTGCCTGGAAGAGACAGGAGAGGATGGGATTCAGAGTTCAAGTGGAGAGATTAGCTTTGGTTTAGAAAAGACACACCTTCCTCTTTAGTAATTAGAGCAAGGAGAAGAGGATGGGAAATGATGAATTTTAAAATACGGAGTATAGAAGAGGATGTTATCAAGTCAAGTCAGTTAGCATTTATTAGATACTGTGTACACTGTGTGAAATGCTGGGAACACAAATATAAGCACCCCCCCCCCCCATTCTTGCTTTTAAGGAGCTCCTGAACTCTATTAAAAGATGATGCATAATAAAAAGGAGCTGAAAAGCTGAGAAAGGAGGGAAGAGGAGGTAGCCTCAATTAGCATGGTGGCTAAGCCTAAAGAATTCAAGATGCTGGTTTCTCATAATGGAGATTCTGGGTAGAACCCATAAATAGAAAAAGGGAACTACAAGGTCAGAGGGAGAATTGAGGTCTGGTGATCTCTTTATCTAGAAATAAAATCCAGGTTTTGTTTTCTAAAAAAAGTATGAGGTCCCATTGGGGAGAGAAGAGAAAGTTTTATAGGAAGTTGGAGAACCGAGGAGAAAATTTGGAATCTTTACTGTGTGATAGTAAATTAGAGAAGAAGAAAAGGATTGCTGTGTAGCATAAAGGTCAAGTTGAGATTGAGAAACAAATTTGTAGTAGTCCCAATAAATACAATTATGTGTTTTTTTTCCCTAAGAAACATTTAGCAGTATGTTTATAGGATTGGAGCAAGTGGTAGCAAACCGTAGTTGGGGTTTGGCAAGATGTGACTGATAGAACAAAGGGGCTAGGAGTTCGAGGGCAATTTAAGGTGGAACTGGATGATCACAGGGTAAAAATTTTGAATTGGGGGGGGGCGAGGGGGAGATTGCAGTAGGAGTGATGGACTGGGGGAAATATGAGGACAGAATATCATGATGAGGATGAAGAATAGGTTTAGTAGAGATGAAGCCAAAATAAAGATTAAAGGATAGGAGGCTATCTTCAGAGAAAAGAATTTAAGATTTTGGGTTAAAGAGAGGTAGAATAATCAGGGGTAATGGCCAGATCAAGGGCAGAACAATATCTGTGTGGCTGAGGTGGAATTAAGATCCAAATCTTGTCACTTTATGAGGTTGATATAAGGTCTGTCCCAGTTGTTAGAGAATGAAAGTGCTTAAAAGTTTGTAGTTTTTCACTGCAACATGTATAAAAGAGCATAAAAAGGGGAGGAATGCTTCTCACAAATTTTGCCTAGGACCAGCCTTACATATTTCTGTGTTACATTCATTACAACATTACACTTTTCAGTAGGAATATATTCTTTATGAGGAAAACAAATTTATTGTTAACCAAAATGTTTTTTATAAGTCTGTAGGCTCAATAAAAACATTTTAGCAGTAGCTTTAGACTTTGCTTCATTTGTTATACAGTGTACTCATTTTAAGAATTTTGTTTTAGAAATCCACTTTCTTCTTGAGTTTTGGCACTGGGCTAAATGCAAATAAGAGTTCTTTAAAAGTACCAGAAAAAAATTTATTTGACTTTATTTTAAACTGAATCTTTTTAGTCAAATCTATAACCAGTGCATACAAACATTTTTTTTTTCATAGTTTTCTACTTGCAAGTAAAGCAGGCTCTCTGCACTAGATTCTCACTGACTTGTACTAAAGGAGTGTGAATTATCTAACTTGACAAATCTATACTAGGAGTATACAGAGTAGGAAAACAAAAATAATAGAATTTTTTGAGAAATATTTGAAATGTAATAATGATTAATGATTTGTACCATTGCACATTTATTTGTTTTATAAATGTAGAAAGCCCAGTATTTCACTGACAAATTTTTGCTATTTTTATTGAAATCTCTTACCAATTTGATTGATCAGAGAACATTAATTTGGGGGCCAACATTATAAATTTGAACCTTGAGTGGGGACCATTTTAGTTTGTACTATCCAAAATTCATTACAAATCTTGACCAGCCATCTCACAAATTTGTCAATGTGAATTTGTGAATGTGAGTAGATGAGTGTAAATTCATCATCTCTAATTGTATAACATTCATAGCAAAATTTCTACAATGGAGCAGTATTTTCTGATAGTAATGGAAATAACATTTTTTTTTCGTGGAAAATTCTTAGAAAGTAATGATGTAGACATGGGAAAGTAGATTAAAATAGCAAGTATCTCAAAAAAAAAAAATAAGGGAAAAGCTTGGGGAAGGGTAAAGCAAACTTTTGAAACATCTAAGAACTTGGGGATTAGAAATAATTGTAGCTTAAATGAGGTGGAATATTATGTTCTTTCTAAACTGATAAGGAATCCTGGATTCTCTATTTCTGTACCGGTGAAACACAACTTTGTATATGAAGGAAGATGTTATTGTAATTTAATGTTCGCTGAACTACCTGAGTTTTTTGACTTACTGGTTTTAAAACTGAGCATGTGAGAAATATATCATTCTTTAATATTTATGATATGAAATTGGTTGAGAGAGAGAGACATAATTTTTATACTATAAGCTATGGAAAATAAGTTTATGATTTGAAAAAGAAAAATTTTGAAAACAATTTTAAGTAGCAATATGGCAAAACTAACTTACTTTTTTATTTTTCCTTTAAGTTCACAACAAAGTATATAAAGATTCCATTTCAAGGTAAGCAATTACTGCTTTATGCTTTACTGTAATTCTAAGTATAAAATGTCATTTCTGCCAATTTTCTTTTAAAATATTTTCAATAACTTTATTCTTTTCCAAGTATTTTTTTGTTCTTAATTGCTTTTCATTATGGCACTTCAGCATAACTAAAAGTTTAGTGTTATATGGACTAAACTTAATTTACTAGTTTCAGCAGTTTTAGCATTATTGATTTTGAAAATTTATCTAAAACTGTTCTCAGAATAGTTCAGTATTTAGATATATAGTTTTATGTGTATTATAACAAATAATGGCAAGTCATCTCATGGTTTTCTTTTCTTGGGAATAATTGAACTAAAGTTCTAATGGAAACTTAAAAATGGAGTTCCCTTGGACATGTGAAAATGGATATGTCAAAGGAAAAGTTAGAGAAATGGTGAACATTTTAAAACAGTATTTTAAGGTATATAGGAATTTGTGAGATCTATAATAGTGGACTTAATGAGATATAATTTTATATTATTTCTAGTTTGATAAAGAATTCTTGGTTCTTCAGAATTATACCAGCTAAACCCAAGTCTTGGCAAGTTCTTTCTAGCAATATTGAAAAAAATTTGAGGAAGGGCCATTGATTTACTATATGTCTGTGTTCCCAGCATCAGAAAACTAAGCATGGTGAAGCCCATAATTAGGTTAACCTATGGTTTTGACTACTATACCTCTTGAAGACTACTAAATTACAGAGGTGTTGATATCTTTGTTGGTAGAGAATGTGCAGACTGATAAAATTATAGTTCCTTTAGACATTAAAGTAATAAAAGATAGGTTGGACAATCTCAAGCTTATGCTCAGACAATTTGGAGCATTTTATTTTTCATTGAAAAAACTACTAGATTAATACTGACATTGCAAAATAAAAATAAAATACCAGATAGAGAAGTGTTATTTTCACCTGAACTTCAAGGGGAGTTGATGAGGGAAATGGCATGAAAATTATTTTAAACAGGAACATTAGAAGAGAGTGCTTCTATTTTAATAATGAAAAAGATAATACCAAAGGCTATAAATATAAATTTATATCCACAGAAGACCACTCTGCAGAAATTTGTAAATAATGAATGAGGGTGATAGTGTTGATGTTTAAGAAGTCAGCTCTCACAATATTTATATCATACTAAGTAAAAATACTAAGAGGTCTGATTAGTGCAATACAATAAATCATTATGAGATATCTCAACTTTAGTAGTTTGGAAGATAAAAATTAATCTACAAGTATTAGAAAGTTTCAGTGATATAAGCATTAAGATTATTTTAGAAAGTCATATTTGGAAAAATTTAGTGCAGAAAGAATGAAGGGGGAAAACAGTAACTGATAGGAAAGAATCAATATCAGGAGATTTAATAAGTCAATTTTTATTGCCTTTTATTGCTGTTCATAATTTATTATATATCATTCTTGTAGTTTAATGCAAGTGCTTATAGAGGAAAAGGGAAACTTTAATTAGAAAGATGTCATCCTTACCAACAATTACCCGTAATCCACCAAGTATGAATTGAGTTTTGATTGGTATCCAAATCACTAATACTGTTTCATGGTTCTTACTGATAATACTCAACCTTTTTCAACTTTTTAGATCATAGCTCAAAGTAAGGGATTTATATGGTCTAAGTTCTAACCTAAGAAAACTTTCCTCAATTTGTCTTTTTAATAAATTATATAAGAATTACATATTTTAAGAAACTAGACCCTCTGAAGTTGAAGTACAATTAATGATTAATTATTATTTCTCTTTGTGGTTTTGATTGAATTCATTCTTATATTTAGTCAAGTAAAGCTCAGAAATTCAATTATTAAAATTCTACTATGTACCAATTCCTAGGCATATTGAGATAAAAACTTCAAAATCTTAAAAGGCTTATTTTCAACTAGAGGACATAAAATATTCACATGTAATTAAATATAAGATTATTTGTGGAGGGAAAAATCTTAACATTTTCTTAGTTAAGTCTTTTAGGAAAATAACTTCAGAAAGGTAGATATGAGGTGGGAAGGAGATTACTTTCCAAGAATGGGGGGAAAAGGAGCAACTTCTGTGAATGAATTCATGGAAGTAGGAGGTAAAATTCTGAATGCAGGGGCTAGCAAAATAATATCCCATTTTATTTTTTAATATAAAATTCATAAAGGATAATAATGTCATATAGGGCTGAAAAAGTCATTTGGACCTAGATTGGGAATTCTAGACTGTTTAAAACTTTTTCTTTTGTTTCTTTAGTGTCTCTGAATAAGATTTCATTGTTAGTGGATACCATTCATTTAAAGAAGTTTGGGTTGTGGACACATAAAGACGACAACCACTGTAAAAGGAGAAATTCTATCATTTTCCTCTGGACATCTTCAGATTATCTAGAAATGATTGAAAACCAACTTGGTAAATCTGTTTTAAGGCAGCTATGTAAGTGTATGGTGGATTTAAAATTCTATAGATACGGGGAAATCTTGTAAAGAGTCGAGTCTCCTTTTCCAGTTTCCCTTTTGAGTTTACTTATTTGGTTTAGTACTGTATGCTATATGTAGCTTTCTATATTTTTCCTCCTGTATCATTCCTCCTGATAATTATGAAGTGTGGGGTGAGTGGGTGGATTCTCTTAGTATCTGAATCTGTAATTCTGTTAATTAGCTGACATTTTAGACAATTTTCATTTATCTTTGAGATTCATACTTCTGTTTTCTAAGAAATAGTGACAAAGTTTTTCAATCAGTGTTAAATTCCATTTTTCCATTCCTCCAACAATTTTTTTGGTCCTGGAAAGATAGTAGTGATAATTACTAAAGCAAAGATTTGTCTCTATTTCTAAATAATCTGTATTTCTAAGTAATTTTTATTTTGACAGTTGAGCCTTAAGATCCTTTGACATTTTAGCAAAAGAAAGACCAGGCCACCATTGCTGCTTCAGGTAGTGTCTTTATATACAGAGTTAGAAACTTAGTGGGAAATTTGATAATCTTGAATCCTTCAAGCAGAGAGGCCAAAGAAAAGGAATAATGACTAATACTTATATAATAGGTTAAGTTTTGTGAAATTTTTTCTTCATTGTTATATGAAGTAGAGAGTATTGTTTTTCATATTTTACAGATTTGGAAATTGAAGCAAAGTCATTTTTTTGTGGTCTTGTAGATAGCAAGTGTTGAGATTTTTCAGTTGATCTTAGCTTTTCTGACTCATAGTGCAGTCATTTGGAAAAAGCACTTTTGATAAGGAGTCAAAAAACTGGGGTTTAAATATTAGCACTTAAATTTCACCTCTTTAGACCTTAATTTCCTTATTTGTAAAATAAAAGGATTGATTTAAATCATGTTTAAATTCTATTCTATCTGTAAATCTATGAGACTATGGAAAGCAGAATTTACTAGAGGAAGAGATATAAAGAAGTTTGAGAAATAATTGCTGACCTAATCAGTGGCTAGAACTTGACTATTTCTTTGATTTGATTCATATTATGTCAGTTGCAAAAAACATTCAGCTTAAAGCAACCCCTCAGGACATTTTTGCAATTTTATGTATGAAAAAGTTATATGCTTTGTATAGATTATAAAAAGAAACTTCTTTCTTGATTTTTTACCAAAAATATGCATACAACCAGGTGAATAGATTTATTTAAAATTATATTTTATTTGGGAAATATTAAATATAAATATTCTGGGTATTTTCTCCTCTTTAATATTTGGTTTCTCTCACTTAAGCCCAGTGAATTTAAATCATAATTGGATAAAATTAATTAGGAAATATGTTACCCCAATTCAGAGTTATTAGTAGTGGGCATAGTGGGCATTTTTCATGAAGCCAATACAAACTGTTTATCATTCAGTCTTTTCTCTTGCTCTTGGTATCTACAGACTTATTCAAAGGATTGAGAATTAAAATAGCAGATGAGAGGGAAAGTTTAGGAAGAATTTTTGTCAAATGAGAGATTGCTGATGAAGCACTTTGTTTCTTGAAAGACACTTGAATGTATCTTAATTGATAGGAGAAAAATAAAAAGAAACATGGCAATATTGTGGTTCCATTAGAAATTTCTTAAATAGGGCAATTAGGAATAGGATGGCCAATCAACATGAATTTCTGTTAATATTTTATTAATGTTTTCTTGTAGCCTATGATCATCTTTTAAATTAGAGATCACAGTTTATACCATTATTAATAATCTAATATTTGTCAAAGTTTAGTGAGAGACAAAATGAAAACAGGGATTAAAATGGGTTCCTCTCTCTTTCTAGCTAAGTCTGATGAATTCATATTTCTTGAATTGAGCAAACCAGCTTCAGAAGAGGAGGAAGATAAACTGAATGAGGTGATGGCAGAAGTGAGCAGGAAAACAAGATCATTAGACCTTTGTCATCCACTGCCTTGGAACCAGGCTCTTTCTTTGCTTCAAGGCTTATCTGCAAAAGAAAGCTCTTTTATCGATTATTATTGTTCTTCAAAATACTGCCATAATCCAGTGCCTGCTGTTGAAACAAAGGCAGAATCTCCTCCTCAGGTCAGTGCATGATAATTTTATGAGCAAAAAGGGCTTTAATAAGAGAAATTAAGCCACTTTTTGAATACTAGAAGGTAAACATTTCTCTGCTTCTCCAGGTAAACATTAGTTGTGTGCCAGTGTCAATTTAATTATCCATTTTAGCTCTGAAGAAGAACATACTTAAAATTATAGTCAGCTGTATTTTCAGACTGATTCTTTTGGGCTGGAAAATCTATGGAAGACTACATGATAGATGGAAGAAGGAAAGATATTTACCCCTCTTCTCCCATTTATAATTGGGAATATCAAAGACCTTAAATTTACCCTTATCTTTTAGCAGCTTTTCAGGTCATTATTTTCTTAGACCATTTTTTGGGGGAGCTAACAATTCTAGTAAAGCACAAAACTAGACATTTGAAGTAGAAGAATCAGAAGACACTGAAGTTTGCAACTGGTGGAGTGACTTCATGTTCATTCAGATGGCATTCCTTCTTGTGCCCACAATTTTCATTTCTCAAGTTCCTTGGCCATCTGAATGTATTTTTTCTTCTTATCATTTTTTTCAAGGCCACCTTGAATTCTCACAGAAAGTTAATTAGCCTGATTTTAATAAGCTTGAGTGAAGTTTTGTTTTTTCTTTTTAAAACTTATTTTTTTCAATTAATAAGCATCTATTTTTTCTTCCTTGAATTCCTACCCATTGAATGAAATGAAAAGAAACCAAATGATTTCCAGAGAGTGAGAGTTTTACAACTTTTGCTAAAACTTTTTCTAGATTTTAACAGGGCTGCTATATGAAATCATTATATCCCACCAAGGTCCTGTGTGTGTGTGTGTGTGTGTGTGTGTGTGTGTATAAAACAAAAAACAAACAAAAAAACCTCCTCAAAACTAAAAAAACAAAACAAAACAAAAAAAAAAACAACCAAATTTGAATCTTTAAACTAGATAAAGAAAATAATAAATGTGTATTAAAAATGAGTGTTTGTTTTGCAATGTTTCATTACAGAATTTAAATAATAAGCTCCTCTGTTGCTTTTAAAACATTATTTGATTTATATACATTTGAATAATTTACTTAATGCTATGCTATAAATGACACTGCTCTCCCACCATAAGCTTTTCCACAGTGACAATGAGTTTGAGCTCATACATTTCATATTCTCTCTGTTTACTTTTGTGGCAATAGTTTTTCAATCATGACCTTTCCCTTACAATGTGCTCTACTAGCTAATCTAACCAGCCACGATAGTTTGTTTTCTCTTATTTAAAAATAAATTAGAGGCAATATGTTATTGTGGATATAGAGAGCCTGTCTTAGAGACAAGAATTTATGGGCTGTGTGACTGGGTGAATCACTCTTGTACCAAACAACAAGTTGTGAGTAGCATATTTGTAGTATAACATTTGTAGCATAACATTTGAACTTAGGTCTTCTGACTTTAATTGTAGCAGTATTTTCATAGTAACAAAATGCCTCCCTTGTAGAAAAGCTATGGTTATGGAATTGAGTCTACTTATAATGAGGATTTTAACAATTCACATTTATATAATTCTTTAAGGATTACTAACTTTTTTCTTAATAGCCCTCTGAGGTAGGATTGTTCATCATTTTCCATTTATCTTACAAATTATGAAACCAAGTCTCAGAGAAGCTTTTTTGTTCATGATTACCCCACATATAAATGTTAGCGCTAAGATTTGAATCTCAAGAGTTTGTTTACACTTTGCCAAATATATGTAGATATAGATATATCCGATATTGTTAATGTGATACTAATTCAGGTAGGTATCTTCCTCATATATCCCAAGTTTTGTTTTTATTTTGTATTTTCAAGATTTAATATGTACAGTCATAAAAATAACTTTTTTCTTTGTTGTTTATTTTTGTAGGCCTCAAATGCCAATATAACCAAGCCTAGCTATACTCTCTTGCAGAAGAGGGGTAGTGGTTGCTATTCACTTTCTATTACATCAAATCCAGATGATAATGAATGGAAAGAAGTAAAAAACACTGGACCAATTAAAAAGTATGTACTAATTACCTTATCCTGTTTGTATTAGGTGGGCACAGTGCTTAAGGCTGAAAAGCAGCTTCCATACCTAGCTGTCCAATTTTGGAAATTTGTCTTTTGAAATGAAATTTTCCAAAGTGAAATCAAGTTTTAGCAATTTTGTTTCTCTTTTAATTTATGAGAAAGTGAAAATAAATACTTAAGAAAAGGTGTGGGGCAACTAGGTGGTATAATAGATAAGAGTACTGGCCCTGGAGTCAGGAGGACCCGAGTTGAAATGCAGCTTAGGACACTTACTAGCTATGTGACCTTAGTCAAGTTACTTTACTCTGATTGCCTTTAAAAAAAAAGGGGGGGGGGACAGCTAGGTGGTACAGTGGATAGAGCACCAGCCCTGAAGTCAGGAGGACCTGAGCTCAAATCTGACCTTAGACACTTAACACTTCCTAACTGTGTGACCCAATTGCCTCAGCCCCCCCCCCAAAAAAAAATGCTACTTTGCTGAGTTTTTTGAGAACTCAAAATGAGTGATAATATAAATTTCATATTTTACAGGGTTGATCTTTTAGAAAAAAACATTGTCATATTTGAGTGAAAGTGGTTTTATAAGTTTTAAATTTTTGTATTAAACATTTCATATTTGAATCTATTATAGAAAAAACACAATTTGTGTTTTAAATGTGTAGTACTCTGGGTCATTTCAAATAGTATTAGAACTACCACTTTGTTCATTTTAGCTTTCTATTGGGTTTTCATGCTGATATAACAGGGAGAATACCTAAAGAATTAAGTATCTGGGGGCAATTAGGGGGTGCAGTGGATAGAGCACCAGCTCTGAAGACAGGAGAACCTGAGTTCAAATGTGACCTCAGACACTTAACACTTCCTAGCTCTGTGACCCTAGGCAAATCACTTAACCCCAATCCCCCCCCCCCCCCCCCCCCAAAAAAAAAAAGAAAAAGAAAAAGAATTGAGAATCTTTTTTCCCCCCCTGTTTAATTCCTATTGTATAGAAAATATGAGTGAAATAATAAATTTATAACAAAGTATGGCATCAACCCATGGAATTTTTAGGTATCCTTGTTTTTCTTAGTGTTCATTAGGGCAAAAATTAAATTAGATGCAAATCAATTAGATAAGCATTTTAACACACCTATTGTGTGCTAGCCATTGTGCTAAATGCTGGACATACACATATACTGCCAATATCCTCCCCTCCCAAATCTATACTCAAAGGAATCTTAAGTTCTATTGAAAGAAACAATGCATACATATGTTAAGTATTTACAGGATAATTATATATTAAACAAATATAAGGTACTTAGGGATGGAAAGCACTAGTTGTTGTGAGGGACTAAGAGGCTTAATAGAGAAGGTGATGTTTGAGTTGAATTTTGAGGGAAACTAAAGATTCTTGAGTCAGAGGTATGAAAGGAGTACATTTTAGCATGGGGTATATGATCCAAAGGTATGGAGATAGAGACAAGAAATAGAGTATTGTATATGAAGAACAGTATCAAAGCTATTTTGTTCATGAACACTATAGTAACAAAATTGTAAGGTGCAAGAATTTCTAAAAGTTGTGTTAATGATGAGATCAGGATTTGTGCTGGTCAGGGAGTTAAATGATGAGGTTAGTTGCAGGTTTAGGGTTCAGGAAACCAAATGAAGAAGTTTGGCTCCCTTAAATCCCCTGTGGATTTGGTGCAGAGTAGGGAGTTGTGGGAACCCCCTTCTGGCTGTACAGAGGTCCTTCATAAAGGAATTTATGAACCTGAAAAGCTAGACTGATAAAAAAAAGTTTATTATTGGTATTGGGAAGTCAGCTTTTGCTATGCATGAATAGAAAGACTGAATTCCTTAGTGGCAAGGTCCTGATAGAGAAGTAAAGTTTCTAGTAGAGAAATCCCAACAGAGAGGTATAAAGTATTGTTAGGGAAATAGGTGAGGGAGTTAAGAGAACGTAATGCTGAAAGAGAATATCATTTGCTATGCCAAGAAGAGAGAGAGTTTCCTTGGCATGGCATATTAGGTCCTCTGCAAGGACTGAGCCCCAAGTTGGCTCTTTTTATAATAGAAAGCTTCGCTACAAGCTGGGGTTTGCTCTTAATGGGGACTGGGTGAGTTTGAGCTGGAATTGAATAGAATTGAATGAGTCTTTCTTGACTAATCTTTAATTCATTAGGGTTGGAGTTCTCCAGCTCCTGATTCAACTAGTCCCACCTACATAAACCATTTTTATTTTGATTCCCTGGGGTGGGTCTCACAGAGCAGGGTTCAAGGAGCTTCTCAAGTGCTCTACCTCATAGCTCATTCCCAAAATCAGATAGAAAGAGTTTCTGGACTCCCCTCTTCATTAGGACCAGGTTGTGAAGAACTTTAAATTCTTACCAGAGTTTACATTACATCCTAAAGAAAACAGGAAGCCACTGGAATTTATTGAGAAAGGAAGTATCATGATCTTATCTTCATTTTAGGAAACAATTTGGCAATTGTGTGGATGATGGATTAAAGTGGGAGAGATTTGAGGTAGGAAGACAAATTAGAAGGTTTGTCTTCTTTCCCCATCCTTGCCCAAATAGGTAACATTTTATGTAGTGCTTATTATTTACCTGACACTGCTAAACTCTTTCCAATTATTATTTCATTTGGTCTTTACAATATTCTTGGAAGTAGATATTATCATTATCCTTATTTTGCAAATGAGGAAACTGAGGCACAGAAGTTTGTAAGTGTTTGAGGTCACATTTGTACTCATAGCTTTCTGATTCCAGGTACAGTGCTCTTTTTACTGAGCCATCTCACTATTTACTAGGATAATGCTGAAGTTACAAACCTGATGATTCGAGGTGACAAAGAACTGAGGAGACTTGAAAGAAGAATGGGTTTGAGAAAAAAGATAATGAAATTAGACACATTAAGTTTTGAGGCCTATGGGGCATCCAGTTTGAAACATCCTATAAGCATTTGGGACTGGAACTCAGACAAGAAAGCAGAGCTAGTTCTGTTCCTCTGGGAGTCATCTTCATAAAGATGATAATTAAGCTCATGGGAGTAGATGAGGTTGCTGAGTGACAGAATGTTAGAAAAATGAGAAAGAAGGCCTTGTTCAGAGCCTTTGGAAGGGTATATCCACTATTACAAGTGTGGGTTATAGATTCAGATGTGGTAAAGAAGTCTGAGGGAGTGGTCATAGAGGAAACCAGCAGCCCTTCTTCATTGAATTGGTTGCTTCCTTCACTACTATTCCAACCTAGCTTTGGGGCAATAATTCACAAGTGTCATTCTTTATGAACTTTTGTACTAGAAGTTAGAGGAAAAGATCTTGACTTTTACTATAGTTTGGTTTCTAGTATTTTCAAGATACTAGAAAGTGTTTTTCAAGTTTTTAAAAATTTTTTCTATTTGGTTTATATAGTATCTTTCTTTGGGGAGACTTGGATCCCAAGCATTTATTTTAGTCTTATTTTCTATTAGGTAAAAGAAAGCTACACCTATAAAGAATGAGTTCTTAATCTGGGGTGTATGAACTTATTTTAAAAAATATTTTGATGACTGTATTTCAACTTAATTGTTTTTCTTTGTAATCCTATGTGTTTGAAAACTGTTATTCTGAGGAGTTCATAGGCTTCCCTAGACAGCCAAATGAATGGGTCCATGACAACAAGAAAGTCAAGACCCTCTTCCCTTAGAGTAACAAACTATGCTTTGTTATTGATTTATGGGGGGGGGGAGAGAAAGGGGGAAAAGGAGAGAGATGAATGAATGAGAATGCTCTATAAGGAATTGTAAAGAAACTCACAGAAAAGAAATTGAGCATAAAATTTGATACATTAGGAAGAAGGGAAATATAACATTTATGGTTTATTTCCATTCTTTTTCTGTATCAGAATCCTGTTTTATTAATAGAACTTTGAATCCCAATTTATAATTATTTTAACTTCATTGTTACTTTTTAGATTGATTGTATATCCCCCACCACCTACAAAAGGAGGATTAGGAGTTACTAATGAAGACCTAGAGTGCTTAGAAGATGGAGAATTTCTTAATGATGTAATCATTGATTTCTATCTTAAGTAAGTAAAATACCAAACATACTTTTCTATGTTTGATAGTAACTCACCTACTTTTGTTGTCAAAGGTTAGGGGGAAAATGGTATTTTAAGTATCTTAATTAATTACACTCTCAAAACATGTTAGTAGAAACTTGTCAGGTTTTAGTTTTGTTAGTTTTTTTATATGTAAATCTATTATCACTCATCACATTAAAGACATATCCACTAATGCCAAAATTGAAAAGTATCACACAAATATAGATTTTTGGCCAAACAGCTCTACTGTTGACTTGTTCTATTGAATCTTCAGTTTTCTAATTGGTCATTATCATCCTGTGAAATTCATTTTTTCTGGCCTACAAAAATTTTGACAGCTTAGTTTCATTTTTTCATTTCCAATAGACAGTAGAATTCAGTATGACAGTTGTTACCACTATAGTTTTTTTTAAAAATTTTTAAATTTTTATTTTTTTATTAAAGCTTTTTATTTTTCAAAACATACACGTGGATAATTCTTCAACATTAGGCCTTGCAAAAACCCTGTGTTCCAATTTCCTCCCTCTTCTCCCACACTCTCCAAAATGGCAAGTAGTCCAATATATGTTAAACATGGTAGAAATATGCCTTACAGACAATACATGCATACATATTTAAACAATTGTTGTGCCGTACAAGAAAAAAAGAGAAGTAAAATAAAATACAAACAAACAACAACAAAAAGAGTGAAAATGCTCTATTGTGAACCACACTCAGTTCCCACAGGTCTCTCTCTGGATAAAGATGGCTCTCTTCTTCACTGAACAACTGGAAGCAGTTTGAAGCATCTCATTGTTGAAGAGAGCCACGTTCATCAGAATCGATCATCATATAGTATTGTTGTTGAAGTATATAGTGATCTCCTGGTTCTGCTCATTTTACTTAGCATCAGTTCATGTAAGTCTCTCCAGGCCTCTCTGAAATCATCCTATTGGTCATTTCTTACAGAACAATAATATTTCATAACATTCCTATATCATGATTTATTTAGCCATTCTTCAGCTGATGGGCATCCATTCAGTTTCCAATTTCTTGCCACTACAAAAAGGCCTGCCACAAACATTTTTGCACATGTGGGTCCCTTTCCCTCCTTTAAGATCTCTTTGGGATATAAGCCCAGTAGAAACACTGTTGGATCAAAGGATATGCAGAGTTTGGTAATCCTTTGGGCATAGTTCCAAATTGCTTTCCAATATGGTTGGATCCATTCATAATTCCAACAATGTATTAGTATCCCAGTTTTCCCACATCCCCTCAACATTCATCATTATCTATTCTTGTCATCTTAGCCAAACTGAGAGGTATGTAGTGATATCTCAGGTTGTCTTAATTTGCATTTCTCTGATCAATAGTGATTTAGAGCATCTTTTTATATGACTAGAAATAGTTTCAATTTCTTCATCTGAAAATTGTCTGTTCATATCCTTTGACTATTTATCAATTGGAGAATGGCTTGAATTCTTATAAAATTGAGTCAGTTCTCTATATATTTTAGAAATGAGGCCATTATCAGAACCCTTAAATGTAAAAATGTTTTCCCAATTTATTACTTCCCTTCTAATCTTGCCTGCATTAATTTTGTTTGTACAAAAACTTTTTAACTTAATATAATCAAGTTATCTATTTTGTGACCAATAATGATCTCCATTCTTCTTTGGTCGCAAATTTCTTCCTCCTCCACATATCTGATTGGTAAACTATTCTATATTCTTCTAATTTGTTTATAATATCATTCTTTATGTCTACATCATGAACCGATTTCGATCTTATCTTGGTATAGGATGTTAGATGTGGATCAATGTTTCTGCCATGCTAGTTTCTAATTTTCCCAGCAATTTTTGTCAAATACTGAATTCTTATCCCCAAAGCTGGGGTCTTTGGGTTTGTCAAACACTAGGTTGCTATAGTTTTGACTGTTTCATCTTGTGAACCTAACCTTATTCCACTGATCGACTATTCTATTTCTTAGCCAGTACCAAATGGTTTTGATGACCACTGCTTTATAATATAATTTTAGATCTGGTATAGCGAGGCCACCTTCATTTGCAATTTTTTTTCATTAATTACCTTGAAATTCTTGACCTTTTGTTTTTCTAGATGAATTTTGTTATTTTTTTCTAGGTAAGTAAAATTGTTTCTTGGGAGTTTGATTGGTATAGCATTAAATAAATAGATTTTGGGAAGTTTTGTCATCTTTATTATATTTACTTATCTACCCAAAAGCACTTGATATTTTTCCAGTTGTTTAGATCTGACTTTATTTGTGTGGAAAGTGTTTTGTTGTTTTGCTCAGATAGTTTCTGACTTTCCCTTGGCAGATAGATTCCCAAATAGTTTATCCTATAGACAGTTATTTTAAATGGAATTTCTCTTTGTATTTCTTGCTATTAGATTTTGTTAGTGATGTATAAAAATGTTGATGATTTATGTGAATTTATTTTGTATTTTGCAACTTTGCTACAGTTGTGGATTATTTCTAATAGTTTTTTAGTTGATTTTCTAGGGTTCCCTAAGTATATCATCATATCATCTGCAAAGGGTGACAATTTGGTTTCTTCATTACCTACTCTAATTCCTTTAATCTCTTTTTTTTCTCTTATTGCCAAAGCTAGCATTTCTAACACAATATTGAATAGTAATGGTGATAGTAGACAACTTTGTTTCACCCCTGATCTTATTGGGAATGGTTCCAGTTTATCCTTATTACATATGATGTTTGCTGATGATTTTAAATAGATGCTACTGACTATTTAAGGAACAGTCCATTTATTCCTATACATTCTAGTGTTTTTAATAGGAATGGGTGTTGGATTTTATCAGATACTTTTTTTGTATCTATTGAGTTAATCATAAAGTTTTTGTTAGTTTGGTTATTGATATAGTCAGTTATGCAAATAGCTTTCCTAATATTGAACCAGCCCTGTATTCTTGATATAAATCCTACTTGGTCATAGTGTATTATCTTGGGGATGACTTTCTGTAATCTCTTTGCTAATATTTTATTTAAGATTTTTGCATTAATATTCATTAGAGAAATTGGTCTATAATTTTCTTTCTCTGTTTTCATCCTACCTGGTTTAGGTATCTGTACCATGTCTGTGTCATAAAAGGAGTTTGGTAGGAGTCCTTCTTTCCCTATTTTTTCAAATAGTTTATATAGATATATTGGAGTTAATTGTTCTTTAAATGTTTGGTAGAATTCACATGTAAATCCATCTGGCCCTGGGGATTTTTTTTAGGGAGTTGATTAATAGCAAATTTCTTTTTCTAAGATGGGACTATTTAAGTAACTTATTTCCTCTTCTGTTAATCTGGGCAATCTATATTTTTGTAGATATTCCTTTATTTCACTTAGGTTATCAAATATATTGGCATAAAGTTGGGCAAAATAACTCCTAATTATTGCTCTAATTTCTTCTTCTTTGGTGGAAAGTTCTCCCTTTTCATTTTTGAAACTAACAATTTAATTTTCCTCTTTTTTCTAGTCAAATTAACTTAAGGTTTATCTATTTTCATAAAACCAACTTTTAGTCTTATTTACTAAATCACTAGTTTTTTTTTTTTTTACTTTCAATTTTATTAATCTCCTTTTATTTTTAGGATATCAAGTTTTGTATTTGATTGGGGGTTTTAAATTTGTTCTTTTTCTAGCTTTTTTAGTTGCAGGCCCATTTTATTGATCTTCTCTTTCTCTATTTTATGCAAGTAAACATCTAGAGGTATAAAATTTTTCCTTATTATCGCTTTGGTTGAATCCCACAAATTTTGGTATGTTGTCTAATTATTTTCATTCTCTTGGATGAAATTATTAATTGTGTCTTTGATTTTTTGTTTCACCCATTCATTCTTTAGGATGAGATTATTTAGTTTCCAGTTACTTTTTGGTCTATTTTCCCCTGGCCTTCTAGTAAATGTAATTTTTTTTTTCACTGTGACTTGAAAAAAATGCATTTACTATTTCTGCCTTTCTGCATTTGATTTTGAGGTCTCTATGTCCTAAATTATGGTCAATTCTTGTTACCACTATAGTTTTTATGAAAGAAATTTAGAAAAAGATGAAAATATAAGAACGTGCAGAGTAAATAATGTTGAGAAAGTCAAATTTTAATTTAATATTATTGTAGAAATTAAGCATCTTTTTAGTTTGTTGTATTTTTTTAGCAGAATTAATTTTTGATCTAAATTTGGTAACCTTCAATAAAAACATTCAAGTGACAAATGAAAATAAAAACTTCATTACTTAAAATTTATGTGTAAGTGAATATCAACTTTTACAAATTAATAAGGTAAAACAAAAAAAAAAACATTCTATATGCTCCCATGTCTTTAGTTGCATACCTTTTCTTCTGTATATTCTTTTGGTGTTTATTGCCATTATTATTTCTTTTATTATCACATATTTGTAATCATTGTATATATTGTTCTGATTATACTTTTTTGCATTACTTTTCATATTTATTTTTTATAAATTATTCCTCAGTTATTGGATACATGGCTTATTTTTAAAATTATTTTATTTTATTGTCTTATTTTTTGTTATGTTTTTTGTTATGTTTTTGTTATTTTTTGTTATTATGACTACTGTAGCTTAAATGTTTTTTAATTAAAAGAGCCGCCCTGTCCCCTTTTTTTTTTCCTGTGTGAAAACCCCTTTTGGAAAGTTTTGTAATTTATTTTACTACATTGTTTTCCAAAAAAGATTAATTTGATTTACAACTCTTTCAGCAATGCTTGTTTCTGTAGTGCTCTGTAAATACTGAATTTTTTTCCTTTTTAACTCTGTGCCAACATAATGGGTTAAAAATGACATTTAAGGGTTGCTTTAATTTACATTTCTCTGATTATTAGAGATTTTGAACAATATTTCATGTGACTTTTAAGAAACAATTTGTTTCCTTTATAAATTGCTGATTTCATAAACTTTATGGCAGTTTCTTTGAATGTTAATTTCTTTTCTGTTAAATTCTTTTGACCTCAAATTTATATAACAAGTATTTACAGTAAAGAGTTTCCTCAGTCTTTTTTTTTTTTTGCAAAAATTCCAATCGCATTGCTTTTGTCATACAAAAATTCTTTATTTTTCTGTAATTGAATTATTTTATTTTGTCTTCCATAATTTATTTTGTTGACTATTGTCTTCACAATTGCAAGAAATAAATCATTGAATTTCTGGTAATTTTGTGATCTTTTAAATAAATAGATCATTGATCTAATTAGAAATATATCTCTTTATATTTTATATGGAGATATGCATCTAATCCTAATTTTCACTTTTAAACAGGATGAGATTTATATGTGACTTTCTTCCCTTGCTAAGGTTAAAACTTAGAATTTACTCTTTGTATTCACTGTATTGTTATTACAGATTTTGCCTGTGCTTTTGAATTGAGAAAATATATTTGGTTACTTAATAAGATCTAGTTTCATCTGTTCTACAATATTTGTTATTTATCTTCTTTGATGCTAAAGGGATAATCTCAAGGATGTATATTTTTGTTAGTGTGAGTACTCTTCCTTAAAAATTAGATTTTGTAGGATTTTAAAAAATATTACCAAGATTACTCTCTGTGGTCTTATTTCTTTCAGAAAACCATCCTTTATAATGGATCCCCCCTCAAACCACCCCACACGGCCCAAAAAAAAGAAAAAAAGAGAAAGAGAAAGAAAATAGAACATCATCAAAACCCATCAGTATATTGAAAAAAAAAAAACTTGACATTTTATGTAATGTTCTACATCTCTGGATACTCTCCTTCCTCCCACTTCTGTGAAAGAGTTGGGGGAGGTATATTCTAGACTCTCTTCTTTGGGGTCAAGCTTATAATTTTTCACAACATTCATTTTTGAATATTTCATAATGGTGGTTTTTTCTGTTTACAATATTATAGTCATTATATTGTTTTCCTCACTCTTTATTTCACTTTGTGTTAAGTTGTGTAAGTTTTTTCATGTTCCTCCATATTCATTATTTCTTATAGCATGAACTCTCCCTTTTGACATAGATTATAGCCCCTCTATACATTAGGAAATCACTTTGAAGAGTGGCTTTGGTCAATTTCCCTGTGTCCCTCTACAATTTAGATAGGGTGGTCTTAAAACTTCTGATACGCTCTTTGTGTTCTGCTGATATAGCTTTTCAAACAGCAAGGTTCCCTGTGCAGCAAGGTTCCCTGTGCAGCAAAGCAGGATTTTGGTGAAAAAGGAAGTCATAATTTTATTAAATACATTAAAGATTAAATGGGAATGTAATTATTACTATTTGGCAAATTGAGGCGGTGTTGTAAGAGAAACAGACTGAAAACTAAAGATATCTGAGCTGTGTCTCCCTTATGACACTTATTAGCTTTGTCATCAGTTAAGTCACTTGAACCATCTGTCAGATGTAATACTTATTTCACAGGGTTTTTGTGAAGATAAAATAAGATTATGTAAGTAGTAAGGCTTTTTATAAGCTTGAAAGCATTTTGAAACTTGAATCATACTTTAAAGATTAGATGAAATAATGAGCAGAAAACTTTTTGCAAACATTTTTCCTTCTATTAAAGTCCCAATCAGAGCTTTCAATTTGGTATAGTGAGAACCTCAGGTTCTGAAAGACTATTCCAACAGAATGCATGCTGGAGCATGTGCTATCAAGCTGGAGTGAATTTTGGTTCTTACAAGATGTCAGGCTCTATTATTTTATCATTGGGGAAGACCAAAGAAGCTTGTTATTGCCAAGTTTACTTAACCTGTTAAACTTTTTAGTTAGAACAGTGCTCTAAGACCATTTACTAAGTCTTAAAGATATGTTTTTTATTGAAGAGTACTCTCCCTGACAAAATCACAGATACTTGAAGTATTAGAATATGATAATTAAAGTAGAATCTTTTCTTTCTTTCTTTTTTTTTTTTTTTGGCAGCATGGAAATAAAGAAATACACATAGATGTAATAATTATAGCTGACAAATATTTGGCTTAGGAAACAAATGAAAGAAATACTTGATGAAATGTAAAAGAGCACTGTGAAGAAAGTTTTCTTTTATCTCTTCAATGCAAACAACTTCCTAGCTCCATGATTAAGTAAATACTGTAATTTCAGATAGTTTTATGTGATCCTTGCTACATTTTCTTTTTAGTAGGAGCAGTCCTGATTTTACTTGTGTCCACTGACACCATTATCTTTGATATAAAAAGTTGCTGCAGAATTTATTCATGTAATCATTTTATTCTTATATTTTAAGAGAAAAATAGTTCAAAATTATCTTTTAAATAAGATCTTTTATGGAAAGATTAAAAAAAGGAAAGTCTGGTTAGATTTCAGTTTAGTTTTGAATTGACTGTCTGGATTATTTACTCTGAATTTAATTTACTTTGATGCTTAAATGTACTTGTTTGATTTTTTTGTTAAAAGGTATTTATTTGTTTTTGAGAACATGCTTATTTTTTATTCTTTAATAAACTATTGAAAACAGCTGATAAATGTTCTAAATTCCCTGGTTCTTAAGGGCTTAAAATAAGTCTTTAGTTTGCTAGAAAAATGCTTGAAATAAAAAGAAACATATTGGTTAAAAGAAAATGTTTTGTGTGGAAATTATCTTGAAATTTGGTTTAATTAGAATTCCAAAATTTATTCAAGACTTCTTTAAGCAGTTCTGGTTCTCCTAGCTCTTTTTTGGAAGAGGTGATATTTAGCTACATATTATTAAATTCTAAAACTTAGATTTTCCAGTATATATTATAAAATGCTTTATAAGAGACTGAGTTAAAAGTCAAAACTTTCAAGTCATAAATGATTTCTTTTGGTGTTACTCTACTTCTGTAGATATCTTATTTTGGAGAAAGCATCAGATGAACTTGTTGAACGAAGCCACATTTTTAGCAGCTTCTTTTACAAATGCCTGACTAGAAAAGAAAATAATTCAATAGAAGAAAATCCAAACCTTTCGTAAGTTGACTTTCATAAGTAATTTTTTGTTTTGCTATTTCTTAGTGTTTCTTTTTGAACCTTGAGTTAACATTGCTTCATATGAATCAGCATTTTAAAATATTTTGTTAAAAAATCAAAGTTGAACATCTAGCCTATTTAATTTATATTATTTTAAATTCAGAAAGTATCATTTTTTTCAGCCACTCTGTCTTCATTAGAATTCTTTTTCTATTCATTCTTATTCACTTTTACTCTATTTATGTGGTCATAGTATATTACATAGTTTTAGAATTCTTTAAATTTTTTTTCTTTGCGTTATTCATATAGGTGTTTTAAAATAATTTTTATAACATGAAAGTTATAAATATCACATATTTGTATGTATTTTATACTTTTTAGTCATAAATACATTATAGTGTTGCATTAAAGTACAATAATTTATTAATTCCTATTTTTGGACATTGTTTTCAGTTTTTAAATATGATATGAAATTCTTTGTATAGCTAGATTTTTTCCTATTAATATTTCTAGAGCACACTGCAACAGGGGAATTATTGGGACAGAGGACATAATTATTGCTGTAATTTTATCATGTACTTTCTGATTGCTAGCCAAAAAATTGCTAGCTATCCTAGTTTATAATTTCATCAGTAATGATTGTATCTATTCTTCCATAATCTCACCATCATTGAACTTCTTTGCTTTTAATTGTATTTGTTCACTTGATAGGTGTAATTAGTTCTTTGAATTTCTTTGAATTTGCTTCTCTTTATTAATGAATTTAAAAGGAAATATTTTTCAATGATTAAACACTTAGAAGAAAAGAAGAAAAATAAAACTCTTGTATATTCATAGTATACCAAAACAAATTTCTACAGTATCTATGACCAAAATGGATATTAAGTATCCAAGATAAGTTTTACATACAGTTCTGTACTAAGACTTTTGGAACATTCTATATTTCATTCTACATCTTGAATCCATTACCTCTCTGTTTCCAATTCTTTGCCACTATAAAAAAAAGATTTGAAACAGTCACCTGGATAAGTAAAATTAGTGATAAGTTTAAATGTAGTGAGACTATTTGAAACTATAAGTTACTTTTTTCTGTAATTTTGTTTATATCATGTCACTTTACTTGTAGCAGTACAGTACTATGCTTAGAATGAACTTAGTAAAATAGAGATTGAACACTTTTCTCCCCAAACCACAGGCCCAGTAATTAATGCCCCTAAACACACACACACACACACACACACACGCACACACTGTTACCATGATTTGTTACATGATATGTTTAAAATCCTACTTTGAAATATAAGGATTAGAACTGTCAATGTTATTGATAGGGTGGCCCTTCCAGAATAAAATAAAGAGAACAGTTACATTTTCTCATGAAAATTGGGAGTAGAGCTAGGTAAATATATGAAGCAAGGGTAATATAAAAGTACATTTAGCATTTTAGACTTTTAATAATTTAGCATTTAAAATTTTGTGTACATAAAATTGTTTTTTACATTGATGTAATATCTTATGTTGAGGTTGTTTTCTTCTGAGGTATTTACCTAAATGGATTATTTTCCCCTGAAAAACTAAGTAAGACAAATTAGATTCTGCTCCATTATATTCTTTTTAAGAGTAAAAATTTCCCAGGATATCTAATTGTATTATTTAGGGACTGCATTTTGATTTCATTTTAAAATAGATATTATACTATTTTATTTTTCTACAAATATAGTAAATTTAATTTAAATTACATATGGATCTTGAATTTTATTTCTTCACTAACATGAAATCAAATTTCCTGGTATAGAGCCAGATTTCACCAACCAGTTAATCAACAAGCATTGAGAATCTATTCTTTAAGTAGCATTTTTAGGAATACTAAAGAAAACATAAGATATTCTTTTGCCCTTGAAAAGCTTAAAATTTTATTAGAAAGTCAAGGCAAACATTATTAAATTATTAGCAAACAAAATAAACTATTATATAATATGGTCTCACATTTTGTTAGGAGTTCAGAGAAGGAAGTGCTACTCACTTTGGGCTGAAATAGTCGTTGAGAACTAAGTGCCGAGTATATTATCTAGCCTGGAGCCTCTCCATTATAATAATGTTCTCTTTACTTGTCTGTTTTTTTAGAGATCTCTTTATCACACACAGACATATACACATATATTTTATAACAAGTACATTCTTTTGGGTAGTCTACTTATATCTGTAAGAATTGTTCAATAATATTGTTTTATCAAACTTTCAATTTTTATACTACTTTACAGAATTAGTCCTTTAAAATTGGGTCCTTTTGTATTATGTGTTGAATTTCATTAAGCTAAATAGAAAATATTATTTTTACTGCTATCAAACAATTTATTGGCAAGAAGTAAAAAAATTCTTGTGAAAGTACTTGTATTTCATATCTGATATACTTTAAATTGATTTGAGATCCAGTAAATAAAAGCATAGTAACTTTTTATGGTGCCTATTACATTAAACAAAAATTGAAGCTAATCTCTCTAGAAGATTGGAATTCTTTGATGGTTTCTTTTTGGTCATCTTCAGTGTCATTTAGTGAAGCCCTATCATTAGTGATAGTACAGTCACCAAAAATTTCTTTCCTTGTGTCAGTTGATCAGACAAAGGTCTTTACAGGAAGAAACTGTCACTACTTTGTCTGTAGTTGATATTATGCTTCCATATCCTGAATCTCAAAGTATGCACTGTAACTTTTTACATATGTAGATGGTGTTATTGACCTACCATTGACATGGTAGGTATTTTGGAGTTGTTTTCCAAGAGAAATGATGAATTTTTATTGATTTATTTACATTCTCTAGTCTAGTATTTATGATCAAGAACATATGTTTAGATCTTAAAATTTAATCTTGTGCTAAATCTCAAATTTTTATTGTCTTCTCAATTTCACACTTTTTTTTACCCCATCCCAATAGACATGCATTCTTTTTATGGTCTCTTTGGGACCATAAGATCCTCTCATTAAACAGATGACATATTCTATTTCTTTTCATCCCACTTTTTTCATTCCAATAACTGTGAACAAGTATTTTAACTGATAATTCTTCTATTCTTCCACAAATCTCACTGTGATTGATTGTAAAAAGAGGATTTCTATTTTCACTACTAGTATTCTTCCTCCTTCATCTTCCTTCCCCAATTGCTGCCCTACTCCAAATTAGCAATATGTTTTAGAAGTTCTTACTCATTTTATTAATAATTTATGTTATTTTAAAATATAATTATAGCAAATAGAGAAAGACATAAACAATATTTCTTTTCTCATGTATCTTTATTCTTTTTAAAATTAGTTTTGTTTTTTGTTTTTTTTTGTTTTTTTTAGTTTTTGTATTCACTTCCTCCTTCTTCCCCCTCCCCTATCCACTGAGAAGGAAAAAAACCCTAATTCATTACAACTATGTATAAACATGCAAAACTAACTCCTACATTAGCTATGTTCCAAGAAAAATTAAGCAAAAAAGAAAAAGTAATGGAAATATGATTTAATCTGTAATCTGAGTCCCAGTTTTCTGTCTGGAGGTAGATAGCATATTTCATCATGAGTCTTTTGGAATTTGGTTGATTGTTGTATTATCAAAGTTACTAAGTCTTTCAAAGTTGATTATCTTTACAGTATTGCTGTTGTATAAAATGTTCTCCTGGTTCTGCTCACTTCACTTTGCATCATGCAAGTCTTCCTAAGTTTTTCTGAAATCATCACTTTCATCATTTCTTATAGAACAATAGTATTTTATCACATTCATCTGCTATAATGTATTCAGCCATTCCACAATTGATGGGCATCCCTTCAGTTTTCAATTCTTTGCCACTACAAAAATAGCTCCTAGAAATTTTTTTTTTGATTTCTCTTTCTTTGTTCTTTTTGGTTATATACTTATTAATAGCATCTCTGAGTCTAGGGATATATATATAGTTTTATAGCTTTTGGGGCATAGTTTCAAATTAATTTCCAGAATTGTTGGACTCATTCACAACTTCATCAACAGTGTGCTTTTGGAACAACAAAATATCTTCTGAAAATTCTGCCCATGTAATTTGTGATTAAGTACAATCTACCCCAAACATTTGTTTTATGTAAACAAATTGAGTCTGTAAATAATTTACTTGGATGTCCTTGATATTATATCCTCAAAATAAAATTCTCCCTTATTTGCTGTTGGTAATTGATTCATGATGAAAGCATATCTTTGAGATTTCTTTAATTACTGAATAAGTTTGTATGTGGGATGTACATATCATCAAGTGACTAAATCTTATATTCATAATGCCATTGAATTTACTGCTATTATATATGAAGTTATAATGCCTGCTTTAACAATCAAGTTGCAGTAGTTATTTGTTTAGGGGTATAAAGTTATGAATTATTTTAAGTATGGTAGCCTAAAATTGTTGTAGTATGGTAGCCTAAAATTGTTGTATTTTGCTTATTAGAAGGAAATAAATTAAAAAAGAAATGTTACGCAAAAGATTTTGCTAAAATCATTACCCATGGAAAACATTGTATAGAGATTTTAAAAAACAGTAAGTCAGAAGTTCCAAAACATTAAAGAAAAATCCTGTCACATTTTAAGAACTTAACAGATGCTTTTGAGTGACTGATTTATGGAACCAAAATATGTTTTTTTTCATATTCACAGAATGGCTCAAAGAAGACATAAAAGAGTACGTACATGGACTCGTCATATAAACATCTTTAATAAAGATTACATCTTTGTACCTGTAAATGAGGCGTAAGTTTGGCTATTATTTTTTTTAAAAAGAGTTTTTAGAAGATGCTGTTCTTTTAGATGTTAGGTGCACTAAAAGATATCATTTTCTAAATTTTCAGCTTTGTTTTTAATATGTCCTCACAAAAGTAAGTCAGTATACTACATATACTACATATATATTTTTGTATATACTACATTGTAATTAACCAGAATTCTCTTGTTCTAGAACTCAATGTGATGTGGAATGAATTGAACATTTTAAAAGAACTTTTGGGAAAACAGTTTGATTTTTTTGAATTCTCATGCTCAAAGAGAGAAGGGAATGTTGCCCTGACTGAATATACAATAAGACTTTTCAAGAGTCTCTCCTCAATTTTATAATATATACTTATCCAGTAGTCATAAGTTTTGTAAACCCTCTCATAGCAAGAACTCCTAAAGAAGTGGAAGTGACAAAGATTGAGCTACCTTGGGGTCAGGAGCAGAGGGGCTGTAGAGGACACAGCCATCATATTCAACTAAGGATTAGAGAAGGATTCGTGAAAGAGGTTGGATGTAACATGGATATGAAATAATGGGGAAGGTTTTGACAGATGGAAATAGGGAAAGGGCATTGCAGGTAGAGGAAACATCTTGTGTAGAGGTGTCTATGTACACAAGTAAAAACTCATGGTTTATCTGTAGTAGGAGAGCGATGTGATATGAATCATAGAATTACAGTGATCTGGAAGGGACCCCAGAAGTTGTTCAGGCCATCTTCATGTGTTTTATGCATGAACTAACAGTCTAATAGAAGGCATGAGGCTGCCTCTGTTCCCACAGATTGTAATTATAAATTAAGATTTGAATCCAGGTCCTCTGGATTCAGAAGAGAAAACCAGTAGAAGTTTTCAAGCCGGTACATAATTTGATTTGATTAATTTTGATTTAGAAATATGAATCTGGCAGATGCATAAGGCATAAAGGTGATACAGTGGAAATAAAATGGCATTTAGAGCCAGAATAGTGAAGGTCTGTTCCCAACTTTCCCACTCATCATCTGTATGACTGAATTCCATATTTATAAAATGTGGGAGTTGGATTAGATGATATCCTTTAGATGATCCATGATCTCCTCCAACTTTTATGTGGATGTCATAATGCTTTATTATTGAAGTTGATAGATCAATAACCTTCACAAGTGGTGGAAGGCTATTCTAATAGTCCAGGTGGGAAGTACTTAGGAAATTTAAGTTGAAAATGAAAAAAACATTGGTTTGATATTGCAAATTTTGTAGGACTTAGTTAACATTGTATAAAAGAGGGAAAGGAGAGTGAGATATGGAAGAAGATTTAAGATTTTGAACCTATATAGCTCAGAAAGTGGTAGTTCAGTTAAAAGACAACCAATTTAGGAGAAAGTTGGTATGAGAGCAAGATGGTAAGGATAAAAGAAAAATCTTGAAAAATAATATGATTCCCATTTTTCTAGGGTATTAAGGCTACAAAGCATTTTTTTCCAAATCACTATAATGTTTCTATATTTTAGGACCTCCTTCACTTATATCACCTTCACTTAATGACCTCTTTCCTTTGAATTTCACTCCATCCTTTTATATAATCTTGTCTAGATCTTGGTGACAGCTTCCTCCTTTTGAAGAAGTTTAGTATCTGAGTCACTATTTGCTATATATCAAACATGGCCTATATATATTTAAATTTACATGTTGATTTTTCTGTTTGGAATGGATCATTGATTTCATTAGTGTTTGGGAAGCTCCATGATAAATATCTCTGAAGGTAGATTAGCACCTTCTCTGAAATTCATAGTCTCAAGAGTTGCTTGCAAGATGACATAAGTCACTTGCTGAGGTTATACAACCAGTAGATATCAGAGGAAGGTCTTATATATTTCTTCCTGACAACTCATTAGCAACATTCTTCCCATTATTCCTTCTATATGTGAATGTTTTTTCATTATAATCTTGCTTCCTACTTTATCAAGTTCAACTTCTGTGGTCTGCACTTTCATTCCATCTCAGTCACAAATAAGGATGATCATTTCCTTGTTCTTGTTATTACAAGTGTTTCACATCTATAATTTAGAACTCTGAAATTCATGTATCTAACATGACACATGTTAGGAAACATTAGGTTTCCCCATGCTTCATTCTTCCAAAACCCACTTTCTATCCTAATTATAATATCAGTCACTCCATTCCTTCCTTTATCCCCAAGCCATTTCTGCTACTCTGGTCTCATTTTCCTTCAAAATTCTTAAGTAAACCAAAGTAACTGTACACTATCTCAAAAACTTGAACATTTTAAATCTTTGTTCTACTATCTCTGTGATCTAATCTTTGATTACTTCTATCATATGCTTCTCTGCTTTTGCTCCTGTGCATCTGAACAACCTGGAGTAACTCATGTAACCATGCTACCCGAGTCCCCTGCCACTTTGTTATCTAGTTCCAATGGGGCCCTCATTACCTATGTGCCTCCCCTTTAATTTTCATTGACTTACTCTCTATCACACTTCCCACTGCAATTATTATAAGCCTCCGGCTTCTTATACCTCCCTCCCTCTCTTTCCCTCTCTTCCTCCCTCTCCCTCTCTTATTCCTTCTCCCTTTCCCTCCCTCCCTTTTTCTCTCTCTTTCATCTTTCATCTCTCTCTGTTTCTCTCTGTGTCTCTCTGTCCCTCTCTCCCTGTCTCTGTCTCTGTCTCTCTCTGTTTCTCTGTCTCTGTCCCTCATCTCTCTGTCTCTCATGTCTCTCTTTTGTCTCTCTGTTTGTCTCTGTCTCTCTGTCCTTCATTTCTCTCATTTCTTTCTTTCTCTGCCTTGTACTTGATTAAAACAAATTGCTACCTTCTGTTTCAGACTCCCTTTCTTCTCTGATTCCATGTTTAAAACCACCTCAGGGTTATCTGTCCCCACTCTTTCTTCCCTTTCCTTTTTAGTTCAATCTCAGAGAATGAGTTTTTTGCCAGTGTCAACTTATCTAATTATATCCTTAATATCAAATCTTCAGTATATCACTCATTGGATCATCAGTCAACAAACATTCATGAAGTGCCAACTATGTGCCTGATTCTGTTATATACTGGGAATACAAAGACAAAGCAAAAGAGTTCTTGTCCTCAAGGAATTTAATATTCTAAAGAGGGAGACAATGTGTGTATGTATGTTTATACAAAATAACGAATCTTCTTATTCGCTAGTTTAATTCCCTACTGTATACCAACACTGCAGATGTCATATATCCTTAAAAACCCTTCACATCTAAAAAACTGTGTCCCTTATTTCTCCTGTCTTTTATAGTTTAACTCAGAGAAAAAGTTAACTTTATTCATTACCCGCACTGTTTTCTCACTCCTACTCACTTTTCAGTTTCTTGTAATCTGGCTTCCTCTCCTATTTTCCAACTGTATTTGCTATCGCTAAAGTTACCTTTAAGCTCTTTATTGCAAAAATCAATTTTTTTAGTGCACATTGCAGTAGTTTTTTTTTTTTTTTTTTACTTTGGCTGTTTCCTCTTAATAATTTCTTCACCCTGGATTTTCATTACATTGTTTTGTTGTAGTTCTCTTCAGATTTGTTTAAATGTACATTTTTTTTTTTTAGTGATTTAGAATTATAGAACCCTCTTTGATAGAACTGATTTTTTTAATTCAGAATTTAAGCACCAAATGAGTATTTCCATACACAAAGTAGAAGATTGAACTCTCCTTTTGAACCTACAAATCCCTCAACCTCCTCTGAGCCATATTTTGTTGGGTACCCAACTACTTCTTCTACAATAGTACAATATCCAACTACAATACAAAGTGTATTGCAGAAACTGATATCTCAAAATGTACAATAAGCAAGACTTCAGCCCTAGCAAAGTTTATTACAAACTCCGTTTCATGTTCTCACACTTCTGTGATGTTATTTCAGATGCCAGATTGTTGTCTTTTCACTGGATGCATTATGTTCACACTGGTTCCTCTATAATTTTCTCCTCTGCTGTCAGTCTTGTTCTTGCCCTATCATCACAAAAGCAGGAGCAAAAATAAAAAAGCCTCTCATCCATTTCTCCTATTGAGAATTGAGCATTTATCACTTGGATCCCTGTCTTACTCTCTCCTTTTCTTATCTGAAGCAGCCAGGTGGTAGGAGTAGTAAGAGTGCTGTCAGTAGTCAGAAAGACCTAATTTCAAATCTGGCTTAAGCCACTTTTTTTTGCCTCAGATTTTTTTTTAATGTGTAAAATGGGGGTAATGGTAATAGCACCTGCTTCATAGGGTTGTTGTGAGGACCAGATGACATATTTGTAAAGTGTTTGGTCCAGCATCTGGCACATAGGTGTTAGCTACATCAAGTATATGGGGATTTAATTTGGAAGGTCTTATTTTTAGGTACTAAAGAAGGAAAATAACTATGTATAATGAGAAGCATATAGAATAAACTGAGCATAATCTCAGAGGCAAGACATGAAGATTAAGGAAGTCTGGGTAAAAGCCTTCTTGCAGAAATAACTGAGTCTCAGAGAAAGCCAAACAAGTTAGGAAGCGGAGATAAGATGAGGAAATAGTGTCTGTGAAATGGGAGATATCCAATTAAAATTTTTGGAGATAGGATATGTTGTGTCATAGGTATAACAGCACAGAGTCTACTACTATTGAAGAGAGTCAGGAATAAAATGCTTTGAAAGATAGAAAGGGGCCAAATTATGAAAAGCTTTGAAAATCGGATTCTATGTTTGTTCCTGGAAGTAACAAGTTACTATTGGAATTTATTGCATGGGGGTATATAGGTCTGAAGTGGTGGTGATATGATCAAGTCTTTGACTTAGGAAGATCTATTTAATAGCAGAGTAGAGATTGGACTGGTAGAAAAATGTATCAGAAGGCTTTTGCATTAACTCAAGTGGGAGTGGTTGAAATTTAACTTCAAATTGATGTTAGGTAAAATTGAAAGAGAAAAGAGACATGTAAGAGCGATTGTTATGATAATGGATATAGATATATCTATATAAGATGATAAAGAACTTGACAACTGATTGGATGTGGGGGATCCTCAAAATGAGGATTTGAGGATGACATCTATGTCATGAGCCTGCATAACTGAAAGGACACTTTTACCCTTGAGAGTGTTTTTTTTTTTAAATTAACTTTTTCCCTTTTGGTATCGTTAAAAGGGAAGTTAGGAAGGAAGTTTTGGAGTAACATAAATTTAGATTTGGATATCCTAAGTTTAAAGTGTTTATGAGACATCTACTTCGAGATATCTGATAGAGATTCTAAGCTCTTCTAACCGAGTCAAAAGTTCACTGTTTAAAATACCAGTGTTCTGCCAGAAGAATAACAATTTCTGAAATTAAAGTTGCTGGTCATCCAAAGGAAAGTAGATATACAATGGATATAAGTAAGTTGCATTATATTACCAATGAAAATTTTGGAGAAGATATGTAATATAACAAATGTATGACCAGAAATGGAGGTAGCAAGAAATGGTATGTAGCAAGAGCAAGGGAAATTTGATTACCAACCTCCATTAGCCCTCTACAACATCAAGAGATCTAGAGAAGGCCTTTGTCATGCCAGATTTGCCCTCTTTAAATGTTTCATGCGGAAACATGGAGAAGAGAGTTATACAAAATAAAAAAGGTATGAATGATCTTCAATTTGTTGAGTTGGATGAAACATGTGTATCAGAGATTAATCAATCACAGATCTATTATTGGCAAAGAATTTAAATTAGATAAAAGTTGTCTAATGGAATGCCACATGGCTTTGTCCTTAATTTTGTCCAGTTAAGCATTTTTACCAAAAACTTAGAGGAAGCCATTAAAAAGAATATATTTGTTGTATCTTTGTATGATTGTTACACAGAGGGGTAGAAAAGAATACCTAATAAATTAGATAATAGAATTAATATTGAAAAAAAGATGATGGAATTCTGGATTAATAGTCTTTTCTATAGGAAAAGACAGAAGTTTTAATTGAATGTTGGCTCAAAATGAGTTATTAGCATAACATTAGCATGTAAAATAAAAAAAAAAAAAACAACAAAAACTCCAAAACAAACAAATCATTTAATCTTAGGCTGCATTAATAGCAATAGCAATCATCCAGATTGATAGTGCTAATTATCTCACTGTACTCTCTGCTTTTCAGATTATATCTGGAATATAATCTGTAGTTCTTAATGTCTTATTCTGCATAGCCACAGAGCAGAGAGGTGAAGGGTGCATGTGAAATTGTTGAAGAAAATGGAAATTATATGAAGACGAGTAGAGTGGTGATGATAGAGATGGGAAGGAAATATAGCTGTTAACTATTTGAAGTACTGACGTACGGTATAGATATTAGGTTTATTTTGGCACTCCAAATATAATGTAATTGGGAAATACTTGTTTAACAAAGTAAATGAAAATACAATAAAATACAGTATTATATTTAAAGACTAAGTTAGTATGTGGTTCACATATGGGACCTTTATATAAGGATTAGTGGCCCCTGTTTCTTTTTGAGTTTGACACTACCACTTTAGAAGATAAAACTATATTTGATGAATTAAAGTTTCAGAGAAGCAAATTTTAGCTTACTATAAGGGCTTTCTCATAATCATTGTTTTTAGATTGAGATGAGAACTATCAGGCCTATTTTACCAGATGTTTTTATGGAACAAGATTAAATATCTTTGAGATTATTTTTTGATTGAGCCTAAGATATTACTTATTTCTTTCTTTCTTTCTTCTTTTTTTTTTAAAAATAGATCTCATTGGTATCTTGCAGTCATTTGTTTTCCATGGTTAGAAGGACCTGTGTATGAAGATTTTCCACACCAGTCATCTCAGCAATCCAAGTCTCATAACTTTGAAACTCCCCTGGGTAATATACAACATAGATGGTAGTCTTTTAATGAGCATGGCAATAAAGTACAAAATATTAAAATAGAGTGACTACAAAAAGCAATTTGAAATTAAAGGCAATAGCTAGAAATAAATTTTAAATGAGTAGCAAGAAATCTTTGACTGTCATACAAGGAAATCTTGTCTATTATATTACAGCAATAAATGATCATGACATATACACTTCTAAAATTACAGAACTATAGGTAGAAATATTTTGTGGAATCCAACTGACCTCTATTTTGTGCCATTCATCTCCATGCATATCTTGTGTTTATTAACAATTGTATATAGTGATTAGTTGCCTTCATAGGTAATTGTTCTCTTTTTCCCCCATTCAGATTTTCTACTATGAACTCAATATACAATGCAAAATAATGCTTAAATATATCCAGAGAAACCATATCTTATAGTTGATATATATGTTTTGGACAAAACAAACATTATTAAAGATAGTCATTACATTATAGTCAAAACATGAAAAACAAAACAGATGAAATGGCAACATTCCCAGAGTCTCACTAACTACCTCTTGGAATTTACAGTTCTGCGATCATTAACAAAAGATAATTCTGCCCCAATTAACTATTATTTATTGCCACACTCTTCTGTTATACTCTCTGGAATCACTACTCTATTGTTAGCAGACTTCCTTTCATCTTACATCTCTTTTCCCATCTTCTGATCCTGGTTAAACTTTACTTTTTCATAAAGATCTCTCATTCTTTACCAGCCACTCTCAAGCTGCCTGCTCCTTCTCTTAACTTTTTCCCTTCTCATAGTCTGCTAAAGGGCTAGACAGTTGGGTCAGCAACAACAACAACAACAAAACTTCTAGTTGGTTGGTTCTGCTACTTCCTTTGCCACTATCACAATGAAGTTTCATTCTACAAGGATTTATTGTCCAAATTAGATTATTGCTGCTGTAATCTATTGATTTCTCAGGTCATTTTTCCTACTACTAAAATGAGTTTAGGACTTGAATCACATTTCTTACCTCCATATTAATTTCTGTTCTTATTCGTTATTATTTCAGCAATAATACTGATGATCCTTTGAACAACATAGGACTTTTATCTTTTTATTTTTAGTGACTTAGACCTCCTCATTTATCATTAGGAGTTATCATAACTTAGACTTCCTCATAACTCCAAACTATTACCTTAGGCTTAAAATTTTGAGTCATCTTTGACCATTTCCTTTTTAGCAACTTCTTGCCAATATTCAAACAACAACAACATAACAAATATTACGTCCCATTGATTCATCCTCCATAGTATTTCAATATTACTTCTTCTTTACCTACACAGCTATCACCTTAGATCATGTATTGCTGAGAAGAGCTAAATCCAGCATAGCTGATCATCATACAGTTTTGCTATTATTGTGTATAGTGTTCTCCTGATTCTGTTCACTTCACTCAGCATCAGTTCATTTAAGTTTTTCCAGATTTTTCTAGAATATTCCATAATATTCACATGCCATAATTTATTCATCTATTTCTTACAGAACTATAATAATATTTGATAATATTCATATACCATAACTTATTCAGCCACTTCCCAACTGATGGTCATCTACAAAATTTCCAATTCCTTGACATAAAAAGAGCTTCAAACATTTTTGCACATATGGGTCCTTTTCTTATGATCTCTTTGGAATACAGAACCAATAGAGATAGTGGTAGATCAAAGGGTATGCACAATTAATAGTTCCAAATAGATCCAGAATGCCTGGATCACTTTACAATTTCACCAACAATTATAGCACTCAGTTTTATAACTTCCATTAAAATCAAACTGGACTACTAAATATTCCCCAAATTTGACGTTTGATTTCCTGTATCTGTGCACGTCTACACAGGATATCTCCCAGGCTTAGAATATACTCCTTTCTCATCTTCACTTGTTATCTTTCTCCATTTCACTAAATCTTTTTTTAAAGAAGTTTTTATCTTCAGTATATTTTTTTCATTTTACCAAATGTATTTTTTAAGGAGTAGTTTTCTTCAGGCAATTTCTGTTTCTTTTTCCAAACTTCTGAAAAGCTTTCTTTTTTTCCTCCATTTTTCTTCTCTCTTTTAAGATCTTTTTTGGACTCTTCCAAGAGAGCCTTGTGAGCTTGAGACCAATTCATATTTCCCTTTGAGGCTTCATCTAGAGGCATTTTGTATTTGCTGTTTTCTTCTGGGATTATTCCCTGTCTTTATAGAAGATCTCTGTAGTCTGAGCTTTTTTTGCTATTTTGCTCATTTTTAAAGGTTGAGATCTATTCCTAGGGTACAAGGGAAATTGTCCTGAGCTTCCTCTATAGGGCGACAGGCTTCAGGCAGCCTGTGCTAGGGCTGCTGCTGCAGGCTTCCCAACTGAGTGAATGAGCCTGGCAAAGTCCTGCCTGTTAATGCTGGGATTCATGGCTTCACTGTTTGTGTTCTGTAGTTGTCTTGGAGGTCCCACAGCTTTTCTGCTAATTCATTGGCCATTTGAACCAGGAAGGAGTAGCCAAAGCTGTTATATTTTGGCTAGGAGCCTCTTGCTAGGTTCCTAGTGCTGCTGGGCCAATCTACTCTGGGCATCTTCAAATTTGGGCTGTGTTTCCCCTCTGCCCAATTAATACAGACCTTTCCCAAAGTCCTTCTAAGATATCTTATGTTGTAAAATTATTATACTCTGAATGTCTGTGAATTCTGTCACTTCAAAATTCATTCAAAGGTTTGATCTAGTATTGATTCTGAGGAAAGCCAAGAAGAGTTCAGGCAAAGTCCTCTCTCCTCCTCCTCTGCCATCTTGGCTCTACTCCCCCTCCCCCATCTCCACTTATTATAACCTTTCTCTTTATTTGAGGCTCAGATCAATTGGTACCTCTTCTGTTAAACCTTCCATAATTTTCCCAATTGAAACTATTCTTTCTCTCCACAGATTTTGCTATAGCACTTTATTTGAATCTTTACCTTGCCTCTTTATATTATACTTATTGTATAGTATGTATACAGCTCTATTCTGAAAAACTCCTATACACATACATACACATATGCATGTGTATATATGTATATTTATATATACATGTACATCTGTATAAATATGGACATATAACAAATACATGTATGCAGATGTCTCTTTATCTTTGTGTATGTCTACATCCTGAAAAACTCCATAATACATATAAATAAACGAATATATATGTATGTATGTGTGTTGGTTTATGTGTGGTTTATATGTACACAAATGTACATAGATGTCACTTTATATCACATTTATTGTACAGTGTTTTTGTACGTTTTCATTACCATTCTGAAAGGTTCAAGAATACATAAACATATGTATATACATATAATTATACATGCACAAACATACAGATGCCTTTTTATATTTTATCATGTTTTATGTGTTTTGTGTATTTGTATGTATATATATATCCTGATGCTAAAAGGCTCAAGAATTTCTTTCTTCAGCACACATATATATGTACACACACATACATACCATAATATACTTTATAGTATATTTAAACGTAGCATATAAATATACATTTCTATTCCTGAAAGGCTTAAGAATATATATTTATATGTATATAAACATGTATACAGATAAAATACATACAAATGAGTGTGCATATATAGGCATATACACATAGGTATATAGTTAAGGATATGTTATATATAGGTATGCACATATGCATAATTATATATACACATCTTTTTGTTATACTTTTATATGTATATGCCATATCTTTATACTCCTACCCCTCCCACAGTAAAATAGAAATTCTTTAAGTTTTGAACTTTGCTCATTTTTTTATCCTTTTATCACTAATTTTTGGCTCAGACCCTTTCATGTAATAAATATTTCTTAGGTTTAATTTCATTTTCTTATTGTTGTACTTTGAGCTTTTAAGAAAGATTGTCACAGCTATCATGGGTTTTAGCCTCTGAGATTTGATGTTTGTAGATAAGAATCAGCCTTTATCAAGTCTTTCCATTGTTTAAACTTTTGCATAATAACAAAGTCCAATAAGTCCAGGATATTTTTTCTTTTACTAAATGTATAGAGATGAAATAAATATTAGATATAATTTTTTTAAAATTAATGCTTATGTTGTTTTGTTATTTCAAACTAGATAATGATCTACATATTACATCCTCACTCTCCTTAGATACAGAGGATCCCCAGGTAAGTGAATTTTTTTTTAGATGTGAAAGGAGAACTTAGTAGACCACTATGATATCTAGGCAATGGGACATATTAAGATAATTCATTGCAATGATTATTGTGGTCCTTAGACCATTATTTTTTAGACTTTCTTTTTTGGTGGGGAAGGGATGAGATAAAGACTTATGCTAATTCTTAGCTAATCATTTTTTACTTATATTTTTATGGTTTATTCTTCCTCCCCAGATATATTTCTCCCTAGATATTCTTCATCTTGCCTACTAAATACTTCAAGGTTAAACTAAATTTTTTTTTAAAAAGATTGGCAACATTACTCAACTTAGTATCATTCATGAACCTATTAACACATCTTTTATTCCACATTTCATCTGAGTTATAGTTAAAGATCATTAAGGTCTGCTACAGGATCAGCCTTTTATGGTTTTCACTCAACCTGCTCTCTTAAATTCATTTTACACAAATGTGATGTAGTTTAGATTTTATTTATTACCCTAATTCATTGACAATTCTCATATGATACAGTTTTAAGCTTTAAGTTTTATTTTTTTCATAAGAATAATAAGTAGTATAGAGAACTTACCATTTTTTTTCTAAGAATTGAACACTTTGCTTACTTGTCTGTTTTTGTGTATGTATACATACATTCTGAAACTCCATGGTATCATTTATTATGCTTGGGTATATACATTCCTTTAAGCAAACTAGAAAAAGATAACTTAAAACTTAAGAATTTTAAGAAGATTCTCCAAAATTTGAACATCATCTGCTGTCGTGCTAAGGGGCTATTAGTGCACCTGTGATTTCAATTATCAGGGCAGAAAGAGGGAATTCTTTATTCTCTCTGATGCTGCAGAGGGAAAGGAGTAATAGTTGCTTTGACTATAGAGAATTTAGTGTGAGAGAGATATTACTATTCTGAATTAAAAGTTCTAACTTTGAACAGAGTTTCCTATAGTAATAATGTTATTGAGAGGGTACTACTCTTCCTTGAGTGTTCTTCCTTAGTAACAATAAAAGGATGAGAAAAGTTCAGCATGCAACACTTAGGCTAAGACATGTTAAGCTTTGTCTGGGGTTGTTTATCAAAAACAGTTGATACCCCTAACAGTTCAACTAATTTGGGCCAATTCCTCAGATCTATCTTGTTTGTGGTGAACACAAACTAACAACCGGTTTCATCCTTCCAGGAACTTTTTTTTTTTCTTGGACCAGTATTTGAGTGGTCTTATATATTTCTTCTTGATTCAACTCAAACCAGAAAAGCAAAGGAATCAGGAATTTGGATACTATGGAAATAATTTCTCAGGCCTGTCTGTACAGAATATTCATACAGGCATTCTGGCTTTAGATACATATTAAATCCCTATTTTACTGTGCGGTTAATGAAATCACATCAGGAGCCTGGTACTTGTTCTAGGTTAACCACTTCCAGTGAGGATAGCAGCTGATCATATTGGAGTTTCATCTGTGTCCTTCCATATAGAATTCTCTTTGATGGCTTCTTAGGTCTAATGAGCAGATTCCATTGTCAATAAAGGTTCCAGATGGGTGCTCTTTAATTCTTCTAATGGACCTACATTCTGAAACTCCATGGTATCATTTATTATGGTTGGGTACAAAAAATTTGACCTGTTTCCAGACTAATGTGGACCTTATGTATTAAAATGGAATTTAATGAAACTGAATATAAAACCTTCAATTTGGGTTCAGAGATAACTTTATAAATTTAAGATAGGGAGACATGGCTAGACAATAGTTTATCCAAAAAACTGCAAGTTCCATATGAGTCAACATTTCTATGGAGCCAGAAAATCTAAAGGAGATGATAGTAATAAGACCATATTGGGAATATTATGTGTATTTCATAATGCCTTATTTTAAAAAGATGTTACCTTGGAAAGAATCCAGAGAAGAATGGCCAGAATGGTCAAGGGCTTCAGGGACATGCCATAAAAGTATTGATTTAAGGAACTGTGGATGTTAAACTTGAAGGAGAAAATACTTAGTATATTAGTAATAGTTATTGTCTTATATTTGAAAGGCTGTCATATGAAAGAGAGATTAGACATGTTATGTTTGGCTCCAAAGGACAACGAGGAATAGGGAATGAAGATGGCATATAGGCAGGTTTCAGGTAGAGGTTTGGAAACATTTACTTATTAGAGCTATCTACAAGTGATATTCACTGCCTTGGGAGGTAATGAATTCTACTTCACTGAGAATTTCAAGAAAAGGCTAGAAATTGTATATATTACAGAAGATTTTCTTAAAATGGCCTTTGATATTTCTTCCAGCTCTGCAGTTCTGAGACTACTGGTTCATAAAACCCATTTAGATTATAAATGACAGTAAAATACTGTATATTTACCACAGCATAATTTTCTACTATTATATAAATGAAAAGTATTTTTGCAATATAGAGGATTATATATATATCTTTGTTGGTTAAAGTCAATATCTAAACTAGTTATGATATTTATAGGGATAAATGTGTTTAGAGTTACAAAGAACCAAATGACATTAACTTTTGAAATAATATCCATTTGTATGTTGATCTATATAGATCCTTATATATGAAAATTGGATTAACAGAAAAAATGTTGTAGAGTGAATCTTTGTTTTATTAAGATTTATATAATAGATTTCTTTTAAATAGTAGTTCTCTAAGCATGTTTAAAATACAAGGAAATTGATACAAATTGTTTTTGTCTTAACTTTTTAGCCATTATCTAAAGCCATTATCTAAAGCATATTTTATTTCACCAGCATAACACTTGGATTATCACTCCTCCCACATGTCTGGCTCACCTTCTTTCTTGCTCATAACTGTAATGAGTGCTTTGTTTTATTCTGCTTGTCCATTTGCCTGTCACTGATAGTGGATGTACTGCTATCTCCTGATAGCCACTGTGTATCTTCACACCATTCTTTGATTCTAATGGCTCATAATTTTCAACTACATAACATCTCTGTGAGAATTGAGATAGGAATAGGAATTGGGCCTGTGATTTCATATAGAAATTCCAGATAAGGAAACTCCCTCTACCAATTCAGGTTGTCATTTTCTCTGTAACTTCTAATCTTGGAGAGTTGCCTAGAACACCAAGAGAGTGACCCATCTAAGCTTGCTCAGCTAAAATATGGCAGAACTGGACTTAAACTTCACATCTTCAAGCCAGCATTCTGTTCATCTCTAGCTCTCTTGCTGCTTTTCTTGGGAGATTATCAATGTTGAAAAGATCATTAGAAATATTGTGGAATTTTCCACATGTGATGCAGTCTCTCTGTAATTCAGGACTTTGCTTGGCTGATTGTCTACTTCTCTCTGTCATAAGATATAGGTAGTATTCTATTAATTCAGTGGAATGAGATATCTAGTTCTACATTATAATCTGAATGAATACATAATCTCTACTCTTTTTTTTTTTCCCTGTATGGTTTATTAGACCAGACTTTCACTGGGCATGTTTTAATGCACCATGTGGTCAGTACAATGTCATGTAGTAGAATTTAGAGAACCTCACCAAATATGATGTATTCTTGTTTTAGTTACACTTTACTTCAGGAAATACATAAATAGCAGTAGTATACACTTCTGAGTGGATAGTTTATTGTTCCATGTATTGATTAGAAATGATAAAAAATTTGTTGGACAAAGTTAGCTCTCTTGTTACATTTATCAGATAATCTTACATAACTTTAATATATACATGAAAGACGTTTTGGAGGAGAGCTTTTAGGATTGCATTGTGAGTGAAATGAAATCTTTGTAAACTACAAATTAACACAGCAGAATCACATATTTCTTATAAATGTAATAATGTGTGACTGAAGATGTGGTTTGTTAGAAGGAATGGTCTCTGATAGCCTGTCATTTACATAAAAGATACTCTATGAATCTGTGATCTTACTAAAATTTTTATAGTAGTAAGAAAGTAAATATATGAAATAGTAGTTATTGATGTCATCATTATTGCCATTAGAATTTTTTTGTTTGGTTTACTGGTTTAATTAAGTTGGGGAATTCCTGATGTGGAAACTGTTCATGTGCAGACAGGTAACATCTCTAACTTTTAGTCTTAAAGAGTTATTTGGGTTATTAAAAAATTATGATTTGACTATAATAATCTTTGTTTCAGAGACAAGATTTAATCTCAGACTTTCTGACTCCACAACTGACCATTGTCTTTCTTGGATGATTTTTTAAAAAAATTCTTTTAGGATCTTTTCCTCCTTAAAGTCATTTGATAATCAGTTCTAGAGTATCTTTAAAATTTTTTTGGCCTCCAGCATGGATTTCTTCTGAGTTCAAATTTTTTTGGCTTTGTTTTCTGACATTTTCAGTTTAATGTATGCTCCTTAAAGGGACTGTTTTGATTTTGTATTTGTATCCTCAGCATATAATTTTGTGGCACATATCAGGTGCTTAATAAATGCTTGCTGATTGATTTTCTTTTCTCTCCCAATTAGCAAGCATTTGTTTTCATCTTTGACAATCTGATAACTATGAAGTGAAATTAATATTTCTCTCATTAGTAGTAATTTGAAGAAATTTTTTCATACGGTTATTGATAGTATGCTTTTCTTCCTTTGGAAATTGCCTGTTCATAATCTTTGGTCATTTCTTGATTGGAGAATGATCCTTGTTCTTAAATATTCAAACCATTTCCCCTTATCAGAGAAACTTGTTGCACAGATTTTTCCCCTTTCTGTTTACCTTCTAATTTTAGTTAAGTTGATTTTATTGCTACAAAGTATTTCAATTATGTATTTAAAGTTCCCTAAATATTTTGGACATAAGACCTTTGTATGATAAATTTGCCACAAAGAATATTTCCAACTAAAATTCTTCACTTCCAACTGTGCATTGATTTTTATATAGAAACCTTCAGTTTTATGCAATTAAAATTGTTCCTTTTGTTTTGTGATAACCTTTCTTCCTTGTTTGAACAAAAGAACTCTTTCCGAACATCCATACTTGTAAAAGTATCTTTCCCTTATCCTTCCCTATTTGTTCATGAAAAATATTCAGACTAAATTATCCATTCCTCAAAAGCACATTGTGGTACATGGGAGTGAGATGTTGGTCTAATCCAATATTTGTCATACTTCTTTGCTATTTTTCTAGCCATTTTTGTTAGTAAGAATTTACCCTACTAGTTCAGGTGCTTGGGCTTAACAACTTTGTTCTCTTGTTTCTGCATTTTGTGCATCTAATCTTTTCCACTGATCAACCTTTCTATGTTTAAACCAGTGTCAGATAATCTTGATTATTGTTGCTTTGTAGTATAGTTGAGGATTTAAAATTTTTTTTTTCTTTGAGATTTCTAACATTTTGTTTTTCCCGATGAATTTTTGATGTTTTTTTTTCTTGTTATAAAGTAGACTTTTTTTACCTTTAGCAATTTGATTGACATGGACCTAAATTTGAAAAGTAATTTAGGTAGTATTATCATTTTCATTATATTGGCATAACTCAAAACTTGAGCAACTGTTTAAATGTTTTTATTTTTATGAAGAGTTTTTTGTAGTTGTATTCCCATAATTCTTATATATGTCTTGGCAGACAGGTTCCTAGATTTTTTTTTTAAATGTTCTGTAGTGATTTTGAAGAAAAAAAATTTTTTTGCTTTATTTTCCTCCTGAGTTTTGTAAGTAACTTACAAAAAGTTTAATGATTTTTGTAGTTAATTTTATATTCTACCACTTTGTGAAGCTTTTTTTCAGTTGATAATGCAATTAATCCACTATCATCTGGAATTCTCTTTATGCTGATTTTTCAGTTTCTTTTTCTTGTGTTAATGATTTTGTCAAGATGTCTAGTTCTATATCAAATAGTAGTAATCATCTTTGTTTTACCTTTGATCCTACTCAAAAATTCTCTGGACTATCTCCAATTCCATGTAATGGTGCCTCTTGGTTTTTAGTTAGGTCTTTTTAATGATATTATGTAAAATTCCCTTTATGCTTGTTTGTTTTGATTTTTTTTAAACATGGAGTATGTTTTGTTCAAAAGCTTTTATTGCATTCATATAACCATATGAATTTTGGGTTTTTTTTTATTACTATAGCATATTGTGTATATAATTTTTCCAAAATTGAATCAAGTCTACATTCCTGGTATGAATTCAACATGGTAATAGTGTAAATTTTTTTTAATATGTTGTTGTAGCATTGTTGTTAATATTTGGCATTTTTGCATCAGTATTCATTAGGAAAAGTGGTTTGTAGTTTTCTTTATCTGCTTTATTTCTCCCTGGTTTAGGTATCAAGATCATAGTTCTTTCATAGAAGAAATTTGGTAGGATCCCTTTTTTCCTATTTTTGCAAATGATCTATATTGGTGTTTCTCAAATTGTGCAAAAGGAACCCTGAAGCTCCCCAAGTTTTATTTATTTTTTTAAGCATTTTTAAAAAACCACAGAATCTTTTGTTGTTTGTTAATAGACATTAAAAATAATTTTAGAGGATTTTACTACAAGTATTCTACCAAAGTATTATTTAAAATGAAGGATTCTACCACTATGCAAAAGTTTGAGAACCACTGATCTACATATTATTAGAATTAATTCTTATTCCTGAAATGTCTGATAGAGTTCACTTATCCTTCTGGTCCTAATATTTTCTTTGAAATTTATTTGTGGCTTTTTATTCTTCTGAGATTAAGTTTTTAAAATATTTGGTTTTTTTTGGCCTATTAAATTTAGATAATTTTTTTCTTTTATTTCCTTTTTATTTCCTATAAATTATTCTTTTTCGTTTTTGGGAATTGGCAATTTTGTTTTCTTCATTTTTTGATTAGATTATCCAATAATTTATCTAATTAAAACAAATCTGTCCAAGTTTTATTGATCAACTTAAATTTAAATAATCAAAATTTCTGGGTTTTTGTGTTTGATTAAGGATTTTTGATTTGTTGCTTTTCTGCTTTTAAAAAAATTGCATTCCAAATTCATTGATATTTTCTTTTTAATTGTTTAAAGACATGATTTCCCTCTGTGAATTGTGTTATCTGTATCCTTATAGTTTTAATATACTGTCATATTATTATAACTTTCTTTAGTGAAATTATTTATCGTTTCTGTGTTTTTGTCCTCAGCCATCGATTATTTAGAATTAAAATAATCTCCATTTAAACTGTCATATTATTATAACTTTCTTTAGTGAAATTATTTATCGTTTCTGTGTTTTTGTCCTCAGTCATCGATTATTTAGAATTAAAATAATCTCCATTTAAACTTGATTCATTTCCTAAGATCCCTTTACTGATCATTCTAATTGCATTACAGTCAATGTTTAGTATTTCTGCTTTTCTGCATTTATTTATGAACTTTTCATGTCCTAACGTAGTTTTTTTGTAGTATGTAAAGGTGACGGAAAATGTATATATTCCTTCTCCTTTTCATGTAATAATGGCCAGAAATCTAACTTTTCTAAAATTCTATTCACATCACTTATATTTTTGCTTAGGTCTGAAATGGGCATATTGACTCTTTCAGTGATTATGGTTTCATTACATATTTCTCTCATTTAGTTACCTTTTCCTTTAAATACCTTTAAGAATTTACATGCTATGGCATTTGGTGCATATATAAAAGCACTGACATAATTATCTCAGGTGCCTTTAAGCATAATACATTTTCTCCACTTGCCTCTTGTCTCAGGTAATACTTGCTGTACTTGCTTATTTATTTGCCTGATTCACAATAAATTCATTTTTACTCTGTATGAATTTTTATATTTCAAATATGTTTCTCTGCTTTCTACTCCATTCAGCTATCCTCTTCCATGTTCAACAGATGATTATTATTATATTTCTCTCATCTCCTCTTATATGCTTTATTCTCTTTTTTCTTTTCTCTTTACTAAGAAGAGGTGAAAGAGAAGCAATCAATATTATTCCTTCCCTCTCTTCCCTCTCCCTCCTTCCTTCCTCCCTTCTCTTCCTTCCTCCCTCTTTTCTTTCCTTCCTTCCTTTCCTTCCTCTCTCCCTCTCTTCCTTCCTCCCTCCTTCCTTCCTTTCTTCCCTCCTTTGTTCCCTCTCTCCCTCCCTTCACTCCCTTTCCTCCCTTCTTCTTCCTTCCCTCCCTCCCTCCTTACTCCTTTCTTTCCTTCCTTTCTTCCCTCCTCCCTTCCTTTTGTTCAATCCTTTTGAGTGGGTTCTCTAACTCCTCCTTCTTTTTGCACTCCCTCCTTCCTTTAATCATGATTTTAGGTTCCTCCTATCTTCCAATTCTCTTTCCTTGACCCTTTCTCTGATCATTCTAACAAATCGATCTCATTCCTTTCCTCTTCCTCTCTTCTCTTCTTCCTTCCTTCCATTTGCAATTTCCTTTTTCTGTGTCAAATTGTTCTGAGCTGGGTCTTCATGTCTCATAAATTCATTAATCATCTTCAGTTTTTCCTGGTTCTAATCATGATGCTTTAGGTCTATGTTCCCTAGTTCAGTATTCATTGACCTGTTTTCTGATCATCTTACAGAGCAAGTGAGGATCTTGTTTCTGTCCTCTCTGTCTCTCTCTATCTTATCATACCAGTTAACACTGTATACATCTTCCAGTTATTGTGACTAGAAGGCTTCAGCTTTTCTTCTGTGTCATGAGACTTTCTGGAACCTGTCTTCATGTCTTCATCAAAGCTCATCATTGCTATCTTTGTATTTCTTTTGACTAGATGCTTTTTGCCCTTTGTGTTTGTTGTGATTCATAATATTGATTATGGGCTATTGTAGTCCTCTTGCTGGAGTTTGTCTGGCCTCAAGTAATTACAGCGTTCCAGTCTTCACTGGAATATCACTTGCATTTTGGACATGTAGTTTGTTTACATCCATCTTCTCACCTATTCTTCAATATAAGTATATAAAGACACTTGTGATATGCCATCTTCTAGTTATTTTGCTAGAAAGCTTACAGATTCTGTTTGGACATTTGTGCTCTTGGCCACTTATTCTGTGAATACATATTTTGTTAAATTTCTAGAAAATTACACATCTTCTATCTTTTTGTTATTTTCTTGTTTTGGATGTAGATGCTTTTTTGTTTGTTTGTTTTGTTTTGTTTAGATTTCTCAATCATTATTTGATTTTATGTCTAATTTAGTTCTTTGCTGGAGTTTGTGCTGGGCTCTTCTATAACTACACACGTTGCCATCTTAACTGGAAGTTCTTTTTACTATTTTGTGATATTATGTTGTTTACACATCATCTTCCACCATTCTTCAATATAATGTATATAAAGACAGTTGTGCTGATGTTGCCTGTTTGCTGAGTTATTTTGCTTAGAAAGTAATTAAAGAATTTGTTAACTGGATCAGTGTCTGTGCTCTTTTGGCCTCTTTATTCTGGAAATTAATAATTTTGGTTAAACTTTTCTAAGAAAATTAGTCAATTTTATCTTTTATTAATTTTTCATTTTTCAAAGTCAACACATTGCTTAAATAGGTTGGATTGAGACTATTGAAATTGCATACAGCTTTGTCTTAGTTGTCTATTTTCACTTTAAATTAATATTGACTATTTCTGTAGCCAGTTGTTCTGCCAGTATAAATGATTACCAACTTAGGAACCAGTCATTTTTAGGCAATATATAGGCAAATGCATTTTTTGTGATTATGTTCCATGCTCACTATGCCCAGTGCATTTTCTCTTTTTGAAACAGATGTATGTATGTATATTATATTCATAGAAAACACACACACACACACACACACAGACACACACATACATACACACACATGAGACATGTGGATATGGGGTTTCTGAATAATCTTAATATCTTTGACTTATTAATTATGAACAGCATTTTTCATATTTTAAAAATATATTCATCTTCCTCCCCCATGTTAACTTTTGCATTTAAGTAACCAAATTTCAAAGTGTACATAACATTCTCTAGGAAAGCTCACTTTCCACCTTGCTTTCTCTGTCTTGGTTGGGTTAGATTCTCTATGTATCTTCTCCTAAAAAAGTTGCTTACTAGCCCCACAGGTACACTTAGCTTTCATAATTATATGTAGTCACAACTAACTCAAAGCAAAAGCATTTGTTCAAAAAAATCACATTAAGAACAATAGCTATAAAACATTCCCCCATAAACCTAGGGTCTCCTTTTCTACGTATACACATTGTATCAGTGGCCATTGTGAGCACAAACTCAGAATTCATATTTCAGATACTACGTGCTCTTCATCATCTTTCTGTTCCCATGATGTCTTCATTCAAGAGTATCCCTAGACAAAATATCACTAGGGGTTAAAATTAAAGTCATTTGGGCTCTCTGGCTGTGCTTCTTTAGGCAATTTGACTCTCAACTGTCAGGGGTATTGTGCACTTGTATTAATAATCAACTTCACTGCTGTCAGAGGTCATGTTCCTTGCTTCCTGCTTCCAAGTTTTTTGCTTCTTACTGGATCAGTAGCTTCAGTGAAAAACACCATAGTTAATGGAGAGGAGGAAGAGAGAGAAGTCACTTCTTTCTCCTCCTCTTCCCTTCTGGTAGAGGCATAGAGATCAAACTGCACAAAACTGTTTTTTGCCTCAACTGCCTTAATTGTCTCTTTAGATTTTGAAATGCCTTCGAGGACATAGCTTTCCACTGGCCATCTTTCTAATTTCACAATGTCATGTCTTTGCATTGAATTTGAAACATTAGCACCTTGTTACCTTGTTGTTGTTTGTTTGTTTGTTTGTTTGTTTGTTTGTTTTTTGGTCCCTTACTTTTTCTGATTCTATTAGCTGGTCTGGGGGGAGAAGATCATGACTGTGAAACAATCCCCAGTCAGTATAAAAATATTTGCTTCATTTGGTTTAAAGGATTTTGTTAAGTTTATTTTAGGATTTCTTTAGTATTTTTTCTTCTGTGGCAGATATTGGAGCATATGCCTTCATGTTAGTTTCCTTGCCTTTAATCATCATGAGCATTCCAAAGATGAAATATTCAAATGTCTCATGAAATTACATTTTTAGAGACATGATGAAAGTAGTCCTATGAATTATTTGATACCAATACCAATTTATTTGTCCATCTAAAGAGATCTGTGAACCATCTTTCCACTAAGCTGAAAGTTCTTTATATCTCCTGGTTTCATTTTGTTTTGAGAATTTGCAAATGGATGTTGTTTCATTCCTTTAGCAATGTATCAAATTGTTGGTCATTGCACAAATATCTCACAACTAGAGTAACACCAGTTTATGTTAATAGATATTCTAAAAGCTTGGTGGTTCTTTGCATCCTCTTTCTCCTTAGGTAGGATTATTCTCAGATAACTGGACCTCTGTGTCCAAGACCAGAGTCTCCATTGTGCTGACATAACCCAGGATTACCTCTGTGCTATAAAGAGGGATCTGAAATAGAATTAGTGATCTTATTTGTCTCATTTCAGTTCTAAGTTTTAGAAAATTATTTAACTTTTCTAAAAAAAAAAAGTCTATTTTAGGTGTCATGTGAAAATTCCCTTTAGAAAGAGGAAATAGATTATTTGGGAAATAGATTTGATGCCAGCCACAAAAATGTGATATGGTAGTGATGGGAGATTTAAATTATTTAGACATCTACTGAAGAGTAGTAGGACTAAAAATAGGAGGAATAGTTCTTTGGTTTGCCTTAGTGTTAATTTTATCCTTCAAAGGGCGGGGGAAATGAAGGAGACATTTTGTTCTATATCTAATTCTTACTATTGGGGTTCTGGGAAACCCTGTGAGTAGTGACTACTTCCTCTTAAGAGTTTATGATTATGAAAGGAAATGAAATCTGGCCACAGTCTGATATGCACTCTAGATTTTTGGGGAAGCACATTTGAATGGGTTCAAAGAAAAAGATAAGTAGGATTTCATGGACTAAACCACTAGACCTCAACTGACAAGATAAAATGAAATTATGAAGATACAAAGGGAAAAAAATTCCAGTGAGGAGGAAAAAAGGAAGGAAAGAAATAAGTATTTTTAAAAAACTTATGTGCCAGCACTCTGTTGGATACTTTACAATTGTCACATTTGATCCTCACAACAACACTGATGAGTATTGTTGTTAATCCCCATTTTACAGATGAGGAAATTGAAGGAAATGGCTTAAATACTGAGGATCATAATGCTAATGTCTGAGGCAGGATTTGAACTCAGGTCTTTCTGATTCCAAATCCAGGGCTCCCTCCACTGTGCCATTTGGCTAGGATTTGTTTGAAGAGACCCATGTGGATGCAAAGGAAACTTGTTCAAGCAATTACATTTTAAAAATAAATTTATAGAAATGGAAGTAAAGCCAAATAAGAGAAGATGAATGTAAAAACATCATCATTCTGTAAAAATAGTGCCAGAAGCTCAGAATGTGAGGCTGCTGAGGGAAATTAAAGATAAAGGGAGGATTTTCATTATATTAGGAGCAAAAGAAAGATTATTATTATTGTCAGTCACTTATTCACTGACTTCTTGTGACCCTGTGGCCCCTTCTTTCCATGAGCTTCTCTTGGCAAGGATATTGAAGTGGTTTCTACTATTTGCCATTTGCCATATCACATAGCTAGTAAGTGTCCGGTGCCATATTTGAACTGAGTATTTTCTAGCTCCACCCCAGCACTTTATCTACTTATCTTCTGAACTACCTGGCTACCTCAAAAGGAAAATAAAAATGGTATTGGGCCTTCAGGGAGTAGAAGGTATGATGAAAATTGACAAAAGGGGAAAAGCAGAGCTCTGCTCCACTCTTACTAAACTTCTGTTGTCTCCACCAAGAAAGATCTGTGCTCTGGAAGTGATGAAACAAAAGTGATTTAAAAGGTATTTTGATACCCAAAATAAATGAGCAAGTAAAGAGAATAAAATATGGACCTAGATGAGACATAATTAGATGGATTTTCTGGTTAGATGAGTTAGATGACTGTACTCCAAGAATAGTTGCATTAATGGTTCAATATTATTGGCCAAGGTTCTCCAGTAGTGTGCACCTGGGCACCTAGGCACCTTTACTTGACTCTGAGATAGTGACTTGTAGATGACATACTCAATTTGCAGATAACACCAAATTGAGAGAAAACTAACATATATGACAGAATCTAAAAGGATTTTGACAGGTTAGAGTACTGGGCTGAATCTAATTAAATGAAATTCAGTAGGCATAAATATTTGTTAGAATCCTTACAAGGTGTTAAGTCACTAGAGTTGATAGAAACAATGCTTATGTAATTGGTGCACATATTAGAGCAAATCCTTACAAGTCAAGTCACTAGAATTGATAGAAACAATGCTTATGTTTACACCTTTGAGAGTTCACGCATTGGCTCACACATTGGAGTTCACAAATTGGGAGATATCCAAGTTTACACCTCCCACAGTCCCACTCTCTCAGAGGAGGAGTCAACCTTTGGGTTCACACCTTTAAGAGATCATATATAAGAATCTCTCAGTCTCAGCGAGGGTCAATTGGAGATATTGAGAGCTACAAGTCAGTGAAGATTCAGTTGAGGGGATTGAGAAGCCAAGAGTCAGAGTTGAGCTAGAGGCAGAAACTGGCAGAGGCAAAAGACTAGCAACGAGAGCGCTCAGAACCAAGGAAAGCTAACTGGGCTATTTTGGAAGAGACAATAAAGAACTACTTTAACAGCTGGCTGCATTTGGAGTGATTATTACTTGGAAATGAAACTAAGGCTGCCTCCAGAACCTTCCCAAGAAACCTGTTCCCAGAGAACCATTATATTTTAGAAAAAGAAGAGAACACCACATATATTATACTTGGGTTCAAATAATTTGTTCTATTAATATAAAATTGGGGGAATCATGTTTAGTTAGTAGTTTGAAAAAGATCCAGGCATTTTATAATAGAGTACAAGTGCAACATATCTCAACAGTGCAATGTGATAACCAAAAAATGCCATCTTGGACTGAATAAGGAAAGAGATAGTTTCCCAGATTAGGAAATGTCTAGATTTATGTCATAGGACAATTAGTTGAAAGAATTGGAGCATGTTTAACCTAGAAAAAAGAAGATTTGGGGGTGGTGTTTGACATGATAACTGCAAATATATGAAGGATTGTCATGTTGAAGAGGATTTGACTTCTTGTATTTGATCCCCAAAGATAGAATTTGGAACAATAATTGGAAGTTATAATAGGCCTAATATCTGGAAAAACTTAGAAACAATCAGAGTTGTCTAAAAATTGAATGGACTGCCTTGAGGAATTATGGATTTTCCCCTCTTTGCAGAGGAATGGCTAGCCTAATGACTTCTTTTGAAATATGGGAATTTCTTTGGTGTATAAATTGGAGTAAATGACTACTAAAGTCCTTTCCATTTCTCAAATTGTGATTCTGTGGATAGCAGGAATAAGTCACTCATTACTTTGGGCACCAGAGTGAGTACCTAAATTGGTTTGACAGGCTAAAATGATTTCCCTGATGATGATGAACTTCATCAAAATAAAGTTTGGTTGGGATAAATATGTAAATACCTTAACTCTGATAAAAAAAAATAAGTAAAGGATGGAAAAACATGTTTGCAGATAATAGTTCATGTGAAAAAGATATAGGTTTTAGTTATACATGACTCTTAATTGACAGTATAATATGGCAGTCAAAAAATCTAATATGATTAGAAAATTATGTTCAAAGCAAGGGAAATGATAGTCTTGCTGTACTCTATCCTAATCAGATCATATCTGGAGTATTATTTTCAGTTTTGGGCACTATATTTTAGGGCATTATAAAGGTGAAAAAAATCGAAAGGGAGGATAGCTTGAAGAAACTAGAGACTTTCTAGCAATTTCAAGGTATTTGAAGGGCTCTTTGGAAGAGAAATTCAACTTTTCCTGCTTGGTGTCAGGGTCTGAAAGTAGGAGAAGTCTGTGAAATTGAACATAAGAAGATAGATTAAATGTAGTACTGCTTAGATTTTTTTGACCCATCTTATTAGATAATAAGGTTATCTTAGTAGGTAACTGATTTTCTCAATAAGTAATGGGTTCCTCTTTGGATATTTTTGATAAAAAAAATCAGAAAACTACTTGTCAGTCATATTGAAATAGGTTATCTATAAAATCCCTTTTAACCTTGAGGCATTGTGATTTTTATTAAAGTGACTTACTAATATCCTACTGATCTGAAAAAAAAAATACTACTAGGCCATTAGAAGTTTTCAAACCAGAGTATTTTAGACCTCTTATTTAAAAAATAATATCTACTAGGAATGTTCATTTTTCTAAACTAGCTTTACTGGAGAAAAATATACAAAAAGTAAATATGTAATGTTATTTCAGGGTACCCTCAAGACTACACCAGAATCAAAGAAAATGTGTAAAAGGTATGTATATCTTAAAGTTAAATATATGTTATGCATTTAATTCAATCCAACACACATTTCTTGAATATCAGGCACTTTGCTGATACTAGGGACACAAAGATAGTAGGGAACAGCCCCTGTTCTCTAGCTTATATTCAACTTGAACAAAGCTATATGTACATATGTGAGTATGTACATAAAACATATAGAGAGTAAATGAAGAGTAATTTCAATCCAGAAAGAGCAAAAATAACTCAGTGGGGGATCAGGAAAGGCCATCTGTAGAAGGAGACACTTAAGAGGGAAGATAGGGTTCTATACAAAAGGAAGAGATCTTGGAGGTCATCTCTTGTCTTCACAGTCTTTTAAGTAGGAGACAAAATTCATGCGTGTATAAATGCTGATAACAATATTTTCCTTTTCTTTTTCACAGACCATGCATTCTCATATTAGACTCCTTGAAAGCTGGTTCTGTACAAAATACAGTTCAGATTTTGAGAGAGTGAGTAATATTATTACAATTTCTATAGCTGTTTTAAAACTCACTAGGACTCTTTAAGTTTCAGAATGTTGCTGCTCTGCATTAGTGGAGAAACTTTTCTTGAGAGTTTTTGACAGATAAACTTGCAACTCCAAACCAAAAGAAAAAACTAATAACATGTCAGTATTTAATTTTGTATTTATGTAGGTGAGGTTATTTTATCATTGTTATGTACTAATTACTAAAGTATTTTCTCAACTGATTTTTGACAAAAGTGAATGAAAAACTGACTAGTGTTAGCAATCGAAGGAAGAATTTTGAAGAAATATATATCTACTAAATACTGATGGTAATTGGTGCAGCTTTTTAAAAAAGATTTTCAAGATGGTAATTTTCTCAAATTAACCTCTTAATTGTAAATTAACATTGTTTTCTACTATAAATATATGTTCTTAATTTTACAGTTACTTTGCATTTTTCTAATTGTTTTTTTAGTTTAACTTTGAAGTAAGATTTATGAACATTATGTCTTTAAATTTTGAAAAGCCACTGTCATTGATCTTTGAAAGAATGTGTATTAGGGGAGAAGGACTGCAGGATTTTAGAAGGATAGATGTCTTGATTTTAAAGAAGGGTAGGGGGAAAGAGAGTGAAGTCTCCAGACTAGAAATCACTGAGCTTGTATTCTTTAAATTTTTATTTAAAATAAAATTCCTATAAAAGGAAACTGATCATTAAGAGCCAGCATAGCTTCATCAAGAATAAATCATGTCAAATGAACTCATTTCCTTTTTTTTGACAGGGTTCCTAGAGTAATAGATCAGGAGAATGCTCCAAATATAATTTACCTAGATTTTAACAAACCATTTGACAAATAAATTCTGGCTTCTGATCAAACTAGAGATATAGGAACTACAAGAGTATAATAGGTAATATTTAGAACTGGCTAAATGGCTGGCCTCCAAATTACCATTAACTTTTAAAGATTTAGAGTTTCTCAGGGATCTCTCTGTAAACCTGTGGTATTTTAATATTCTTATCAGTAAGTTGGGTAAAGACATAGATGGCATTTGTATTACATTTGCTAGTCATAAAGCTGAAAACAGCTAATATAGTGGAGGCAAGATTTAGGATTGTAAAAGATCTTGAGTTGAGCAGGATCTCCTGAGGACAGTTTTAATGGAACAAATATAAAAGCTAATACTTAGGTTCAGAAAATCATTGTCATGAATACAAGATATCAATTCATTTGAAAAAAAACCTGGTTATTAGTGGACTTCAAATTCAAAATTAGTCACCTGTGTGCCATTTACAACCAAATAGGTACTTTAGTCTTAAATTGATTTAAGAAAGATCCAATGTTCAGGACTAAGACAGTGAAGGTCTTTTTATATTTTTCTGGGCTCAGGCCGCATCTGCAGTGTTGTAGTCAGTTCTCAGTGCCACATTTTAGAAATGTTTGAAGGAGCTATATATATGCTTAGCCTGAAGAAGGAAGACCTGGTGAGAACATACCAGTTTGTTGCCTGCAAGTATTGGAAGGATTGTGCTGTGGAAAAGAAAATAGACTTTGTTTTGCTTGCACCTAGAAGACAGAAATAGAAGTAATTACAGGTATCCAAAAATGTAGTGACTGACTAAGAAGATAATGGATTTCTCATTAGTGGAGTTCTTAGTCAAGAATTTCTTTTTCTTCAAACAGACTAAGCAATCTGATCTCTTCTTGATTATGTTGTAGGGGATATTCAGGTATGGGTTGGACTAGATGATTTCTGGAGTACCTTTCAATTCTGAAATTTAAAAATAAAAAAATTTAAAATATATACCTAGTCCCGTAGGAAATAAAAGTATGTGTTTCTTAAATTTGAGGAAGGAAACATTTGAATTTTAAAATTTGAGGCCATATATTTAACATTTTCTTTATAATAGATTGACTTAGCAATATACCAAGACTATTGGATATGGTATTTTTTGAGAATACCTCCAGATTCTATCTTTCTTTTTGTGACTATTTGCTCTGGATTTGGGGGATGTGAAGTTAAATTGCCTTCCTGGCCCACAAGATATACTAATGGCTTTGAACATTTGACTTGAATATAAATATAATAAGCTACACTAATATAAAATTTTGCTTAATTGCATAGCACTTTTAAAATAACCTGACCTGTAAATTTATATAATATATATAGGGATTATACAAAATTATACACCTGTTATTAATTGGGGGAAAAAACCTAATGTTTTAGTCTTGTAAAGTACAACAATCCTTGTAAAGATGCATGTAGTATAATTTTGTACAGTCAGGTTTAACTGTAGGTATTTTGAGATATTAAATTCAGCAAAATATGTCACTCTTTAATCTTTGAACCTGCTGCATAGACACAAAAACAATTCCTACTTGAATTACTCTACTCATTATTGGTTCCAGGTACTTGGAAGTAGAATGGGAAGTTAGAAGAAAAACACATCGTGAATTCAGCAAAACAAATATGGTTGACTTGTGCCCTAAAGTTCCTAAGCAAGATAATAGCAGTGATTGTGGAGTGTATTTACTACAATATGTGGAAAGCTTCTTCAAGGTATATGGAATTAATTAGATTATTTGTTGGATTTTTATGGAACTAAGAAGTAGGGGTAATTCAGAGTTTCTATGTAGCAGTTTTTAAAATAATTTTTTTCTGAACATCTTTTCTAAAGATTTCATAATGTTGCATATAAATATTGATTATATCATAATTTGAAATGTAAATTATATATTTAAATTGATAGTGAAGTAATTTATCAAATAATATATGATATGCATATTTAAAATGTTTAGTGAAATAAGGATTTAGTGAAATTAATGGTTAATATGCACTATGAAGAATAATACTTTGTCTTTAGCCAACTGAAACCCAATACATATAATCAGATAGTGATAAGGGGACAATAAGGAGAAGGAATTATTGCTTCTATATACATGGAGATTAAGAATCACCTTTGGGTTAAGTGCTGTGGTTTCATTATTTCATGTATGATTGTCATCATTTAGGGACTTTGAAATCTGAGCAAGACCATCATGAATTTAATCAGCTCAGAACCTGCATGTTTCCTTGCATGAATGGGTCTTAAACCATCTGCTTAGAAGTTCTCTAAAAGTACACACACACACACACACACGCAAATTTTTTTGAAAATAAAATGAATATTTTGAATCACTGGGGAGTTGTGGGGGGTGGTTAGCCTGGGGCAATATATACTATTGGCTTTCATTAAATATGCGTCATTTTGTGATTTTTCTTTCTCTTATTGTATATGATTCATGATAGCATTGATATGATACATGATAGTATTGAATAAGACATTGTATAATACAATAATATTATATTAGTACAATATTGATAGTATTGTATTAGTATTGTCTAATACATTGTCTAATTAGTCTAATTAGTATATTGTCTAATACAAATCTGCCTTTACCTTATCCAAAGGAATTTAATTACCAGGAGATTAAATATACTTATTTGTACTAGTTTATTAATCTGTTAGCAGTCCCTGTTATTAGGTAGCATTAAAAAAAAAATTGGTGAACTGGGAATCAAGTGACCTGGAACCCTTTTTCTGCTCAGCTACTGAACAGCTATTAAATCTTCAAATCATAACTTTCTGGGTCTCAATTTATGTATCTTGTAAAATTAATGAGTCAGACTAGATAATCTTTAAGGCCTCTTCCAGCTCTGTCATGTTAATCTATATTTTCTGTGCATAATATTATAATGAAGTTCTAATATTTACTTATAATACTTTAAAATCAATGAATTCCTTTTTTCCTATTTTAATGATTTTTCATGTTGAATTACATGAATATAAAAATTTGAAATGTCCTCTTAAAGTAATTAAGTCTTCTGTTTCTTATCTTTAGGATCCCATTGTTAATTTTGAATTACCCCTGCACTTGGAGAAGTGGTTTCCTCGTCAGGTGATAAGGGCCAAACGGGATGATATTCGGGAACTGATTCTGAAACTTCATTTACAACAACAGAAGGGCAATAATAGTTAATTCATCATTGATGGATGTGGAACTGGTGTTTTAAGAGATTACTGGAAAGCTATATACCAGCATTTGTGCTATCCTGCTTGCAAAGAAGAAAACACCTTGTGATTATTTTGTAAATTGTTCAAAATTATTTAAATTGTATAATTACTGATTTTGTTTGGATCTGATAGATGGGGATAAAGGGGTGGAAAGGGGGAGAATGTAGATAAAGTTGTTAGGTTGAAATTAAAATTTGATAAATATTTCATATTTTTTTTCAGTGAATATGCTTGAACTATGCAATCAACATGTGATGTGAGAATGTTTTAATAAGTGATTAAAAACACCAACAACAAACCACTATATGGTTTTAACCTGCACAAGATTTTGGGTACAGGACCACTTACTCCTCTGGTACCAAACCCATCCTTGGCAAGTCACTTCACATTGTAGCTTTTTTTTTTTTTTTTTTTTTTTTTTTTTTTTTTTTTTTGCAACTCAAGCATGCCCTATGAATACTGTGTATTTTAAAACAATTATTGTTGAATGCCATTTATGGCATTACTTCTGTATAATATAAAATAAAACGCTCTTAATGTGAGGTGGTAAAAACCTACTCAAACATCATGTACTTGGTCAATTCCCTAGTTAGGTAATAATTCCATCCCGCTTTAGTTGCAACAATTTTTTTCTTCCAGTTACTTAAGGAAATTGGGGAATAAGCAGTTTTTTTATTTAGGGTGAAATTGTGAAAAAACTTAAGAATTATAGTTTTTTCTTTTAGATGTGAATTCATTTTTCTTTTCAAAATTGGAAAATTAGTTTGGCTTTTAAGAAACAACATTTAAAAACAATCTGAATACTTTTTAAAAACATTATATTCATTGATACCTTTGTAAAATAAGATAGAGATACTTACTCATTCATTGTATGAGTATACACGCCCCATTATTGAAAAAGAGAACTCATTTTTATGAAGATAAAATTGTTCTCATTTGCTTTCTATATGCTTAGAACTTTAACAAGCTAAGTATTCACATTTGTCCAGACTTACTCATTAGTTTATTAGAACTCAATATGCATTTAAAAAAATCTATCTACCTAACTTTTTTGCCAATAAAGTAAAAATTGTTTTCATCCTTTTAATATCATATTTTTTCTTCCCCAGAGGCTTTTCTAGGAGAGCTTAGTTCTTCAGTACATATTCAGGCAAAATTTTACTGAATTTTTGTGATCCTGCTGGGATTATATCTGACTAGACTTCATGACTATCTGTTAAATATAATTCACTCTGATATTATCAGAAATATTCTGAGGAAGACAGATAATCATATTCCATTTTCTCAGATAAGAACTTTTGTAAGAATATAATTTTAATCTCCCAACTCAGATTTCTCTTGGATTTTTATCATAATTGGAAGGAAGGAAAACCGAAGCCATTAGAGGTAAGGCTGAAAGGTCAAACAGTTTATTCCAAGTAATATGGTTGAGGTTGTGATGTCTCAGTGACCTTTGGCTTTTTTTAATTTTGTCACCACTTTTATATTGTTAAAAATATTTGTCTTTTGGAGATCTATTATAAGGAGGGATATAATTATATGTCATTCCCAATTTGTGGGGCAATTTTTCTAGGTGACTTAATTATTTTGTATATCTTATTTTGAATATAGCAAGTACAGAAATCTTCTTGTGCTTTCTTAGTATTTTCATTTGTACATTTTTCAAAGATACCACTGTCATTATTTTTGAAGATTTGTTAAAATAACTTACCTTTCCCCTACCAATTGATGATGGAAATATTGTGTTTTGAGAATGATTAATAGTGTGTTTGATATTAAACACGTTTTTAAGCTCATCAAATAAATGTGTGGTTTTTTAAAAGCAAGTTAACCCTTATAATGAAGTAGATTTTTAGTTGTATAATTTTCAATGTATTTCATATAGTTGGTGCTTAATAAATTATATAATATACTACCTTGACTACTATAAACCATTAAAAAAGTATTTTAAATAACTGAATAAAAAGTATTTTTGTGTACCTATGATTCAGATTAGATTCACTACCTTTTATAAGTGATATATAAAATGAAGACCAAGTCTTTTAGCCAACTCAGGAGTTGGGAGGCAACAAGAAGAATTTGGTGTCTGTTGATTCTTGTTAAAGCATAACTACAAACCTGCTAGGTTTAGGCCATTTTGGAGAAGGAATTTCTTTAAATGAAGACCTTTGGCTATTTTCAGAAATTAACATCATTATTAATTATACCTTGTTTGTAAGTCCTTCAGCAGTTTACACGTTATTTCCATGCTCATTGTTTTATTTGACCTTCATGACAGCCCTTTAAAATAGGTAGAGCAGAACTTTATCTCTATTATTATATTTGAAAAAACCAAGCCTCAGTGAATTTAACTGATTTGCCCATGATATTGCAGATAATAAATGATGGAACCAAGATTCAAATCCATGTTGTCTTATTCCCAAATTCATTGATCTTTTCACTATGGCAAGGTGACAGATGTTTTAATCAGAAAGATTTACGCATTGGCTACAATAAAATAGGCAATGAACTAGTTTGTTGAGATAGCAATTCATTTACTTCCATGAAAAGAAAAATTGATTTTTAATTTACTTCCCATTAATTAATAAGATTGTTGCAAACAAACTTTGGTTTCATATAAAGAGTAATAAAAATGGATTATGTAATGATGAATCTATCCAGAAGCAAGAAATATTCTATGCTTCATACATAGTACTAAAGTCTAACTGTTCACATGATCAAATAAGATTATATAAATAAGCACTTTATAAACCATTATTAAAGTTCTATAAAAGCTACATACTACTAAAACTAGCAGTAGCAATGAGAATTCACAATTTAGTTTCTAAAATCTCCTAACATATTTTGTCCAATTCTATGAATCATTTTGGAATTTGAAGGGAAAATAGCTTTTTTTCCCCCTGAGGCAATTGGGTCTAAGTGACTTGCCCAAGGTCACACAGCTAGAACGTGTTAAGTGTCTGAGGTCAAATTTGACTCGGGTCCTCGTGACTTCTGGATTGGTGCTCTCTACATCGCAACACCTAGCTGTTTCAGGGAAAATAGCTTTAAAGACTGAAACCACTTAGAACTTTAAGGACAATTATAATCCAATAACACCATTCAATTCTTTTCTTTGATTTCTTTGGCTACACAAATAAGAATCAATTCCAGGTAATTGATTCCAGTTAAATTTTCCTCTGGACTTTATTAAACATGGGTTTTCTTTTTAAGACCTTTGAAATATGGCTATCATGCTACAATCCCACAGCTTCCATTTTCTACCCTCTCCCCAAAAATGTGACAACTAATTTTTAACAAGCTAAAATTGTACCTTATACATCTGGCTTGAGATTCATTGTCATCTGCTCTAGAGGCTAAAAATTCAGCCTTCACTGAAGTTTTCATATGGTACTTAGAAGAGCTTTCCTGTAGCTTTCAAAAGCTCTCCTGCTTGTTAGTGCTTATTTCTTCATATTTCATTCCATTCTCTGCATTTTAGAAAAAGATGCCTCATCAATTCTTCCTTTTTGCTGCCCTATCCTTATTCCCTCTTGGACTCCCTTTCCTCTAGTTGAAAAAGAAAAAAGAAAAATCAAGTCCTTGTAAGAAATATGCACAACCATACAAAACACATTACTAAACTGATTGTATCTGAAAATATATACCTCATTCTGTATCTTAAGTCCATTAATTCTCATCAAGAGGTGGGTAGCATATTTTAGCATTAGTCTTCTAGGGTTTGTTATGTTTAAAAGGTTCAAGAGACAATTTCTGGGTAATTACTAATTTTATTAATAATGCTAGCATTTTAATAAAAGAAGTCAGTAACATTCTTGAATGCTGAAGACAATCATGGCAATGGACTCAAGGCTTTATAAGCCTTTATAATGTCCTTGGAAAATTAGATGTTCCAGAGTGTGGCAATCAACTTTGGCCAACAAGTAGTGAGAGAGAATATTACAATGAGGTGCTGAATCTATTCTAATGTACTTAAGTCATTTACTTCCAAATTACCCCCAACCTAGTGCAAACTAATTGAAGAATTTATCCCAACCCAACCTGAGTAGAGCATAGAGGACTTCCCCACCTTAGATTAAATTCTTTGTAAAGTTGAATAGAGTCTGACCATGATTGAGGAGAAAATTATTTAATGAACTTCAGAGAATGAACTTTGAAATGAGGACATTAGAAAAAGGGGAACTCTGGATCCCCTCAAATCATTGGTTATTGATAATCATTTCTCTCAGGTTGTAGTTACTACCTGTTATTCTTGTAGAACTTGCCCAGTATGAAACAAAACAAGAATTTAGCTTATGATTATGTTTGATGTAAGGTTCCTAATTATTTGGGACAAAAGTCCTCCAAACTCCAAGAGTCTGATTTACTATGTCTTTAAATAATGAATTGCATTACATGTTATGTCATAATGATAGAGGAAGGCTACTTGATTAGTATCTTAAGTCTCAAATTTGGTAGCAAACAAGCAACACTAAGAGGCCTTCAATTCTTAGTAGACAAATGGAGCTTGTGAAATAGATGTATTCATTGGCTGCAAAAAGATCATTAAGTAAACAAGAATGTCAGTTTAAATTTATAAGCCGTTTGTAATCAGTAGTTGACTGGTTGTTCATCTTAATTTGTAGATCTTGAAAGGCAGAAAAGAAAAATGTCTTAGAGATCTTCCCTGATCTGTAGGCAGGGCGAAACTCAGTGAATTACATGAGACATATTGTCCTTGTTTAGCATGATGAGTGTCAGTAAAGAGCTTAGGCAGACAGATTAAAACAACAAAGAAAATCGTCTCTGCCATCTGCTATCTAGAGGAGTTTTTCTTCCTGCTGCAGCACCTACCTTATTCCCGGAAAGAAGTTAAAATTTTTTTTGCATGGAAAAGAAAATTGAGCAGGAAACATTTTACTTTAGGCTAATTTATACTGCCATGGCAATATACTCTAGACCAAAATTTAATTTTTAATATCAGTTTTTTTTTTTTTTTTTTTTTTTTTTTTTTTTTTTGCTATAAAGGCACAGAAGATTTCAAGATTTAGTTCTGGCTTAAGTACTTAACCTCCAAGTTCCTTTGGTTTTTTAGCTCGAACAAATATGTTCTCTTTTTCTTGGAAAACTTCTTTGGGTATTTTGATATTTGTCTTGATAGAAGGTGACCTTCAAACTTTAACAGGTAATGTCATTTTTTTCTGTGATTATAAGAGAATTTTTAAAGAATACTTTCATCTAAGTAACTGATAATTGAAAAAAATAGAATAAATGGTAAGCATATAGAGTAGATGTATTTATCCTTGGTATTTGTTCTGTTTCAACTATCTTGAATCTCAATAAAGACCTTTCCTTTTGCTTTAGTAATTCCTTAGTCATAGCAAATTCACATATTTTTACTTCACTTTTATATTATTTGTGCTGATGATTCAGGCCTGATAGTTCAGATATTGATAATTTTTAGACTGGAAAAGAATGCTCAGGCTAATGGGGGAAAAACCTTTAGAGAGATCTTTTCATTATTTTGTAATATATCCAAATAAGACTGCTTTCTAGCAACTGTTATTAATTCAGAGCAGATGAAAACCAGGCAGAATAGAAGTATTTAGTTATAAATGTAGAACAAATGGGGAAGGCATAGTTTGATTTTTCTGTTTTAAAGCTCCATTAGTATATGAGTGTCAATCCCACTTAAAAAAGGAACTCAAGGAAGTTCTGCTCTTTTCCAGTGGTCATTAAGTTCCATGTAGCTATCAAACTTTCTGAAGCCCAAAACAGTGTAGTATAAAATAATTGAGCAATACATTGGGCAATAATTTTGATCTACTATTAATACATTGAATAATGAATGTTAAAAAAAATAAACCAAAAGCAAAATGCTTTCTCTTTTCTGTCATTTTGATATTTGATGTGTATTTCATCTTAGTAACGCTTAACAATTCTGAAATAAGTTCACCAAGGAGTGGAAAATACTAAGTGGAAAAATGATCAAATACTTATCTCTTCAAATTTCCCCCTTTGTATATGTCATCTTATACTTGGATCATTTTTTAATATATTATATATATATGTATATACATATTTATGTATATATATAGTATAAATACTATTGGCTACATACTATTGTTTGATCTTTCATTTGGGGTAATAGGTTGTTTTTCCATCTTTCATCCCAAAAATTTGCACATGGTTTTATTTCATAGCACAAACCTATTTGCCTTCAGAGAAGATCCAGGAATCGAAGGTTTCAATTTCACGATTCTGGATGAGTTTACAGCCCTCAATTCCTCTGTATGCAGAAGAGAAGCCTCTTGATTACAGAAAAAATAAACAGCAACTATTATTCCGCCAGAAGCGAGCTACTTTATTTCCTAATGGGGTTAAAATTTGCCCAGATGAAACTATTGCACAGATTGTGGCAAACCACTTGAAGTATTTTAAAGTCCGAGGTAAGTATTCACACTCTCTAGCTCCTAATATACACGCCCTACAGACTCCGTGTTAAAGATTAGAAGAGTTCTCATATTTTATTGTTGTTTTGGGGGGTTTTCTTGGCAAAGATACTGGAGTAATTTGCCATTTCCTCCTCCAGCACATTTTATAGATGTGGAATTGAGGCAAACAAAATAGTATTTGAAGCCATATTTGAACTCAGGAAGAAGAGTCTTCCTGACTCCAGGCCTGGCTATCTACTGTGCCATATAACAGTGTTCTATCTACTGACATAGTTACTTAGCTATCTCAGCTATCTATGTACATGAAGTTAAATGCAACAAAACCTCATTCCTTTAGTTGGCAGTCAGAATTTGACAGACTTGTTAGGATTAGGCTAAATCTGATTCTTGTTATGAAGAAAGGACTTACTGAGAAAATTAACATCACCAGCCAGGTTTTAGAGAAAATGTTTAAACTACTTAAGAGGACAAACTATTTTCAATCACTGTAAAGACACCTATTTATAGAAACAGGTAGTATTTTTAACTCAAATATTAGATATGGGGTTTGAAGAACTCCTTCCAATCCTACCTATTTATTGACTGCCAATAATTATTATAATGTAAATAAAAACAACAATCAAAGACAAAATCTGATTAAATGAAATGACTATTTGTGATCTTTGAGAAGTGACAAATACATTTCTCAGGAGAGACTGGAGATTTCATTTGTGAAATATGAGATATATTGTTTGACACTTTAAATGTGTTTGTGGTTTTTGTTAAGATGTTTTTCCTCTATTACAATGGAAAGTTTGGTGAGGGAGATGATGGAAAACAATGTATAAAAATATTTATTGTTGAGTGATTTCAGTTCTGTCTGATACTTCCTGACTCCATTTGGAGTTTTCTTTGCAAAGATATTAGAGTGATTTGCTATTTTCTTCTCCAGCCCATTTTGCAGATGAGGAAACTGAGGCAAATAGGGTTAAGTGACTTGCTTAGTGGTCAAGACTGTATTTGAAACCAGTAAGATGAATGTTTCCTAACTCCAGGCTCAGCACTTTATCCACCTCCTAATATATATGCTGCACAAGAAAAATACATACATTCACACATACACATACACTCACACATACACAGGTATATATGTGTGTTTTTCTATATATCTATATATGTGTATATCTGTATGTATATGTGTGTGTGTGTATGTGTATGCAACAATAAATAAACATTAAAAAAAATAACTAAATGTGACCTTGGACTAATTCATTTTACCTCTTTTTGGCCAGATTCTAGTTATTTAATATAACATATTCTCTAAAGATGTTTGCTAAGTAGAACTTCATTATTAGGGCTTCAATCAAGACAAGATGCTTTTTCTATTGATATTTTCTTTAGATCCATTTCCACTTTGTAAATTTTAGTTATTGTATGAACCTAAAAGTAGTAACACTTTATTTTTTTAAAGTAGTCTATAATTTCAGACTAGCATTTTAATGTTACATGAGTACCTGGGGAAAGTGTGATATCTATAATTCTACATAGGGAATTTTGGTCTTTTGGTCATCTAGTCCTACTTGTGAATATATAAATGAATTTCTGAGTGTTTTTTGAAGAAAAATTAATATATTGTACTCTAGGATTATCACCTACAGTTGTTTGTCAGTAAAGAGCTCTACATTAAAAGATGAGATTTGGTTGTGTTGTGAATAAAGCTGGACTGGGGTCATAGAAAGTACTGATAAAGCCAGGTCTCTATTAAGCTTTATTCTAGACTTTTTAAAAATTAAAGTATTTTATTTTTAAAATATATTCATGAATAATTTTCAACATTGACCCTTGCAAAACCCTGTGTTCCAATTTTTCCTTTCCTTCTTCCTACCCTTTCCTTTAGATGACAAGTAATCCAGTATATGTTAAACATGGTAAAAATATATGTTAAATCCAACATCTGTATACACATTTATATAATTATCTTGCTGCATAAGAAAAATCAGATCAAAAAGGAAAAACTGAAAATGAAAATAAAAAGAGTAAAAATGCCATGTTGTAATCCACCCTCAGTTCCCACAGTTCTCTCTCTGGGTATTGATGGCTCTCTCTCCTCATCACAAGATCATTGGAATTGGCCTGAATCATCTCATTTAGACTTTTTTTTAACCATTAAAATTGCATTTTATATTACTATTAGATTACTTGTATAACACAATTTTATATTAAAATATATTTTTCATGGTAGGTAGAGTTGCAGAATTTGAGTCACAAGGGACTTCAGTAATCAGCTAGGCTAACTTTCACACAATAAAAAGATCCTTACTCTAATGTAATGGCATTTGAGTAGCACGATAGGTATATTACTAGCCCTGGAGTCAGGAAGACCAAAGTTCAAATTCAGCCTCAGACAATGTATGACCCTGGGTAAGTCACAACCTCTGGCTGCCTTAGTTTCTTTAACTGTAAAGTGGGAATTGTAACATCTATTACCTCACCAATTGGGCATAAGGATCAGATTTGAAAAGTGCTTAGTGCATAGTGCCTGGCACACAGTAGGTGTTAATTAATTACAAAACATTAATAACATTAGTAAATGTTGGTTCTCTTTTCTATAATATATAATTAAAGTAGTCATCTAGCCTCTTCTTGAAGGCATCCAAAGTGGGTAAAGTTACATGGGGAAGTCAAGGAAGCCCATTCCACTTTTGTTTATAAGGAATTTAACCTTATATCTAGTCTAAATCAACCTCATTCAATTTCTAATCATTGTTCCTGTGCTTTAGGATGTTAGTTTTGTAACCATGTTATTGCCTTTGAAAAAGAGTTTAAAGATTTCTTTGAAATCTTTTAGTGTAAATATTTTGGAATCTGAGTAAAATGAATGTTACTTTATCCCAGGAACCAGATATTTGGAAACTGGCAAAGTTCCAGTGGCCAAAACACCTGACAAACTGTTCTTTTTATATAGCTGTTGATTTTCAAGCATATTGACAGAAAGATGAGAAATCTTCACCAAGTGTGTAGTTGTGAACTGGATGAGGGAGACAAGCAGCCCCAATATGAGGTCATTATGTTTCCAAGGAAATCTAACTTTTTTAATAGGTATCTGATTCAGTCAAAAAGTTTTGAAAGAAGGCAACAAGCATTTATTAAGCTCCTACTAAATAGTTAGGCACTGTGTTGATTGCTTTAAAAATATTTAATCTTCACCACAATCCTGGGAGGTACTGTTGTTATCCCCATTTTATAGTTGAGGAAACTATCAATATAGGTAGCTATAGTTGTGATTTGCCTGTGTTCACAAAGTTAGTAAAGTACTGTTTTATTTTTATTATGATTATTATTGATAATGATCAATATTATTTATTAACATTAAGTATAATATATTGATATTTATTATTAATATTACTTAATAATGCTAATTAATAATTATGAATAATCAAAGTAACTTTTATATAGCATTTGCTATGTGCCAGGCATTGTACTAAGTGCTTTATAATTATTATCTCATTGATCCTCAGATCAACTCTTGGTGGGTAGGTGTCACTATTTATTTCTATTTTATAGTTGAGAAAACCAAGACAGAGATTAAATGATTTCCTATGCCACATTACATCATCTAGAGTTGTTTGTCAGTAAAGAGCTCTACATTAAAAGATGAGATTTGGTTGTATTGTGAATAAAGCTGGCCTGAGGTCATAGAAAGTATTGATGAAGCTAGGTCTCTATTAAGCTTTATTCTAGACTTTTTAAAAACCATCAAAATTACTTAAAAAGGTCTGTTTTATTGTTATGCAGAATACTTGTTTGTTATAGGTAGGTTTTTGAAAATTATCCTGCTCCAGAGGTATGTTAACATCAGAGTTTGCAAGATGACTAAATAGTCAAGGAATTTATATATGTTTAACAGTTACAGTGATTAGTTTTTATTATTTATTACATTTGTAATGTGGACTTCAGTTTCCATTAAAAACTACAATTTTGTTTTTACTACAGATAATCCTGCTTTGTGAGAGTGCAGACTTAACTTCAGCTGATAATAGGTTACTGTAAAATTATAGTAGAAAAAAAAATTTAGACATTCATGTTCTCAAGTAGATCTTACATGACATTGGACTTCTGGTTACTGGACATGATACATAATCTAAGCTGCAAATGAGATTAAATCTGGATTAAATCCCAGCTTTTCCTACTTCAGCAAATGACTAGGAGGTGTTCCTATCCCCCACTGATTTCCAGTACTAGTCTATTTATGTTAGCCTCACCATTCCCAAAAGATGTTTTTTTAAAAAATAATTTTATTATTTTTGTAAGAAGAAATCACCCCAGGAAAATAAAGTTTCATGTAGATTGCTCCACAAGCATAAATATATAATTCACAAGAGTGGAATATATGGGCAACCTGCCATCTGGGGGTGGGCATGGGGGGAAGGAGGGAAAAAATTGGAACAAGAGGTTTGGCAATTGTCAATGCTGTTAAATTGCCCATGCATATAATTTGTAAATAAAAAGCTATAATTCAAAAAAAGAGTAGAATATAGATTAATTTTGTAGGATTCTGTAAAATGGTTCATTCTAGTGAATTAGGTGATATTTGCCCTAAATGATCCTTTGCAGTACACATATGCTTTAGTTATGATCAGTACTTTTTCTGTCTATCTCTTATGTATCCAATGTCATTGTACTGATCTCGAGCATTGGGGGCCCTCTCCTGGTGTTCCACTAGATCTCCTGTTCTTGTTTTCTAAATCTTCCTTTCTACCTCCTTACCCTGGAAAAAATTACAGAAATATTCCATTCCTTAGCAATCACTCAGCTGTCTTATGAAAAGTCAGGATAATGTGGTACAACAACAGCAATAGCTAGTATTGTAGTGCTTTGAAATTTGTGATGGATTTTATCAGTGTTATCTCATTTCATCATCACTACAGCTCTGGGAGGTAGAAGCTATTCTCAGGTTACAAATGAGAACGCTGTAGCACATACAGATTAATTGATTTGCTTAGTGTTAAACGACTTGTTCAGTTGTTTTCTTCATGAGCCCATTTGGAGTTTTCTTGGCAAAGATACTGGAGTGGTTTCCTGTTTCCTTCTCTAGTTCATTTTATAGATGAGGAAATTGAGGCAAATAGTTTGGTTTTGTTTTTGGAGATAAAAAGCAGAAAGATGAGCTTTGAGCGATTCTATAACAATACTTGCCTTTTCTCCTAATTGAGCCTGCTGGATTCTGACCTTTCCTTTACTAATCATGTGAAATGGAAACATAAAAAATAAATATTTGCATCAGCTCTTTGTCTACTTTCCTATGATAATTATGGTTATATGTACATATGTATGTGTGTATACACATTCATACTGCATGCATAGTTGTATAGACCAAAGTAAATAGGTTCCAGGATGAATTTGATGTCTAACTGTTGGTATATGTAGTCTCAATCAGATGGCTTTCATTATTTTTCCAAATGATCCCTTAAGACTCTGATTTGTATTCCCTGCATTCTTTGAAAATGGCCTTATTACACCCCCTAGAAAGCTGTAAAACTCAGGGGTTGAACTATATTATATCAAGACCACCTCTAAAGTTAACGTTTTATGATTTTACATGGTTCTTCAAATTCTGCTCAATATAGTTTTGATCTCTCTCACAATCTATTGAAGTTTGAGTACTAGTTATGGAATGCCAAGAGTATACAGAAATCCACCATGTAGATCAGACAGAAGATTGTACTTTATCTTTTTGTTTTAGAATTTGACCTTGTAAAAACCTAGCAAGTTTAAATAAAATAAAATACTTTTGATTTATATATAGGGATGCTTTTCCTTATAAAATCCAAATGCTATTTTTTATACATTAAAAGAAGACTAATTCTGCCCTACCCCATCTTGATATTTTCTTTCTTTTGGGCTTCTAGCAATGTGTATTCAGTCTTTTAGATGATATAAAATAATTTTAATCTTTTGAATAGGTTTCTTTAATCATGAGATATAAGTTACAAATTTGGGGAGGAGCTTGTGCAATATAATTGTGCCAAAATGGTATAAGTTGAAGAAATAATATTTTAACCCTTTTCCATCAAAAAAAAAATAAAAGCATGGCTATCTTCCAGCAAACATTGCTGCTCACATTAATAGGTAAAGTTAACTCATGCTAATAGGTGAAGTTAAGCAACAGCTTAATTTAACTTAGCACCCCAAAGAGCCCTGTGAACAATAGATTTTTTATTAAGATGGTTTCAGTACATTGGGAAAGTACAGCATTTTTAAGACTTGTACTACCATTAAAAATATAAAGACATCTATACCAATCAGACTCCCAAAAAACTATTTTAATGACCTAGAAAAAATAACAACAAAGTTCATATGGAAAAACAAAAGGTCAAGAATTTCAAGGGAATTAATAAAAAAAAAATCAAATGATGGTGGCTTAGCTGTACCAGATCTAAAACTATACTATAGAGCAGCAGTTACCAAAACTATTTGGTATTGGCTAAGGAATAGATTAGTTGATCAGTGGAATAGATTAGGTTCAAGGGATAAAACAGTCAACAAATATAGCAACCTAGTCTTTGACAAACCCAAAGATCCCAGCTTTTGGGATAAGAACTTACTGTTTGATAAAATTGCTGGGAAAATTGGAAACTAATATGGCAGAAACTAGGCATTGATCCATACTTAACGTCCGTACACCAAGATAAGGTCAAAATGGGTTCATGACCTAGGCATAAAGAATGAAATTATTAATAAATTAGAGGAACATAGATAGTATACCTCTCAGACCTGTGGAAGGGAAGGTTTTATGACCAAAGCAGAACTAGAGATCATTACTGATCACAAAATAGAAAATTTCGATTATACCAAACTGAAAAGTTTTTGTACAAACAAAACTAATGCAGACAAGATTAGAAGGGAAGCAATAGACTGGGAAAATATTTTTACAGTCGAAGGTTCTGATAGGGGCCTCATTTCCAAAATGTGTAGAGAATTAACTCTAATTTATAAAAAATCAAGCCATTCTCCAGTTGAGAAATGGTCAAGGGATATGAACAGACAATTCTCGGATGGGGAAATTGAAACTATTTCTAGTCATATGAAAAGATGCTCCAGGTCATTATTGATCGGAGAAATGCAGATTGGGACAGCTCTGGGATACCACTGCACGCCTGTCAGATTGGCTAAGATGACAGGAAAAAATAATGATGATTGTTGGGGGGGATGTGGGAAAACTGGGACATTGATTCATTGTTGGTGGAGTTGTGAACGAATCCAACCATTTTGGAGAGTAGTTTGGAACTATGCTCAAGAGGTTGTCGAACTGTGCATGCCCTTTGATCCAGCAGTGTTACTACTGGGATTATATCCCAAAGAGATTATAAGGAAGGGAAAGGGACCTGTGTGTGCACGAATGTTTGTGGCAGCCCTTTTTGTGGTGGCTAGAGACTGGAGACTGAGTGGATGTCCATCAGTTGGAGAATGGCTGAATAAATTGTGGTATATGAAAATTATGGAATATTACTGTTCTGTAAGAAATGACCAACAGGATGATTTCAGAAAGGCCTGGAGAGACTTACACGAACTGATGCTAAGTGAAATGAGCAGGACCAGAGATCATTATATACTAACAACAATACTAGATGATGACCAGTCCTGATGGATCAGGCCATCCTCAGCAACGAGATCAACCAAATCATTTCTAATGGAGCAGTAATGAACTGAACTAGCTATACCCAGAAAAGAACTCTGGGAGATGACTAAAACCATTACATTGAATTCCTAGTCCCTATATTTATGCACACCTGCATCTTTGATTTCCTTCACAAGCTAATTGTACAATAATTCAGAGTCTGATTCTTTTTGTACAGCAAAATAATGTTTTGGTCATGTATACTTATTGTGTATCTAAGTTATATTTTAATATATTTAACATCTACTGTCATCCTGCCATTTAGGGAGGTGGGGGGTAAGAGGTGAAAATTGAACAAGAGGTTTGGCAATTGTTAATGCTGTAAAGTTACCCATGTATATATCCTGTAAATTAAAGGCTATTAAATAAAAAAAAAAAAAATATAAAGACATTTATTTTTTGAGAAATGAAGGAAAAATTCTGCTTATTAGGGTACAGGTCAATTTAGAAGAATTGTACATATTTAACCTATATTGAATTGCTTGTTGTCTTGGGGAGGGAAGAAGAGAAAATTTGCAACACAAAATCTTACAGAACTGAATGTTGAAAATTATCTTTATATGTGTTGGGAAAATAAAATACTATTGAGAATAACAAAATACATTTTCGGATGGAGGAAAATGATCTAGAGTACAAGCTTAATACAAAATTTTTATCTAAAAAGTCTTTAGCAAATAAAATGAAGATCATTCAGCCAGGCAACAAGCTATCAAGCATATATTCAGTACTTAGGATGTGCTGAGGTTTGAGGATACACTTTTCTCAAGATGAGGGATGGGGTTGAAGTGGGGGCCAAGGAGGATGTGGAGATAAAATAAAAACATCATAGTTTATACAAAGTATATACCATGTACATATATATAGGCAATCTGAGAAAGTGAGAAAGAAGGTAGAGGCCATTCACGGACAATTCGATTTATCATTAATGAAGTTTTAGGAATGGTCTCTCAAGGTAAAAGCAAGACAATCTCATGATCCCTCAAAGAAGCCTATTATCCTTCAGCTTGTCATCATATTTACTTTGGCCATTTTCCAGTGTGTCAGGAAGCTGTCTGGGAAGTTTTCAAGACCTTTTGGGACCGTCTGCCCCGTCATGAGGAGTATCGACACTGGATGAATCTCTGTGAGGACGGAACTATAAGTATATTTGAAATGGGTACAAACTTTAGTCAGTCTGAAGAACACCAGAGCCTAATTGTAAAGGTAGGTCTGGAGAAGTGGAAATTTCTGAACAAATTTGGAAGCATTTAAATGCAGCCAGAATTCTTGTAGTTTTGCTTTCTTTATTCATTGAATCTAAAAGCTCATTGTGCATTTAACTAGGTAGCTAGGTGGCTAAAGAACACTTGGCCTGGTGTCAGGAAGACCTGTGTTAAATCCAGCCTCAAATACTTACTAGCTGTGTGACCTTGGGCAAGTAACTTAACCCTGTTTGGATTAATCCACTAGAGAAGGAAATGCCAAATCACTCCAATATCCTTGATGTGAAAACCCTATGGACAATATTGCTATCCATAAGGTCATGAAGAATTGGACAGGACTAAATAATAGCAGCAGAATTTAACTAGCTTTATTGGGAAGGAAGGGATAAGCATTTATATAACAACTACTATGTTCCAAGAAATTTGTCAAGCAATTTTCAAGAAAATTTACAATTTTCTTATTTGATCTTCATAGCAACCATTATTATCCCTACTTCATAGATGAGGAAACTGAAGCAGAATTGAAGTGACTTGCCCAGAGTCATACAGCTAGAAAGTGTCAGAGGATGGATGCTTCATCAAAGGTTTTTTTAAATGACTAAGTTTGACTCTATGGTAACAGTTATAACTTGTGAAATTAAAAAATTCTTATGATATATAGAAACAGGCAGACATGGATGTAAGTCCTAAGCAAGTTATTTAACTTCTTACCCCCTTAACTTTTAAAGATTATTTCGCTGTTAAGTGCTGATTTGCATTGTCAAAGGGAGTTTCTACACTGGGAATTCCTCATATCTACAAAATCACTGGCCTGTTTTGTTTGCTTGCTTGTGAATTTATTTATTTTTATTAAATTATTGAAACAGTTTATTTCAAATTAGGAGATGATTAATGAATGTATTAATTGTTCTTTGCTGCATGATGAGGTCAGAGTAGCAATTCCTAATTTGAGATAAACATATGACAAATTCACACTGGCCATTCTCTGTGCCAAAAAGGACATTTATTTACAAGAGGTTACAGTTAAAATGAGGAGGTTAAATAGGCACCAGGAGTGGGAGATATGTAATAGGGTTGGGAGAACAATGCACCTGGCAGACCCAAACCTGTCTAAAGATGTATCTCAAAGTTTGTCTAAAGATATCCAGAGATTGGAGAGATAGACAATAGAGGCTAATAAAAAGTTCCATCCTTACATCATTCTATATAGATAGGGTAGTTTAGGGCTTGGTTATACCTGATAATAGCTAAATGGACTTTCTTTTTTTTTTCTTTGTTTTTATTTATTTTTGTATCAAGTGCAAGAAAATAAATTTTCATGTTTATATTTTATCAGTGAGTTTCTTTTCTTTTTTTTAATTTTTATTTATTTATTTAATAGCCTTTTATTTACAGGTTATATGCATGGGTAACTTTACAGCATTAACAATTGCACAAACCTCTTGTTCCAATTTTTCACTTCTTACCCCCCACCCCCTCCCCCAGATGGCAGGATGACTAGTAGATGTTAAATATATTAAAATATAAATTAGATACACAATAAGTATACATGACCAAACTGTTATTTTGCTGTACAAAAAGAATCAGATTCTGAAATATTGTACAATTAGCTTGTGAAGGAAATCAAAAATGCAGGTGGGCATAAATATAGGGATTGGGAGTTCAATGTAATGGTTTTTTGGACTTTTTCTTAATAAGAGAAGACAGGAAGCTTAAAGTCCCCATCACTGCATATATTAGCTCCTATAATATAGAGGAAACTCACTAAATAGGGCTCAGTTTGGCACATGTTACCCCTATGAATAATAGGGCCTGATTTCAGTGTGTCCCTGAAAAAAGAGAGGGACCCTCAACTCCTATGCAAAATTCAGTGACGATATAGGGACAAAATTGATAGCATAAATTGGTAGTGGATCCAATCAATAGGGCTTCATGTAATTCTATAGAAGCATTTGCATTTCATGGAATAGGAACAGAGGAGATAAACGGCAGTAGCTACTCAGGGTTGGGAGCGAATTATCCAGAAATAAGGAAAGATCAAGGAGAGATTAGGTTCAGATGTGAAATGGTCAAGATTAAATAGAAAGGAAAATAAGATTGGAATAGAGTTGATAATTTAGAAGAGTAGGAGGGAATGATTAGAGTGAGTAGACCTCCCTCTAAAAAAAAAATTTGAATTTTTTCAGATTGCTACTTCTTCCTCAATATTCAGTTCTATAAATATGTGTCAAATATTTACTACATAAAAGCTACTGTGTTAGTAAGACTTCTGGTATTCTCTCCCTAAATAGAGCTGCTTTTCTCAAGGCCATATGCTCCTTTTACATATATGTCAATAGTCTTGTAAACACAGGAGGTTTTTCTAGCTTTGGCAGCAGTGTATCTTAGATTGTACTGAACATTTCACACTGAGAGATCATTGAAAACAGAAGTATAAATTTATGAAGAATGCATAAGGAAAACATTGATCTCACTGGGGAAATCTTAGCTCAAAAATAAATAAAATATACAAATAACAAATCATTGGTAACATGGGAATTAGCTCAGTCAGATTATCACAACTACTTCTCACGAGACATTTAGGTTTGACAGTTTCTAGCAGTAATTTTCATATACCAAAAAGTACCATATAAATATGAACTTTTATTACCATCATCTCATTGTTAATCTTTTTGTAATTAGGTTCAAATAGAAAGTCTGAGGATAAGCTGCAAACCTATTATTATTTTATATTTAGCCCTCTGCTTGACTCTTGAATAGGTGAATAGAATGTTTTTGTGGTTGATTAAGTTTGTTACTAGCACATAAAGAAGCGCGCACATTCTTTCATCCTTTATGTTAACAATTATGACAATGTCAAGTAGGGCCAGTCTATAACCTTGTGTTATCACTATCTATTTCTTTGCCTCATAGGGTCCCACTAAGTGGGTGCTAATCTAATCATTGGTACCAACAAGTCCCATTTAGGTGGAGTTTCAGGATTCCTGTTGGACTTTCTTAAGGACTATTTTGACATGTGATGTCCCTACTCTAAGTGGCATTTTACTACTTTGTTATTTCTTTTTAATCTCCCTTCATCCCCTCCCCCCTCCAATAGCATGGATAGTGAGTTAGACTTTGATGGAGTTTTATTTGATAGATTTTTAATTTCATTTTTCTTATTTTTGGGGAGAATGCAATTCAAATAGAAGTGGTCCTGGATCAAGTTGCTAAGCTATAAGATCATTTTATGTTGAATATTCAATGGACTATTGCACACATGGATAACAGATGATTTTTATTGTGTTGAAGAATTAAAGTTTTAGGATTAAAAACTCATCCTACTATGGCATGCTGTAAGCATCCTTGGTACAATTCTATTGTCAGATAGGAATATCCTCGTCCAATGTGATTTTGATTTCCTTTACTAGATTGCTATATTTTGAAAGCTTTTTGTTCTATGTAGATTGGAGATGATGAATATAAGATATGGTGATATCAATTAAAGCAGCCCTTTCAAGTATTTGAGAATTAATCTTATGTTTAGATATTTGTGGGTAATGGTTTCATCTGTGATAATGGCCTGGTTTGAGAACAGTTTATTGATTGAGTTCTTCAGGGTATGTTGAGCTCTATATTTATAGTGTAGTTATATGTAATCTTTGAGAACAAGATTCTAGCCAACAAGTTTTATTTTGCTAGGCATAGGGAGGATGCCAAATTTTTACAACCTGCAGTGATATGTTACATTGTTTCTATTGATAAGCTTTCTATTGATAAAACATTGATCTGTAAGTCTGAACTGCTAAAGCAAAATCTTTTTGTTATTATTTTTATGATGATGATGCCATAATTCAATACTAATTCTATTCTTGGCATTCAGTTATAAGCATGAAGTATATTATGCAATTATATATCTCTAATAGTGAAAGGCTTAAGTAAATGAATATTAATATAATTAGTTGCTTTCTTTATGTGATTATTGAGTAACTATCTTCCTCTGTATTTGATCACATTTTAATGGATCTGTAGCATCACTGATGTTAGTATTTATTCTGGTGATATAGATCCCAAACCATTTTTACCCTTTCATTTTTCAACTCTTTAAAAATACTCTCAAGGGAGTCCATTCAGTAAGCTAGGGTTACTCTCTTTAGTTTTTATGGTCATTGCTCTCCACTGAGAATATTCTTCACTCTAAGTGAGAGAATGCTGGGCTTGGGATCAAGAGGACTTGAATTCAAAACTGGCCTCAGACTGGGCCATGTGATCCAGTTGAAAATCCAGCAAAGGGAAATGAAAAGGAGTAATCAAATAGGCTAAAAACCAGGAGAGAGCAGAGTCCCAAAAACCTAGAGAGGAAATGTATCTCTGTGAAGAGGATGATCATCAGTGTCAAAGGCTGAAGCAAGGTCAAGAAGGATGAAGAGTGAGAAAAGGCCATGAAATTTGATAGTTAAGAGATCACAGTTAACTTTCAAGAGAGTAGTTTCACTTGAATGATGAGGTGGGGAAGCCATAATGCAGAGAGTTAAGAAGTGAGAGTAGAGGAAATAATAGAGGCCCTAATTGTAGACATCTTTCTCATGGAGTTTAGCCATTAAAAGGAGAGAAATAGGAGGAGGACTAGCAAGTAATGATTGGATCAAATCAGTTTGTTTTTTAAAAGTGGAGATGACATGAGTGTTTGTAGACCTCAGAGAAGCAAACAGTAGATTGAGAGTGATTGAAGATTAGTATAAGAATGATAAGAGGGAGGAACCAATCTGTTAGAGAAAATGGGATGGGATAGCATCACTTGGGCATTTAATGGGATTTGCCTTAACAAGAACAACTACATCTTTATTTGAAAGGGGATCAGAGGAGAAGATAGAAGGGGAAGCATGGCACCTGAATTATATGAAATGAGGAGGTGAGAAGAGGAGGTAGTTAGTGAATGGCTTCCCTTTTTTTTTTCAATGAAATATGAGTCAAGGTTCTCACCTAAGGTGAGCGGGGAGGGATGAAAAGGTTTTGAAAAACTGGTGGTGAGTGCAATAGTGAGTAGATTAAGGAGGTCTGAAAGAATTTTCTCCCCACAATAAGAGTCCGCTTGAGGTTATATAATATAACTTTGTAATGGTTCCAGTCAGCACCTTTCTCAGCATGATTTCATGATTTTCTCTAATTTCATTCAGCAAAATATGAATTGAAGTGAATGTAACAAATGGTTAGAATGATGTAAGGATAATACTCAGCAAAGCATGATGAGAAGGAGTATAGTGAGGAGGTCAGGTGGTTCACCAAGAAGTTAAGACAGAGAAGGGAGGAAGACTGTAACAGAGATGATGATTCAAGGGAAAAAAAAGCTAAGGAATGGAGGAATTAGAGATCAGTGACAGTGAGGATGAAAAACAGAATTATAGAGTTCATAAGAGGGGAGAATAGAATGATAAAAAGATTATAATCAGATAATGGGATTTCAGAGTTAATGAAAATGAAACACTGCTAGACGAATGCAAAATCAAGAGGAAATGTGTATATTAAACTGGGTTGTTTAGGTGTCTGACAGAGTGTGTTTACAAAGTGAAGTGAAAGTATTTAGTATATTACATTTGGTGCATCTAACTGGGGAAGGCTAAAAATACTCCAAGAGACTCCTTCAGAAATGTGAAGTTAAAGTCTTTCATCCATTAAATAAGAGATTCCACCAGGTTGTTCCTCAATTGAATAAGAAGTAGATTAGTTAGATTGTTTTCATTTCATTTTCTTGCACTTTTATTATGTAGCTTTGAAGTGTGCTCTTTGACTCATATAGTAGGCACTTGATAGGTATTTGTTGAATTTATTTTAAAAGTCTGGGGGTATAAGCAAAATAAGATATCACAACCTAAAATCAAATATTATAAGCAATGTAGTCTATAAAAACCTAACCAAACCAATTTGTCTAAATATCATCAACAATAATAATCCCTTTATATAAGGCGTTATGATTTACAAATCTCTTTGGTTATAACAACATTTATAAATTGTATAATAATAGTAATACTTATAGTACTGTAAGATTTATTAAGTATTTCCCCCATAACATCCTAAAATAGGTTGGGCATTTGTCTTCATTATTCTCACTTTACAATAGAAGAAACTGAGGCTAATCTAATTTAAGGGAAGGGAGGAGAGGAGAGGGTATGGTTCTGAAACAATCTTCTAAGAGGATTTTAAAAATAAGAAAAACAGGCTGGATACAAATAACAAAGTCATACAGCTAGCACATGTCCAAGTTGAGAGTCAGACCAAATATTCTCTTCACTATTTGATGCCATCTCTAAAACCAATAGTTAAACTAGTTTAAATGATTAAAATTAAGCAATTTTTTTAAAAAGTGAGTGCTTACAGTATCCTAAAAACTATTAAACATAAAGTATATAGGATGAGTATAATAAAATAGACATATTTAAAGGCTATCGTGGACAAAATAACTATATGGTATCTAATGGGGGTTGTCTAGCTCTAAAAGTTGTGATTCTACAAAGGTGAATCATCGAGAATAAGTTGTGCAACAGGAAGTTGCCATCCCAATGCTAAGTGCATAAGAAGAAAAAAGGGAAATGCAGGTTGAAGATATTAATTTATTCTGTTGAATTAGGAGGCAGGTAGATGACTCAGTGAATAGAGTGCTAGGTCTAGTCTTGAGCCAGAAAGACCTGATATTAAATCGGGCTTCAGATAATAGCTGTGTGATTTTTGGGCAAATCACTTAACCTGTTTGTCTTAATCCATTGGAGAAGGAAATTACAAAGTACTCCAGTATTTTTACCAAGAAAACTGTGGACTCTGTTGGTGAGCTATATATAGTCCATGAGGTCATAAAGAAACTAATTGACTGATTTATTGAAAATTGCTTTCAAGGCACTGTAATACGTAGTGAATGGGACAGAGGTTTGCAACCTAGTACAAGAGGGTTCACAAAGCAATGTGCATAAAGAAATACTCTTTGAGAGATTTTATTTTTCCCCCAGAAGCAGATAAACAGCATTGGTTAGTCACTTAGTTCCCCTCTTGACTAATGGCACATGTCTGGAGATCATCTTGTAAGGTGAGGAATTGGGTTTGGGTTAATGAAACAGTTTTATTAGTAACAATGGGATATGCTAATGGCCTTAGTACAATGTCTAGCCATATGTTCAATCAGTCAAGTCTGAATGGATAATGATATAGATGTTGCACCATTAAGAAAAAGTGTCTCAGGCAATAGAATTGATTATTCATTGATACCTCTTAAGTATTTTCACAACTTATTTTTTTTCCCCTATGTTTTCCCTAGAAACTGGCTTACACACAGGAAACATTAAATAGGTAAGTGTCTGCTTTTCTTTGAGTTCATATTAGGTAGGAAAAAAGTGTAATGTCTCAATGTGAATTCTCAAGGTTAATTGTTGCCTTCCCACTTTTTTGCCAGGTCCTGCAGTGACTGGTCATGTAGGTAAGTGTCTTGATTTTTCCCTCATTTGCAGCCACCTCCCTTTTAATTTTTTAGCAGGCACTGATTTTGTTTACTGTCTATCTTTAACAAGCCACAGACTTGGTTACTACCCTGGAGAAAACAAGTAAATGATTAGTTTTTGTGGCATAAACTAGTACTTTTAGGTCCAAAAGCAGGGTGGTAAAACCAGAACTAAGTTTTGAAGGTGTAGTCAACATCTCAGCAACAAATATTTATTAAGCAACTACTCTGTTCCATGACACTGTGCTTTCAGCCGTGGATATAGAAATAAAAATTAAAAGATCCCTGTTGACCGGGAACTTGTACATGATTAAGTGGTATATCCTGTGTATAGATTTTTTTTTCATTTTATTTTTCAATTAACAAGTATTTTTTTTCTTTTATACCCACCCATTTAAAGTAAAGAAAAACAAGACCCAAAAAACAAATTTATGCATAGTCAAGCAAAGCAAATTTCTACATTGTCCATGTCCAAAAATCTGTGTCTTATTCTCTCTATTTTAAGTCTATTGCTTTTCTGTTAGAAGGTTTTTAATATTACTTCATGATCTGTCCTCTGGAATCATGGCTGATTATTGTATTGATCAGAGTTCTTAAGTCTCTCAAATGTTATTATTCTATAAATTGTTCTCCTGCTTTTGTTTACTTTACTTGCCATCAGCTCCTACAAATCTTCCCAGGTTTCTCTGAAACTGGTCATTCTGTTAATTTTTTATTACATTCATATACTGTCATTTGTTCAACAACTACCCAATTAATGGATACCTTTTCAGTTTCTAATTCTTTGCCCCTAGAAAAAAATTGTTATGAATATTTTCATGCCCATATGTCCTTTTTCTCTTTGTCTGATCTCTTTGGGATATAGGCCCTGTAGTGGTTATACTCCCAATTTGCTTTTCAGAATGGCTAGACTAGCTTTGCCAACAGTGCATTAATGTACTTCTCTTTTTACAATCTTTTAAAAATTTGTATTTTCCTTCTTTAGTCATCTTTGTTGATCTGGTGGGGATGAGACAGAACTTTAGAGTTGCTTTAATTTTTATTTATCTAATTATCAGAGATTTGGGGCATTTTGGACTCCAATGTGGCTGTTAGTAGGTTGGATATCTTCCTTTGAGAACTTTCTGTTTATCATCTGGGAAACATAGAACACTAAATAGAAAACATATACTAATGATTTCCAAGAAGAAGATACTAGTAATGGTTGGCTGGGTGTAATCAGGATAGATTTCCTATAAGAACTTCAACTGAAAATTAAAGAAAGCTAGGGAGTCTTTGAGATTAAGTTGATGAAGGAGTGCCTCCAACTGCTATTGAATAAAAAGTCATCAAAATACAGAGAGCTATAAATTTATGTACTCTAGGCTTACTACGTGCCAAGCACTGTCCTAAAGGCTGAGTATAAAAATACTAAACCAAGATCAATGCTAGTTTTCAAAAACATTACTTTATAAAAAGGGGAGACAAAAGATATCACATGAGTGATTATTAGGGAAAGTTGTAAAATTATAGGCATAGTGAGTGGGGATACTGGGGAATAGATTGATATTCCCTTTCTAGAACCAATATTGGAATTAAACTGAAGTTGGAATTTGTCAAGGCTCGAACTGGTCATCTATAGGGTCAAGATTTTAAAAGGAGGAAAGTGAGTGCAGTGTTTGGATCAGAGAAGGATTAAGACAGAGACACCCACACACAGAGGGAGGGAGGGAGGGAGGGAGGGAGGGAAGAAAAGAGAGAGAGAGAGAGAGAGAGAGAGAGAGAGAGAGAGAGAGAGATACACACACAGATACAGAGAGACAATGACAGACACTTCTAATAAATTTTTTTGAGTGATTCCAGCTTGATTCCAGCTTGTTTGTTGGCAGATTTCGGGTCCAAGCTTCTAAATCTCCATATGGTCAACTTTCCCCATCAGCCCAGTTGGAGCAGCTAAGCAGACAATTGCCCCACCTAGTTTGATGCTATCATAAGAGAGTGTGGTTACAGCATTCTTGACAAACAGCCTGAATTCAAGACTCATTGGTCTTTATAGTCAAGACAAGGAAAAGTGTACATTCATCTCCTGCTGAGAGAAATGTTTCTTGTACACTACATCACCAACAAATCACTGATGACAGGAGGTGTGGAGGATCTGGGGTGTGAGTCTAATTCATAATGGCTGGGAAGGGAACAGAGAAAAAGAAACATGGCATTAAACTCCAGGGCTTTCAGATTGGCCAGGGCAAATCTGGTGCTCTCTGAAATTGGTCATTAGACCATCTCCTGGCCTCTCCCACCCTCCTGACTCAGAGCACTTACGTCCATTCCTGCGTCAGCTGGAAATCCCTCTTATACTCATATTCTCTTCCCATCTCCACCCCAAACACTGCCTTTATTTGCTTATTTTTACAAAGCAAAGACTGAAAATGCTTTATTCTCTGATTTGATTTGTAAAGAGAAATTCTCATAACTGTCAGAATATTTTAACACACTATAAAATATCAGTGTCCCAGAGGTCAGACAAGTGATGTATTTATAACAGTATGAGTCTACGTATAGATTTGTATAAATATATCTAAAATCTTTCTCCTCATGCATACACAGTAAGGCTAGAAGATAATGGTTGGACTCATGATTTCATTGATATAGGGAACTACTGAATAAGGAAAATCACATTACCATTGCAAGTTGTTACCTTCTTTGTAATTCTGAGTCTTAGAGAGCTTCCTAAGGTCCTGAAAAATTATGACTTGCCCAGCAACTACATAGACAGTATATGTCAGATGTATATGTTAAATAATCATGAAGGAACTAAAGGAAAGAGATAAGCAATTCTTTTTCTCCCCTTCCTAAACTAATTTTTAAGGATGTGAGTGTTAGAAACTGAGCTTGGAATCTCATGAGAGATTCCAAGGACAATTGACAACATCAGCCAGGAGGCAGAACCAAAGTACTCTGTTCCACATGTTCAATGAATAAAAAATAAGTTAACAGAACAGATAACTTTAAAAGCTTCTTTCTTCATTAAGAGGGATAATAGGGTTTGTCTCTTTTTCCTGTATGTTTGCGTGGACTTAGGCAAATATCAGTAACTGAAACAGAAACTTTTCCTTCTAAAACAAACTTAAGATCCTAATTTCTCCTTGACCAAGAAAGATCTTTATCTCTCAGGTTGTCAGAAATATATGGCTTCAATGTCCATAGTGAAAGGATGGGAAGGAGGAATGAAGGAGTGAGGCAAGTAGCCGTAGGAGGAATAAAGAAGAATATTACTGAAAAAGTATTTAATCGTAAAATTGAAAAGATTTATTTTTTTATTTTTAAAGCTTTTAATCTTCAAAACATGCACAGATAATTTTTCAACATTGACCCTTGCATAGCCTTGTGTTTCAGATTTTTCCCTCCTTACCATCCCCTCTCCTAGATGGCAAGCAATTCAATATATGTTATACATGTTAAAATATATGTTAAATCCAATATGTATAAACATATTTATACAAATCTCTTGCTGCACAAGAAAAATCAGATCAAAAAGGAAAGAGAATGAGTAAGAAAATGCAAGTGAACAACAAAAAAAGCAAAAATGTTATGTTGTAATCCACATTCAATGCCCACAGTCCTCTCTCTGGATGGCTCTCTTTATCACAAGATCATTGTTAACTGGCATCAATCATCTCAATGTTGAAGAGAGCCATGTCCATCAGAATTGATCATTGTATAGTCTTACTGTTGCTTTGTATAATAATCTCCTGGTTCTGCTCATTTCACTTAGCATCAGTTCATGTAAGTCTCTCCAGGTCTCTCTGAAATCATCCTCCTGATCATTTCTTATAGAACAATAATATTCCATGACATTCATATACCATAACCCATTCAACCATTCTCCAACTAATGGGCATCCACTTAGTTCCCACTTTCTTCCCAATACAAAAAGAGCTGCCACAAATATTTTATCCCAAATATCCCTCAAAACCATCCCAGGGAGGAAAAAAATCAGCCAAATGATCAATACATCAAAAATGTCTGGGACTGTGTTTAATGTGTAACATTTGTGGACTTCCCACCTCCATGAAGACTGGGGTTGCTGTTCCTTTTTTGTCCCTTCATTTGAGTCCTGCTTGATCTTTATAATTTTTATATATACTTTTGATTATCTAATGTATAGCTGTTTTTACAATTTATGTTGTTGTAGTTACTCTGTATTTTGTTATCTTAGCTTTGTTTATTCCTCTCTACATCAATTCATATAGATCTTTTCAGGCCTCTCTATGGTTCACTAGATAATATCACCTCAATGTTAATATTACAGCACAGTAATATTCCATTAGTTCATGTATCACAATTTGTTTGGTCATTCCCCCAAAAGATAGACATCTACTTTTCTATTTTGTTCATATATGTTTCCAAGGATATGATTTTCCCCTGAAAACTGCTGTACTTGCATCCCAGAAATTTTAGTACATTGTTTTTATAATTATTAATTTTAAAAAATATTTTCTTTGGTTCTTTTTTTGCCTTACTCATTATTTAGGATTTCATTGTTAAGCTTGCAGCTGGTTCTATATCTTTTTAGTGGTCCCAGAACATATTAGCTTTTTAAAAAATTGTGTTATACTCTATAGTAGATACATTAATTATTTCTTTGTTTTTCATTTGTTTCCAATTTCTCTGTATCAAGAAATAGATAATTTTAAAAAATGTACTGTTTGATCCTGGGAAATATGTATGCTCTTTACTATCCCAATTAGCAAATGCTGTTGTTTTGGAGAAATTTGAGAAGAATCTGAGAAAATGTCTAGTTCTCCATCTTGTTGCCCATGTGACTATGATTCATTCTTTTAAAAAAAATAAAACTTTTAATAGTATATTATTTTTCTAATTACATGTAAAAATTGTATTCAACTTCCATTTTTAAAGAATTTTACTTCAAAATTTTTTCTCCCCTCTTTCCTTACCTCCCTCATTCCCACACTAGCAAGCAATCTGATATAGGATATATGGGTATATTCATTTTTAACATATTTCCATGCGAGTCATGTTGGAAAGAAAAATCAGAACCAAAGGGAAAAACCATGAGAAAGAAAAAAAAAAGGTGAAAATAATATGCTTTAATCCACATTCATAGTTTTTTAATCCACAGCCATAGTTTTCTTTCTGGATGATGGCATTTTTTATCCAAAGTTTATTGGAATTGCCTTGAAACACCAAGAAAATCATAGTTGATATGATTCTTTCTTTACTGAGTTTTCCCTATAATTGTTGAATGAGTCAACTACAGGGGAATAAGATCAGTGAGACAAATAGCTAGAAAGTGACTCATTTTAGAGCCAAGGATTTGCATTTGTTATTTGAATTCATGGAGAAATGGGTTAAAACAGAATGATCATATTATGTTAATTTATTTTGTCTTCAAGAGTCTCCTGTTGAAAGTTTTACAAAGACATTCTGAGGAAGGCAGTTAAAGCACCATAGAAAAGTGAGCTATTATTAACTGGATTAGAGGATACATTCTGAATATTTATATACAGAAAATCCATCATCAATTAAATTTTAGAATTTTTCTTATGCTAGTGTCACATCAAGGAGATAAAATTAGGAGTCTAAGAAAAATATATAGCCAACATTCCAGTATTATTGATAGAATTTTCCAGATGCTGGGATTTGGATTTATCATGTGAATTTTCTAAGGAATGAGTACAAAGAAAAAAGTCCATAAATTAGTCAAAGGGAATTATTTTTGTGTATTCATACTGATGACTTCTGTCCTCTGCTAGAGTCATCAGTAGGAACCAAATGGCTCATCTATCAAATTCTAACTACCAGGAGACAGCTGTTTTGCACATGGAATGGCCTCTATTGGGGGTTGGGTCATAGGATTGTAATTTTAGAGCTAAAAGAGATCAATAAATTTAATCCCCTGGAAACTAAAGCTCAAAGGGATTAAGCAATTTGCCCATGTCACATAGTTATAATGAATAGGTGAGGCAGAATTTGGACCCAGTTCTTTGTTACTCCAAGTTTTATACTCTTATCTACTATAGGTAGTTTAGTATCAAGAACCTTGACTTGGCTTTGGGCTTTCCAGTCCCCCATTACAGACTAGAATTGGAGGTTTTCTCCACATATACTCCTATATGCCATTGCTATCTGAAAAACTCCACTATCCAAGGGCCCAAATAATAGAGGGTCACCAAGGATGTCAACACTGTTGCCCAGGTCTTGTCCCTAGGCTAGTTTCTAACTGGGATTTTGATAAAAAGAGACAATAAAGTGAAAAAACCTTGTGTTACTCAAGAGTAGAATATTCCTTCATGGGACTCTGCCATTGACCTTAATGGAATAAGTCCAGCATCAGCCCTTTTCAAGAACTTTCATGGAGAGGACTAGAGGAATGATACTGTGTTCAAGCGGTAACCTGTCCAGTAAGAGCATTCTTTATCAGTTCAATTCCCTACTGCCATTACCATTGGCTATCGTGTTGCCTATTCTTGTACTGCTCTCCTAAAATTCCTGTGATTCAGATTTGACATCTGGAAATAAAAAAAAAAAACAAAACTCTCTCCTTTTGTAGCTCTCCCTGATTTTTTTTTAATCTCTTATCCTATTTAGCTCTACTCTTTAGTCCCTAAACTGCTATACTCTCTCCTTTTATTGGGTCTTCTGTGACTGCAAATTATTAGAAATGAGAGTGTGTCCTAATAGATTGCCTGATGGTTTCAGAGACTGGAAGATCTGGGCTCAAATCCTACCTCTGATACCTATTAATTTTGTGACCATGGACACTTCATTTCATTTAGCCTCAGTTTTCTCACCTGCAATATGGAGATAATGATAATTATTCTTTACCTTACTTTTTTGTTGTGACACTCAACTGAAATAACATGTGAAGCCCTTTGCAAACCTTAAGGATTATATAAATAAGTTATTAATGTTATTAATAAATTCTTTATCCTAGATCTTTTTCTTCTCATACTCTTTTCTTTCTAATGGTACTCAAGAACTTTTGATTTTTTTCTCCAGAAGATATGCCTGGCTAGCTTCTCCATGATTCTGATAGATCTTGCTCTCATTAAACCTGATATACCAGGCCAGAAGGAGGAAATCGTGTGCTCTCACTCTTCTTTGACACATTGATGCCTCTTTGTCACTATTATCCAACAACTTACCTTCCTTTGAAATTCACTTTATTCTTCCTCTTTCTTCTTTCTCAAAGAATTCATTATTTGGCTTGCAATGTTTATCTCTGTCCCAAAATCTACTCATTTCCTCGAGGATTTCAATATTTGCTTATTTTCCTGTTAAATACCTCTGTCTTCTCAGTTCATCAACTTCACAAATTACTATGATTTCCTTATCCACTCTATCCCAGCCACCATGGGGATGGATCACACCTCTTACCTTATAATTCTGAATTCTGTCACCTCCATAATCTTTAACCCTGATATTCTGATCCCTGATCACAACTCCCATCTCCATTTTTTTTCCTGCCTCTCCTTTTAAAGTTATTTTTTGCTCACATGTTAATCTCTAGTCCATTTTTACTCATTTTCCCAGCCATTATTCTTACTCTGACACCCCATTCCTGCCTTTTTAGACTTGACCTTATTTAGTTCAGATATGTACTATATTCTGCTTCTTGAAATCTTGAACTTGAATTCTTATCCTTTATCAATTGTTCAATTTATGCCAACTCTCAAAGCTAGGAAACTGTTCATCCATCTTTTCTGTTCCTACTCAAGCTATTGAATGCTGGTGGAGGAAGTCACATACTACAATTTCATGTTTTCTAACCTCAACTGTATCTGTATTGCTGCATGAGAATCACAATAATTATTCACCAGCCAAGTACAGATATTTATATATTGGGTACTTTCCTAGAGCTCACATATAGAATGATGACTGGATTTACAGAGAGAACCAGGGCTTGAATTCTGCCATTGCCGTTTACTACCATGTTCTTAGATAAGTGATGTAACTTATTAGATTTCAATTTCTTCCTTTATTAAATTAGGAGGTTGATTAGGTGATCCTTTGCTATTATAAATCTATGATCCTATATGTCTTTCTAAGGTAACATGTAACCATCAATAATACCCCTTTGCATTAAGTATTTAGCCATTTCTGATTCTGCTTAATTGCACAATCTTTTAATTCATATTTTTCTATCTTGACCACAAGAATATTGTTTCTATAGAAAAAATGTGTTTTAAGTTCTAAGTTAAATGATAGAAAAATAAAAATTTTGGAATTTGCTATGTTATCTATCTAGAAAAAGATTTCTGCAATAGATTTCAAAACCAAATAGAGGATATTAATATGATGCTGATTACCCATGTAAGGGATGGAATTCTATATTGCTCAATATAAAATATAGAGAAGAAAGAGAGAAAGACTTTAGGAAAAACTTGTTCTGAAACATATTCTTGATGTCCAACTTGGCTTCTCTAGAGACTGAAGAATACCCCTTGAGTGAGATCAGATATTCTGGATGTCTGTCTTTGTCTTTCTGTCTCTGTTTCTGTCTCTTTCTGTGTATGTATCTCAGCTAATACCTCATTTTGCTTCTAATAAGAGCTCATTTACTCAAATCTGTAGAATTTCCCCAATTTGTTTTGATTATTTTGCTTGAATAAATGGGTTTACTTGCTATTCACTATTTGTTTTGGTCTTTGGGGAACTTACATTTGGTGGGAAAGAGTTAAACTGCTGCGTGTAGCCCAATATCTAGTAATCAGGAAAAATAGATCTAAATATAGTCTGAAGATAAATGAGGAGCAAGTGCTCAGCAATCATTGTTCTCCTGTTCTCTTTAAGGCAGAAATCACAGATATTCTTACAGAAGGATGAGACAGATTTTAAATAGGCATATCTACTTATGAAATCAATGAGCCATATATCTATATGTTGAGACAAGCTAAATGGGCACAAATATGTTACATGGGCATATATACATTTTACATATAAATGATTTTATATTATTACCGGGAATATATTACTTACATTATAATGGTTTATAGCAAATATTCATAGGATTGTCATGTGTAAGAGGAATCTTTAACTGTTGTTTACTAACAATGCTGTCCCAAAGTGGAATAGGTTGCCTTCAAAGACATCAAGTTCCTGCCACTGAAAGTCTTCAAGTAAAGGCTGAATGGCTATTTGTCAGATTCTCACCTCAAAGAGTTTTATTATGAGGAAATAATTCTATAGATCTCAATGTTCTAAAAGTTTGAGTTGTTGTTTTGATGGTGATTCTCATTTTTCTTCTGTAGAGTACAGAGATATAAGCTCTGTATTTTTATTAATTTTTTATATTTAATATTTTAGACTTTTACTTTTCAAAGCCTTTTCATATTTTTATTTTTTCTTATGACAATCTGAAGAGCTAAGTAGGCCAAATGTTATTCTTTTAGACACACAGATACCAAAGCTTTGAGATTAAGGTGATTTGTCCAAGTTTGTATATGTGAGAGGCAAATATGAGACTAGAATGCACATCTTCTTTTTTAGTCTTGCTATCTGTCCATCAAATTATTTTAATTTATTTTAGAAGAAGAGAAAAAACATAAACCATGCAAATTTAAGTTGGAAAGGTAGATTGGATGACTGGATGCTCTTGATATTTATGAAGAATAAAAGTCTTATTTCTCTAGGGCACTGAATTTATATGCTTTGCCTCATATTCTTTGAAGTGATTGATTCTATGTGGCATAGACTTAGTTTGTCTTCTCCTTATCCCAGTTACATTCCACTCAAACCAAATGGATAATTTTCTTGGTTTCATATTAGGAAAAAAAGGAATACAAGAAGGAGCAGGGAATAAAGAATAAAATCGCAGTCTAAGCTGAATGAGTTATGAATACAAGGCTCCAGGGGATTCTTTGCTGATTGTTTGAAATGGATAGACCCAGATAGACTATATAAAATCTGGTTTGGCTAAGTATTAACATTAGAAAGTGTGGTTCCAAAGTAATACATTTCTAACTATTTTTTTATGAGTGATTATGAGTATTAAATGATCCCTGTAGGAGATATATAACTTCAAAAGACAGAATCTGTTTGGGGCAATGAAAAATAGTGTGTTCTTTTTGGCCTTGTTCCTTTGGGGAAAGAGGTTTGGGGGAGAGGGAAATTGTATTATCTGATACAGATTGATGAAAGAATAATAAACATATTTGATGGAGGGAGTTCCGAAACTCTAAAACTCCTTGAAGGACAAATTCTTGAATCATGCCTCTATAAAAGACCACTCCTGAGGACAAATAACTTCATTCTCTTGTCTAGTGGGGTTGGTTGAGTTCTAAGCTGGAGATACCAATCCTATTGAATTGAACACCCATTCAATTCCAAAATTGTCTATTCCGAGTCCAGCTCAAACTTCACCCATTAGCCCCAACTAGACCCCTTGGCTTGTAGTCAGTCTTCTATTATAAAAGAGCCAATTTTAAATTTAATCCTCACAGAGGAGCTAATATGCCATCCAAGGCATAGCAGCAAAACTCTGCCTGCTGGAATGATATTTTCTTTCAGTGTTACCCTCTCTTTATCCTCATCTATTTCCCTAATGAGACTATATCTTTCTGTTGGGACCTTACTTTATATCTCTCTATTGGGATTTTGCCACTAAGGAATTCAGCCTTTCTATTCATGCATAGCAAAGACTGACTTCCCAATGCCTATAATAAACTTCTTTTTATCAGTCTAGCTTTTCAGGGTTCATAAATTCCTTTACAAAGGACCTTTGTGCTATCAGAAGGGGGTTCCCCAAAACTCCCTACATTGTGCCAATCCTAAAGGGGATTTAGGGGAGCCAAACCTCTTCATTTAGTTCCCTGAATCCCAAACCTTCCACTAACTTCATCATCTAACTCCCTGACCACCAGAACCCTATTCTCATCATTTGGTTCCCTGAATCTAATCTCATCACAATGACTATAACAATGTAAATAAAAGCAACATAACTCATGCCAAATAAACTAGATGTTGGTTCCAAATTATGAAAGTTACAGTATATATCTTTCTTTGCTCTGACAAAAGATGTGTTTACAAATTGAAAATTAACATGTACTGTATCAGGCAGTTTTGCATAACCATTTTTATGGGAAAGTATCACAGAGGGGAGAAATTTGGGAAATCACTAATATGTTAAAACAAAATATGTCAGTGAAAATAAAACAAAATATCAAATAAGAGGTCCCAACATATTTCTTACAAATAAAAAAGAAACAAGCTATCCTTAGACCTTTGAGGTACTATGTAGTGAATAGAAAACAAGACAGTGCCTTGTACACAGTGGGTGCTTAATATATGCTTATTGAATTGACTCAATTTGGCAGGGATTCAGACCCCAAATAAAGTGATTTGAATTGAGTTCTGGTCTTAGCTATGTTATTAACTAGTTGTACAATCTTAGATAAATCATTTGATATCTCTGTGTCTCAGTTTGCCGACTTGCAGAATTAAGGGGTTGGACTTTGTGACCTCTAAAATCTCCTTCTAACTCTAATTTTTACTATTTAGAAATATGTTGACAGAGATGACCAATTCCTAGATCAACTTTGATAAGTTAGGTTCAAAAAGAGTAGACTTAGAAAGTTTCCTATATTGTAAATTCCTGCCCTTCATGGTCCCATTCTAATTCTTGCTTTGGGTTCAAAATCCTTATTGAGGGAACTGATGATTATCTTGTTTGAAAATTTTCTTCTTCCCACCATTTAATTTACTTCAAATGTCTTCTCTCTCGGCTTCTACTTTTAGTTCTGATCCATCAACTCCTGTTACATCTTATGATACTTCAACATCAAGAGGTATGATTTTATTTTTTCTTCTTTTAATGATCAATACTTTGTCAACCTGAAACAAGGACAAAACTTTTAACTTTTAAACCCATCATTTGAAAACTTTCAAACAATTTTCTCTTCTTCATACAAGGTATAGCAATAGAAAAAATCATTATACTTTATTAGTCTTAATTATTCATTGTTAGGTTCTTGAACTCATAGAACAGGGATGGAGAGTTTGCAAGTAAACTTTTAGAGTACTATACTGGAAAAAAACACAACATATTGACTATGATCTTGGCAAGAGGCTGCATCTATTTTCAGAAGTCTAGCTTAACTAAGTATGGAAGGCATATGGCCAGACATCTGGTGTTGAATTCTTTGGACATGGGGATGCATGAAACAAAGAAAACCGAAGGACATACCTCATTTTTTGAAGGTAGAGTGACCCAATACAAAAGGCACTAGAATGGGAATCAAGAGTCAGGGATTTGAATCCCAGATCTGCTCCTTTTTATTTCCACAATCTTGGAAAAAGTATATAACCTTATGTTGGCTTCTGTTGCCTCATCTGTAAGGTGAGGGAGTTACATCTGATAATCCAAGTTCCCTTTTAGCCCTAGACCTAGAATCTTGTGTTCCCTTCTGATTTTAAAGTAGTGATGATAGAGCAGCTGAAAAGGGGACAAAAGGTATAAACATTCAAGTAGATGAAAACATAGGTTCGTTTGAGTACTTATACTGAAAACAGATAATAAATGTGGATAGTCAATTAACAGTCAGTTAATAATCAACCAGCATTAAGTGCTTACTGTGGGTCAAGCATTGTGGTAAATGCTGGAGAGACAGCCAAAGCAAAAAGAAAGAAAGATTGTAAAGCCACTTCCTTTATTTTATGTTCTGAGTTTAGCTTTAATTTATTAAAGGTATAGATTTATGTAATACTATTGAGATACAGAGTTTCATTTGTCTTCACAGATACTGCAACCAGTACATCATCCCCTAGGGTAGTTTCCTTTCAGGATTCCTCAGACAACATCTCAGAAATACTGGATAACGGTGTAAGTGATCTCATGTTTGTTCATTACGTATTTCTCCCTGAGCCTAGAGCTCTGGAAGAGTTTTGATTTGAACCTGACCATAAGAAGGTTGTGTTGTGATTAGATTGCATCCCTTTTCCCATTTTGAGACTATGTCTTCCCTATCCCACCTAAATTGTAAATGCAGCACTTATGGCCAGCCCCAATTACTGATTAGCATGGAAGCTTTAACCTATTTCATTTATTATCCCTTCCTTAGACTGCCTGGTGACTTTAATTCAGAAGAGACAGCATAGACACTCAATCAGGTTTAGATCTATTGTAGCTCATAATTGAATTTATGTTATCCATCAGCCTCACTGACACAGCCACAAGGGACTGCTGTGACCCACCACAGCAGGCTATAAACTTGCTTTTTATGCTAATCCAATACTGTTATTAGAGGCAACTGTGGTGATGTGGACAGAGCACTGGATTTAGGAGTCAGGAAGATCTGATTTCAAATTCTCTGTGAGATACTTGCTAGAGGGATGACCCTGGGCAATTCACTTAATTTTTAAGCCTCAGTTTCTTCATCTGTAAAACAGGGATGATAATAATATTAGCATGGTGGTTGTGAAGATCAAATGAGATAACATATAAAGTGCTTTGCACTCATAAAGTGCTATATAAATGTTGTCTATTATTAACTGATTTCAATTATTATCTGACTACCATTATGATCTTTGTTGTCATGTGTCAGCTTTTCTTATTATCTCTCACATCTAAGGTTGTGCTGGAGATATTTCTAATTGTTAAATTTTCGGTATGAGTATTTATATCTCCAAATTTGTTGACTATCTAGACTTATTAAAGTGACGGAAGAAATGCTAATAATGCAGATTAAATTTAAAAGTGAGTTCTTTCTGAGAGCCATTCTGAAGTAGCTATACATTTCTCTACTTCTTCCTACTCCTATTCTCACTTCTGTTTGGTGCTACTACTTAGAGAGAAAGAGGTGGAAGGAGAGGGAGAAAGAAGAGGTGAAAAAAAGAGAGAGAGTTGGAGACCTAGACACACACAGAGACAGAGACAGACAGACAGACAGACAGATACACACACACACAGAGTGGGATGGAGAAGGAGAGAGAGAATACCTTTTCCCCATTTTTTTCTGTGACCCCTTCCCCCAGGACAATTCTGGTTGTCCACATTTTTGAAGTCATTTTCTAGTTTCTCTATGTTACCAGAGTGTGGCAGTGGTAGCATTTCCCTTCATCTCCACCTTCTTTCACTTCTCTGCCAGCTTTCCCCCAGCTAGTTATTAATCAAAGCTGCAGAGTTCAGGAAAGCAGGGTCCCTCCCTCCCTCCCCAGTGAAGTGTCTGGGCCGATGCTTAGTTTTTTGGATTGCTGCCTGAGGCACAAGTGGCTTTCTATCCTGGCTTCTTTCCTTCTTGGCTTTTCCCTTTTTCTTCTTTTATTATTTTTTCTTTTTTAAGAAAACACAAGAGATTTGCTCTTCCTATTTTCTTTTCCCTTTAGCATATGAGGAAAACACTAGTCTGTGGATCCGTAGAATATTTCTCAATTTTCAGAATGCTTGTTTGAATATAATTCTGACTTTACTTCCTTCACAAAACCCTCTACCTCCGATTACTTTTTTTGTGTATACCTGTGTTGTTTCCCTTTTCAAAAAGTCTCACTTTAGGTATGCTTTCAGCATTTGAATCAATACAGTATTTTATTGTCTTTTTTTTTTTTTTTAGAGACCCACTAATTGAATCTTTTTTATTAGATCTATTATTCACTCTCTTTTTAAAAATTCATGTATTCTTTCTTTTCTCTACCCATGCTGACTCCAACCTTCCCCTTCTATCATCTTTCACATCCCTTTCCAGGGTCCAGTAGTGAGGCTATCCAAAAATATTCAAAGTCTCAAATCATTATCTCCAAGGAGGGAAAGGATGGGACTAAGAAAATTTTGCCACTTACTTTTTCTTTCTGTTAAGGCATTGTATCAAGCAATATTCTGGAGCAGCTACATGATGCAGTAGATAGGACAGGCCTTGAGTTTAAATTGAACTAACTGTGTGACTTTGGGCAAGTCACTTAACTCTGTTTACCTGATTTTCCTCATCTGTAAAATGACCTGAGAAGGATATGGCAAACCACTCCAGTATCTTTATTAAGAAAACTCCAAATGGAGTCACACAGAGTCAATTGCTGAAACAATTGAACAACAAATAAAAACAACAAGTAATACTTGTCTTCCCTACTATTGTTTCTAACCATTCGAAACAACTAAATGAGGAACACATACATCTGTGCCAAAAAAATAATAGGAGAGAGTCTGGCACAAAAATAAGTATAATGTAGAGGCCTATTGGTTCACAGAATAGAGCCAGTGAGACAGGCAACTGATTCAGTAGAAGTGGATGGACCAGAATAATATTCTCTGAAGTTTTAGACAAAATAAAATAGCTTAGCAGCCACATCTTGATTTTCTTTAGGAGAGAAAGTAAGTTTGAATAAATGATTCCTCAGTAAAGTGAAAGAAACTCTGGTGAAGGAGGAATATAGATTCTGGGATTGATGATAGAAGAGTAGGAAGGTAGAAAAAAGAGATTTAGATTGTCCTTGTTTCCAGCTGAGATGGAGATGAAATGCTTCATGGCATTTTTGAACTCTAAAATGGAAAAACCTACTCTGAGTCTTTCTGAAAATACTTCAAATCAGATTAATTTGGACTGGATGTTTGGGGTGTGGTCTAAAGGGTTGGAAGGTCCTAATCTCTTTGAACTTGTTGTCTTGTTCTTTAGCCATGTTCTTATCCAAAGACACTTTTTTCCCCTCATCTTCCTCATCAGAAACAGTATTTAACTATTGAGTTTTCCCCCTACACAAACTGAATTTCTAATTTAGTGCCATTTAAAATACTCTGAGAACAATACTCTTGTCTTGTGAAAGACCAGTAAGGCAAACTATCTACTCACATAGGTGCTCTTAGCTTGGGAGCCATGGACTGATTTTAGGATGTCTATAATCTTGGAAGAAAAAAGAAACTACATTTTTATTTTTCTTTCAACTAAAATTTATCATGTTAAATTATTTAAAATTATGTAAATTATAATTACTGAATTATTATTAATTACATTTATTATTCATTATTACTTAAAATATGACATTGAGAAGGGATCCATAGGCTTCATTAGGTTACAAAAACCTAGGATACAAAAAAAGTTGAGTCCTTGTGCTTTAGGTTTTTAGTGACCATGTGTATTGAATGTGATTAAAGATGTAGGTATATTTCATTACTTTTTAAGAAAATAATCATCAATCTTCACTGCTACAAGGATCACACAGCAAATAAATCATATAAAAATTTGTTTGGGGGATATTTATATATGTGTACACATTGTTGCTAATGATAATAGCTTGATAGACAGTTTGATTTTGTTGGATCAAAACAGGAATCTTCAAAATAATTTTTAGTCTTCCCTTCCAAGTACTTTGATTCCATATAAATAACATGAGATTCTATAAAAAGAGAATTGTATTACAATACCAATTAGTCAGTATGGTCTAGTTAATAGAAAACTGGTTTTGAAGCCATAAAATCTGAATTTAAATCTTACCTTTGTTACATATTCACATCTCAGTGTATTAGGGCAGTGAGGATCTTAAACTTTTTGACCTAAAAAATTGAGATTCCTTTTCTTTCCTCTGAGGCAATTGGGGTTAAGTGATTTGTCCGGGGTCACACAGCCAGGAAGTATTTAATGTCTGAGGTCAAATTTGAACTCAGGTCCTCCTGACTTCAGGGCTGGTGCTCTACTATATCAATTAGTTGCCCCTTTTTTAAGATTCTTTAAATTATTGAAGATCTCTCCAAAATTTTTTTATTTTTGTAAAATATATCTATTAAAATTTACCATATTAAAATGTTAAATTGTCTAGTATTGAAAATTGTTTTGGTTTTGTTCCAGAAATTTCAGGGGACACCCTAGAATATATTTTGAAACCACCATTCTAAGGTGCTGTAACAGGTGCTAACATTTTGCTAAAGGGAATTTCCTCATCTGAAAGTTCCCTGTGACAGTGAAATAAGAGGTCCAGGCATTATCCTTTATGAGGCTCATTCGATTTGAGTTATGAGGCTACTTTTTTTGAGCGAAAAGTATGGAGAGAGCCTTGGACCTGGAATCAGAAGGCCTGGATTTAAGTCTCTGCTGCTTTAGAGTTGTATGACCTTGGGCAAGCTATTTAATTTTGAACATTTAATCTTTCAGAACCTTAGTTTCCTCAAACAAAAAAAATGGGTATAATAATATTTTTGTTCACTGCTCCATAGGATAATTGTGAGGATCAAATGAGAAATGTATGTGAAAATCCTTTGTAGCTGTAGAAATCTGTATAAATATCAATGATTATTCTTGTTGCTATGAATTGATTTTTCATTTACCAGGATTGTTTCTGAACTAGTCAAGTAGACTTATCTACATCTTAAAAATAAATAATTTATACAGGGACAATTCTGTAATTTAAAATTTCAAGAGAATGGAATCTTCTTAATCAAGAAATCACAAACCACCTGACACCTCTGGATCTTGGTTTCTCTATTTGTAAAACAGAGATAATATCTGTAGTGGAGACCAGGTGATAATTATTTATTGTGTACCTTGAGATCTGCAGAAGAAAGGCATTACATACATATGTACCAAATATTGTGCAGTGAGCACTAGATTAGAGAGACAGAAAACTCGGATTTGAATTCCAGCTCTACTATCTGTATGATTCTAACCAAGTTACTTTGTCTTCTTTTTCAATCTCTGATGCACCTATGACATAGTGTGGGAATGGAGAATCTCTTAAGATTCCTTCTAGAACTAGCATTTTGCGGTTCTAATTTCTCAGTACCTCATTAGTCAGATGAAAAATGACAAAATAGAGTCCATCCAATTATATATTTCTCCCTTTCTCTGTGATCTTCTATATTCCAAAATCAAATACTTTAGAAATTACCTTTGAATTACTTATACTGCTTCTTCCAATCATGTAAGTAGCAGAGTTGTATTTCTTTAAAATCACCATCTCAGTAATTTTTTCTTCCTTCCCTCCCCATTCAATCCAGATTAACAATGAGATAGAAACTCTGACAGAGAAACCAACAAAGCTGGCAACTGAACAGGTTGCAGAATTCAGTATGCACCTTTCAGGGAAGCAATACAGTGAAGAGCTACAGGACCCCTCCAGCCTGCATTATCAAGATATCATGCAACAATTTATTTCAGAGGTTTGTGCCATTATAACTGCATATGAAGAGGGTGTGTGTGTGTAAAGCACTACTTTGGTTTCCAAAGTCTCAGTAGTATACTGAGTATATACATAATTATTGGATCATATCAACAATTGTCTTCTTCCTCCTTTTCTCCATCTCTCTCTATTTCTTTCCGTCCATTCCCCTGTAATTTCTCTCTCCTTCACTTTTCTCAGACATTTTGTTTTAAGAAATTCCTTGGCGTAAATGTATATAAGAGTTTTGGAAAGCTTGAGTTCAAGACTCAGTCAAAAAGTAAGCCTCAGTTGATATCCTTTTTGTAAGATTTTGTTCCTAGGAGTAAGGATTTGACTCTTCACATCCTCTTTCTTCTTACTGGATGGTGAGAGTCATTAATCCTTTGGACTGGTGCCCTTTCCATTTCATATGATAGGGTTCTCCTTGGCAGTGATAATTCCATTACTGTGGATTAATTTCCTATTTCTCATTCTGAGCCCACATGGGAAATAAAAGTATGCATTTCAGAGCCAAAGAGAATCATCACAACCATCATATGTAGTCAGTATAGTCCAAATTGAATTTTCCAAGTTGTATATTCAAAGACTAAGATTGTATGCTATGTGAAAAAAAAAAGTTGTATGGGACAATAGCTACTTGACATTAAGAAATATCTTACATATCTTAGATCTTAGATTTTCTAAACACATCTTGTTCAAGATATATTTAGGGTACCTACATGATCTTTGAGTAGTAATGAAAAAACCTTATATTTACCCCAAATATATTATTTTCTTCTTCTAGCTGAATTGAAAATTTCTAACATCAGAGTTGGTGGTTAAAGTGGAGAAGGGGGAACCAAGGGGAAAGAGGGTGCTGTCTGTTGGAGTTTACTACAAAATCCTCATATACTACTTGGGAGGGAATGACAGAAGCCTTTTGATCTTCAGTTGAGATGGACTGTTGGATCATATTATCTATTTGATGCTTTGAAGAATCTAGTCCCTATGGGATTGAGGTATAAGATAGGTCGAGTTAATGGAAGAAGAGGCATGATAGAATTCTCAAACCCTAGATGACTTGGCCAAGAAGGAAACAACACAACTGATAAGAATTGGATAGGAAAAAAGTAAAGATAACTAAAGAAAATAATAAAGACTGATTGAAACAGTTTAATTCTCAAGTGGTAATATATAATAACAATAACAAGTTAATGATGACAATGATGATATAAAATAAAAAAAATAAAAAATTTGTGATTTCGTTGATATAGGGAACTCCTAAGTATGGAAGTTACCCTTACTTTTCATGGTCATGTAGGTCATACTTTCTCTGTAATTTGTAGTCAGAGCAGAAATGCCAAGCACTCAGAACATGGGCATATGTGATCTCAAGCACTCTTGAGTGCAGGCTGACCTATATTAAAATGTAACTGGGAAATATTAAGTGAAATAAATAAAAATACAAAATACACAAAAATTTAAAATACCATTAAACATAGCAAAGCTAATATGTGGTTTTCTAAGGCAATATGGGGCCTTCAGGGATTATGGTTTAGAGGCTCCCATTTCTATTTGAATGAATAATGGAGCCCATTAGCCTTGAACACTGAGAAGTTAAATGCTCTGTTAAGAGTCACCCAGCCAGTCTGTGTCAAAAACCGAAGCTGAATTCTTCAAGGCCAGCTTTATGTCCATTTTGGCATAGGTGCCATATAATCAATCAATCATTTAGCATTTATGAAGTACCTGTTATGTTCCAGGCACTATGCTAACTGCTGGGGATACAAAAAAAGGCAAAAAACAATCTGTTCTCAAGGAGGGAGAATCTAAAAATCTAATGGGGGAAACAATATGAAAATAACTACATATAAACAAACTATATACAGCATAAATTGGGGGTATTCTTAGGCAGATGATGATGATAATACATCCCTGTGCAAATAGTCCAAAAACATTAAATATAAAAGAATAATACTAGGAGAGAAACTTGTCCAAGACCCTTTTTAAAAATCTGAAACCTACTAAAAAAATTGAGAACAAGATAACAACAACGAGCTAGCACTTTAGGATTTGTAATGTTCTTTTTTTCTTCATTTATTTTTCACATTCTTTAAAAAAAAAATTGAGTTCTGAATTTTCTCCCTCCTTCCTACCCCTCCCTAAAACACTGAGAAGGCAAGTAATATGATAACAATTATATATGTGAATCATAGAGAACATTATTTCCATATTAGCTATATATAATTCTTACCTTTGGATAAGAGTGAGGTTCAAGCATGGCTCTCTCCAACTATTTCTCCCTCCATTGTAAAAGTTCTTCCTTGCATACTTTTTAAAAGTTAGATAATTTCCCCTATTTTACCTCTCCCTTCTCCCTTTTCCTAGTACACCCATCTTTTTCACCCATTATTATTATTATTTGGAAATCACCTCAACAAAATTGACTCATGCCCATATGCTTTATGTAGAATGTTTCTAATTGTCTTAAAAAAGTTCTTAGAAATTTCATGTATCATCTTCCCATATAGGAATGTAAACAGCTTGACCTTATAAGTCCCTTATGGTTTCTCTTTCACGTTTCTCTTTCTCTTTTATATTTCTCTTGAGTCTTATGTTTAAGGAATGTCAAATTTTCTTTTCAGATCTGGTCTTTTCATCACCATCGTTTGAGAGTCCTCTATTTCATTAAATCTCCATTTATCCTCCTGAAGGATTATATTGAGTTTTTCTTGGTTGTAATATTAACTCCTTTGACTTCCAGAATATCATTTTCCAAGCCCTTTGCTCTTTTAACATGGAAGCTGCTAACTCTTGTGTGATTCTGACTAATCCAAATTTCTTTCTGGATATTTGCAGTATTTTCTTGCAACTTTGGAATTTGGCTATATTCCTGAGAGTTTTTATTTTGTGATATTTTTCAGGAAGTGGTCAGTGGATTTTTTCAATTTCTATTTGACCTTCTGAATCTAAGATATTGAGGCAGTTTTTTAATTTTTTGAAATATGATGTCTAGGGATCTTTTAAAAATCATGACTTCCAGGTAGTTTAATAGTTCTTAAACTATTTCTCTTCAGACTATTTTTCAGGTCATTTGTTTTTTCCAATAAGATATTTCATATTTTCTTCTGGTTTTCATTGTTTTGATTTTGGTTTCTTGTCTCCTGCTTTTCATGGAATCATTATTTATTTTTTTTTAATAAAAATATTTTTCCATAACAGCAACCTTGAAAAAAATGATTGAACATGAAACGACAAATTTATTATATATAACTATTGCTACTCCTTTTAAATATATCAGAAAGTTTCTGGTCTCTTACAGCCACAACAGCTACAAGTGCTTTGTTCCTTTTTGCCTTGGAGCTGTAACCAAGACCCATGCTCCTTTACTACTAACCACAAGTATTCCTCTGTGCCCCTAAACCTGTAACTCAGATTGTATATTGGCAACACAGCTTCCAGTCGGTCTTAGCTGCATCCAATTCCAGAAAAGGTCCCCCCTAATATCTTTCTAACTAGTTATTTGATCCATTTATCGTTCTAGGCTGAGAATTCTTAATGTTTGCTGTTCTGTGTCCCAGCCATATCTAAGGCCCTCTGCTTCTGAACTCTGGGTTAACCCCCACTGCCTTGTCACAGTTCCTGTTGCTTATATTTTAAGTTATCTGGGACTGAAAAAGATCTCATTTAAACCTTTTGTTGGTTCTGCTGCTTCGGCATTCAATTTAAGTTGTTATTTTAAAGTTGTTTGGAGGTGAATGTGAGGAGAGTTCAGCTGGATTTCTATCTCTACTCTGGCATCTTGGCTCAACACCTTCCCTTTTCCCCTATAAAGTTCTTTAAAAACATCATATTATTTTATCCTTACAACAACCCTGGATAGTGTTATTATAATTTTCATTGTACAGATAAGCAAACTGAGGTACAGAGGGTGAAGAAACTTGCCCACAGTAAGTAAATGTCTAAGGTTAGATTTGAACTCACATCTTCTGACTCCAGGCTCAGCTTTCTATCCTCTATACTATCTCTCTGCTTCCACTGCAGTGGTATGATACTTCATATTTTGTGGAATACTATTATGCTTTAAAAAAGGTTTTCACATCTCTTTCTTTATTTGAGTCTCTCAGTCCTGTGATGGATCTATGACAGATATTTTATGTAAAATTAGCATAGTGTCTGACACTTTGTCGGTACTTAATAAATGCTCATTGACTGACTGAAATTCTGAAAAGGCATGACTTGCACATGATTCCATAGTCTGGCTATCTATGGTGAGGTTAGAATAGAGCAGGAGGAAATAGAATTGTGTCCCTGCTTCTTAGGGCAGTGTCAGTAAAACCATGTTTCTTCTGATCATCTTAAATTTTGATGAGAAATGATGATAAACTTCCCCTTCTTTGAAATTTTATATAGGGATGACCCCTGATTCTGAGGCAAATCATCATGACTAATGCTGTATCAGCACTGGTAAAATTTTTACCAAATCCTTCAACCACTGTTTGCCAGTTCTCCCTTCTCCCTTCTCCCTTATAATAGAGTCCTCTGGGATGGGTGACATAGGGGTACTCTTTTAAGAATTTGTCAAACTTAGAGTTAGGAAAATATCATTAATGAGTTCTGATATGTTTGTGAAAATGAGTATAGCTTGATATACTGTATTAATGTTAATAATGTAGTCAATTAAAACATTTCTATGCAGCCTAATTTCCTTTAGATATAATCTATTATAGACATTTTGACCATATTGATTAACATGATTGGGTTAGTAGAACTCAAAGCTTATAAAATTGTCTTCTTCAAAAGTCTGGTCATCTGGTAGATCCCAATTGAATGTTTTCTCCTTCTTGACTTCCATTCACATGGGGCTTCTCTCTTGGGGCTTAATCCAGAGTTTGCAGATAGTTTGTTGCTACATGAAGCACTCACAGTTCATTCCTGCTTTAGTAACAGGAAACAGATGCCACAGAAAATTTCACACATTCAAATAATAAACACTTGCCTATTTAATAAAGTGTATTTTGAAGCCAGCTTTCTATTCCAAATCATGTAATTTAAAGTATGCTATTGAGAGCTTTTTCCAAGATCTGCTTTTTTTTTTTCACATTTCACCATGACAAGGAAAAAAAAAATCACTATCTCATAAAAGTATGTTTGTTTTCTTGTTCTTTGAAAACAGGTTCAAAAGGCATTTGATGAGCTACCTGGCTACAAGGACATCCATGTGCTTGAATTTAGGTAAAAAAAAAGTATAGTTATAAATGTCTTGCATTGTGTAGCATTTGAATTGCAAAGGATTGGGGTATGTATTATTATTAATTATTTGAGTGCTTTAATTCAAGCTTGATGTGTTAGAATTGTAAGTTCTATTTTATAGATGGGGAAATTGAGTCAGAGAAGGATATTACTTCTCATGAAACATTTATCAACTAATCTGTTAGCAAAAAAGAAATTAGAACTTAATACATTCAGTTTGTTGTTAGATTTACTTGCTTGAACATGTTGTGCAAAGATACTCATCACTGAGGCTAGAGACCGTGGAACTTGAAAGGATTTACTATTTTCTTAACCCCCTTCAAATTGTTAATATTGTTAATATTTTTAATGGGGATACTTTACTCTTACATCCAAACAAATTTTATGAGATTCCTTATCTTCCATCTTTAAGAATACCTCAACATGTGAGAAAAGTATATTTCTCTGGACTTTTCAGAATATTCCTTATTACTCATGACAATGGTATCAATTTTTAGTACTATTGCTCATAACAATGGTTCCTAAAATTGTGAGTGAACAGAAGCTAGGAGGATGGATGATAGTAGCATCATGAATTTGGTATCCACCTGTCAATGCTTCTGGGTGCTCTAGGATTTGTGAGTTGGAGTAAGATGGCAAACTACAACTTTGACTGTTACCATTCTCCTCAATGCTCATTCTTGGACATTCCAGGAAGTGTAACTACCTCATCCCCAATTCTCAGTCCTCTCCCAGGAGCTCCAATTATACTCCATGATTCCTGGAAAAGATATTTTTGTAAGCAATAAATTGAAACTGTCTATGAAAGGCCTTAAATTTATTCCTTAAAAGAAACAGATTGTGTTGGGTTACTTTGAATGCTTTGACAGAAAAGCAAAAAGGAAAAAAAAGCATCTGGAGAAGGAAAGGCATCTTAACTTTGGTCAGAAAGTTGGAGAGTGAAAGAATATGACTTAGAGAAGGAAAGGAACAGGACTATTAAACTGAGGCTTTCCCATAGAGCAAAGCTTCTTAATCTTTTTGTGTCATGGACACCTTTGGATATATGATAAAGTCTGAGAACCTCTTCTCAGAATATTGTTTATCACTTGCACTTGTAATTGAATGAAATACCAAACTGCAGTTAGAAGTTAGTGAAGATAAAGATATCATTTTTTTTCTTTTGCAATTTCATGGATTCCCTCTCTCTGAAATCTGTTTATAAATTCTTTGGGGGGGGGTGGTCTGTAGACCTCAGACTAAGTCTTGCCACAGAACATAGAGCTAAGCTCTTTCCTATGCTTTAAAAATTATGATAAGGATCCACAGTTATTCCATGAGAGATGACACTGAATGTTGATCAAAGAAAAAAGAAACGAGTCTTGGTATTTGGCAGGTTCCCAGTGAGGCAGTTTCTCAGTGAGGAGTAAAGAAGCTACTGTATATTGATCTGGCATGAACATTTAGAAAGAACACTATATTCTGCAAACAAATATCTGAGATGTGATGGAGAACCCTTGAAAACTTAGCAGGACCAATAATTATTGGTTGCTTAATGGTGACTAATGTGGAAACAAATGATGGCTCTAATAGAAAACTAGAAGTCATCTCTAGAGATTATCATAATAATAATAATAACAAAAGACTTGGGGGAGGACATAGATGATATATCTATCACTAGTGCCAATTCAAACTAAAGGTTTCAAAAACAGAAAATGGCTACAGGAAGTGAATGGCTAGTTAAGAAGATGATGTTGGAAAACAGGATTTGAATTTTTTCATCAAAGGTTAATATTCAGGAATGGATTTTTTTAATAGGGATTAAATGAATATGAGGAAACCCCACATATGTCCACTAAGCCAGAGGCTACAGAGAATAGTAATTATAATATAAAAATAATGGTGAATTATGGTGAAATAATGTAAATTACAAGAGGTAAAGGAGAAGAAGAGAAGGAATAGTTATGTTTAATGCCTCAGAGAGCTATTCACAAAAGCTTAGGGAATGACAAAGTAGACTGATATCTTCATCCAAGGAGGTTAATTCAGCAGTATGAAGTATCATTAAATTTTGATGTGACATGACTTCCTCATGGAATATGGATCAATGGAAGGATATATCTTATTATAGATAAGTAGATAAAGGTGTAATGAAGTGTCAATGGATGTATAAATAGAAAAATAGATAGAAATATCACTGTCTATTTATCCCAGTTAGGTGGTACAGTGGAGAGAGTACCAACACAATGGAAAACAACTGCCTCTGTCTCTGTCTCTCTCTCTTTTTCTCCTTCTCTTCCTCCCTTCCTCTCTCCTTCCCTTCTTCTCCTTTTTTCCCTCCCTCTCTCTCCCTCCCTCCCTCCCTCCCTCCTCCTCTCTCTCCTGTTCTTCCTCCCCCTTTCCTTCCCTTTCCCCTCTCTTTTTCTCCTTCCCTCCCCCTCTCCTTCCCTTCCTCCCCCTCTCTCTCTTTCCCTCTCTCTTTCCCTCCCTCCTTCCCTCCCCTCTTCTCTCTTTCTCTCCCCCTTCCATTTCTCCCTCCTCACTCCCTCCCTCCTTCCTTTTTTCCTTCCTTCTCTGCCTCTCTTTCTCTTTCTCCATATACATGTAAAATATATACATATATCACATATATCTGTGTAGCAAACATATGTGATATCACATACACATATATTCCTTGGGAAAATCCATGAATCAGAGGCGATAACATACTAGAGATTTGGATGAGTTATTAATGTAGGAAGAGAGATAATATTGTAGTCAGAATACATTACGAATTTTCTAGTGAGGAGAAATTGCTTGATGAATTTCGAAGCATTTAACAAGACTATCAAATAACCATGACAGAAGTGATTTTAATACCTGTAAGAGTTTTATTTTTGCTGAAACTATGTAGATGCTAAATTCTTGCATTGCTTTGTTAATAATTTCACAAAGCAAATGGTAGAGGGGTGCAAGGAAAGGGAAATACTCCTTTAGAATTGGTAGAGAAAGATGGATGAGGATGAATACAAAAGAAAGGCAGCAGAAAGTTATTTTAGAATTAATGAAAAGGGCAAGAAAACTGTCATAGGACAAGAAAGTCAAATAAATAAACAGGATTCTTGCTTAGTATGTATGGCAATGGATGAAGGAGAAAAGGAAGATGATCTAAATCTATTTTTTTTGGTATAGTGAATGTCACATAATAGCTTTTAAATAAATGTTTGTTGATTGTTTCACTGACTTTTCTCTGCTAAGAAGAATGATCTGTCGACTGAAATATAGAGCAAAATGGTTGCTAGGGAACTGAAACCCAAGATAACTGAAGAGATGGAAAGAAAGCACCTAACTGGCCTTAGGCAGTTCAAATGACCAAGTCTTTGTGTTACATTTCAGTATATAGAAAGAACTTGTAGCTATGATTATTGAGCCAGTGTTGGTGATTTAAAAAACAATTCATGAAAAATTAGAGACATCACAGAACTGGAGACAGACTTTGATTTTCCAAAAGAAGAGAGGCTGGGATATGTTGGAACCAGAATGTACAGGCTTATCTTGCTTGTTAAAATTACATTGTGAACATTTACACATTAGAAACTGGCAACAGTTTCCTTGCTATATATATATGTATATATATATACATATATTACATATATATGTATGTATATATTTGCAATAAAGCCTTTTTATAATTTTTTTATTAATTGTGTGGTTTTAAGGAAGAAATAGAGAAAAATGTTAATAATGCACATTAAATTCAATGTGTTGTGCACACATTTTCCCCAGGCAATCAGTTGTTAAATATTTACCAGCATGCTCCTGAGAAGAGGGATGATCACTGATAAACTTCTCAAACATATTACTAAATGACTATGATGATGAGCGAATTGGTTCACCAAGAACAAGTCATATTAAGCTGATTTCATAACCTTTTTTGATAGGGAAGTGATAGTCCTACTAAACAGTACCTTGTTCAAATTATATCCGATATATTTTATATTCAGATTGGGCCACATTTTCTGGAGGGCATTGACAAGCTGATATGTTTAAAAGAGGAAACCAGGATTGCTATCATATGAAATTGGTTGAAGGGATTGGGTTTTAGCTTGAAGAAGAGAATACTTAGCAGAGTACATAAACTTTTTTTTTCACAGACTTGAAGGATTATCCTGATTAATAGTTGGTAAATTATTATCCAAGGCTCAAATCCAAACTGCTAACAGTCTGTATAGCTGTGAGCTAAATATTTTGGACTCCAAAATGGATTGCTAGGTGGCACAGTGGATAGAATTCTGGGCCTGGAGTCAGGAAGACTCATTTTCCTGAATTCAAATCTTGCCTCAGACACTTACTAGCTGTGTGATCTTGGGTAAGTCACTTAAACCTGTTTCTTCGGTTTCCTCATCTGTAAAATGAACTGGAGAAGCAAATAGCAAACTACTCCAGTGTCTTTGCCAAGAAAACTTCAAATGAGATCATGAAGAGTCAGACAAAATTGCAAAATGACTGAACAAACAGTAAGAACTAAAAATGAGTTTTATATTTTAAATTATAATAAATCTTTATTTAAAAATGAAAAAAACTTAGCTCAGAGGCTGCAATAAAGTAGGTATAGTTAGTTAATCATTGTTTCAAAGGAATTAGATTTGTTTTTTGAGCAGCAGTGAGAAGTTGTAGAAGGTGTTTTGCTTTTATTTGATGAAATATTTCTTTAATATTAGTACTATCCATATGTGCAATATGGGATGTCATGGGAGGAAATGGGCACCCTCTCACTAGAGGAAGAGGATTTGTCAAGGATTTTGGAGAGAACCTCCCTGTGCAGGAACAGTTTGGATAAATTGACCTCGGAGGTACTTCCTGACTGAAAGTCTGTGATTTAGTTATTTAGGAAAGACAAAGGGGAGTATGGTGACAACTTTCAAGTTACTTGAAAGGCTTTCTTATAGAAAGGGATTAGTTTTATCCTGGTTCATCTAAAATGCACTGAACTAGGAACAATAGTTTTAATATATTCTAGTATTTTTTCAGGAATCAGAACCTTGCTACCAGAACATGCTCTTTCTCCCCTTTTGAAAATCAGAGCATTAGCCCGTCCCCAGGCATTTTCTATGAAGTTTAAAGAGATCACTCTCAGTAATTCTCACAGTAAAAGAATAACTCAAGGAGAATTGTGAATTCTCTCAGTGTTGCATTTTCCCATCTTTATAGGAGTCTCATCAGAAAAGTTTAGAGCCAGAGATTTGTTCCATTTTCACCATCTTTGTTTTTTTAGGGGACATGATGTTCAGTGTGGGAGAATCTGGGCACCCTATACAGAATGAATGCAGCTAGTCCTGATCAAAGGGCAAATAAGGATCTGGGAATTCTGTGTCCCTAGAGATCTAGCTTATTTGTGATACAAATATTAAAGGAAGAACAAGCATCATCTTTCAGAACTATTTCATCTTTGCCAGGCCCTTGTCCCCACCCCACTCCACCCTGCTACATCTGACTTGAATCAAATACTCATAGACCAAAATATTTCTTCTTTATTTCTGTTTTAATCAATTTTTTAGTCTAAACAAAATGTTTTCCCCTTACCCAAATCTATAGATTTACAAAGAAAGACATGAAGATACAAAGAAGGGTGATCATTTCCAATTTTTCCCTTTTGTACAAAGTTCAGATCATAGGTATGTAGGAAGGCATTAATTCCCCCCCCCAAAAAAAATAACCATGGAGTTCATTTTATTTTTACATTTTAAATACATTTGCATTGATATCTTTTGTTTTTATTTTACCTATATTTTCTAATATATCCTTTTATCTCCTCTCCACAAAGAAGTATGCCTCATAATATAAAATTAAAAAGAGAAACAAAACACATAAGCAAAACTGACCAACATGTTTGAAAAAATCTGGCATCATCATTCAGCATTGAATTAAATTAAATTCAAACAATTTAATTGCTCTGTTATTGTTATTCTTTTTACTTGAATTACTGGGTATATTTTTCTAGTTCTGCTTACCCTACTTTGTATCAGTGCATATAAGTTTTCTTATGCTTCCCTGTATTCATCATTTTCTTATAGCACTGCATATTCATGGAGCACAATTTCTTTAACTGTTTACTAGTTAATGGACAACTACTTAGTTTACAATTCTTTGTTAAAATTAAAAATGTGATAAATATTTTGATGATTTTGAGGCCTTTATCCTTGAGATTTATACTTGTGGGAAAAAATTTGCATAATTCTCAACTGTTTTTAAAAATGGTATAAGGGTATGTGTGTAATACGTTTTATGACCATGAAATTTATATGTGTTTGTAAGATTCTTTCTAGTTATGGCTCAGAGATAAGATGAATATCTCTAGATAACCTGTACTCTTTTCTACAGTAGATTTTGATTCCTACCAGGAGGGGAAGCAGAAGATTGGTACCAGAGGTGACCTTTCTGCTCTCCCTAGAGAGAGGGAGTATAAGGCAGGAAATATATCTATTTTCCCCCTTAAATTTTGTTAGCATGGGAGAAATAATTTTTAGCTTCAAGCTGAGTTCCTGATTGCTCTTCTTTAATGGAAAATTCCTCATGCTTTCCCTCAAATGCCAATTCCACAATGAACAAAAATAGCAAATAGGAAATAAACCTATTTAAGCAAACAGCAAACAGAAATCAGAGCATAGAGATGAGAATATATACCAGATAAATATACAAAGTGGATGATTTCTCCTATTGGAGCAAAATATCTTAGTTCAATCAAGAAAGGGGGTCCCTAATCTCACCCTAGGGGAAATTCCTTGAAATCCATTATAGTAAGGGCATAGGGACATGCTGCTAAGTGGGCATAGGGACATGCTGCTAGGTCCTTCATATGCTGGCTTCTTCCCAGAGTCTTTCTCTCCCTTCAGGGACTTGAAGAAAGTCTAGAATCCAGGTTTTTTTTTTCTCTGAAATCTCTAAGACAGAAACCTAGTATATCTCTTCTCCCAAGTTTTGGCCAGCTCTACAACTTACTCAGATGTAGAACATTCAGCAATCAATTTTCATTAATGAAGAAAGTCTTATGCAAATGAACTTTAAGCTTACAATGATTATACTAATTCACACACCAAAAGTTTGTTACTGTTTTAGTCTTTCCATAAATCTTAAAGTAATTCGTTTCAAAGTAGGATATCTTTTTCTTTTCCCGCTGATCAAATTTTCCTTACAATAGGAATTTATCAGACATTTTGAGTAATATAAATGTTTTGAAGAAAATCTGAAAAAATTTGCCAAGAATACTTTGATGAATATTACATGATTAAGAAGTTTTCAACTCTGTTTAACATGTTTATTTTTCCCCTTCCCCCAGATTGCCTCAAGAGAATGTCAGGTAGAGTATCTTTTGACTTTTCTTATGATGTTCTTGATTGTTTCTATAACAAAAGTAGATTGATGATATGTTAAACACCAAGCTAAATGCTGGGAATACAAATACTGGTATAAAATAGTCCCTACCCTCAAGGAATTTACATTCTACCAAAAAGAACTGGAAATAGAGAAGGGGTGGGGGAGCAGGGGAAAGACTACTTGGCAAGGAGGCAAAAAAATTCTTGATAATCAGGAGTGGAATTAGGAAACCCAGGAGTCACAAAGCAAGTAATTCCAGGAGAAGAGCCTGGTTAAGTTTTTTTGACTTTCCTAAATATTACTCCTATTTTCCTTCTTGAAAATGGATTCTTTATACTCAAGCCTGGATTTGATTAATCAAGGATATGTTAAGTGGCAAATTTAGTTCAAAGACGGATAATTGTCTGGTGTGTTACAGAACTGTTTATCCCTGCATTCGTAGAAATATAGAGAACTCTTTTGAGAAGGTTTTTTTTCCTTTACTGGAATTCCAAATATTTTTAAAGGTACATTTTGTCTTGGATAATTGGAGTATAATAGGAAGCTTTTTAAAATGGAATCTTTTTGCACCTGTATAATTTGGTAATGTGTTTATGCAGATATTATGGTCCATCAATAATTAATAAGTTCACAAATTTTGCCATTTGATAGTGTTTGTCATATCCTATTGCTTGCTATTGATCAATACTACCTAGGGAAGGGAAGGGGAATGAGATTAACTGGTACAAACAGGCTAGAAGCTCTAGTCTGAATTTAGAACATTCATTGTTGTTCAGCTTTTCCTCATTGGCATGTTCTGAGTCTAGAATAGCACAAATACATAGGATCATAGAAACATCAAGGGACATTCCTGAAACATGACAGTAGTTATGAAAGTGAGGTCAATTAAGAGTGCTCCAGTTAAGGGAGTCACAGGTAGCAGTGCACCTCTTGAAAAACTGTAACACACCTACAAACATCATATGACCCTGATGAGGGGAGCCCCGAAACTCTTTCTCTTTCTCTCTGACTTCTGGGTGAATCATGAGGTGAAGCACTTGGGAAGCTCCTTGAAGGAAACTTTCTCCTTAATCCTGGCCCCTATAAAAGACCCTGCCTGAGGGAAACAGGATAAATAACTTCATTCTGTTATCCTGAGAGAGAGGCACCACCCTCATTGATAACACTCACTAAACTTCCATTGAATTAAAAATCAGCCTAGAGACACTCATTCACTTTCAAGATTCTCTATTCTAATTCCTGTTCAAACTACACTTAGCCCCCATCAAGAGTTGCTAGCCTAGGCTTCTATTATAAAATGAGTAATTTGGGGCTCAGTCCTTGCAGAGGACCTAACATGCCTAGGAACCTCTCTTCCTGGCATAGCAACAAAGTCTGCCTGCTGAAAAGATATTCTCTTATAGCATTAGCCTCTCTTTATCTTTCTCACCTATTTCCCTAACAAGAATTTTATACCTCTCTGTCGAAATTTCTTTGCCAGGACTTCTCCACTAGAAACTTTATCTTGCCACCAAGGAATTCAGTCTTTCTCTTCATGCATAGCAAAGGCTGACTTTCCAATGCCAATAATAAACTTCTTTTACCAGTCTAGCTTTTCGGGTTTGTAAATTCCTTTACAAAGGACCTCTGCGTGGCCAGCAGGGGATTCCCACAACTCCTTACCCTGCACTGAGTCCTAGGGGGATTTAATGTCTCTCTGACACACTCCTGACCTTCCTCTTTCAAAGCCTTCAGGTCAGTTAAAACCAAACCCTGGCCTAATCTATTGTAGATGGTCAGATACCTCTGTAGAAAGCCTCCACTCATTAGCATGCCCATTAGGATGGAAAAATTCTTAAAGATAGGAATATAACATTTAAAAAAAAATAAAGATCATTGAACTAGATAGAGAATGTGTCATTTGTCATACTCAGAGTTGTATAGTTACATGCATTTTTGAAGTCTGCTGGTTAGCTAGCCAGCTCCTATTTGCCTAAACCCTGATTGGCTGGGTGCCATCTTTGCTATTCTTAGTTTTCACTTCTTTTTCTTTTTGTGGAAGGTCTCTAAGGAGGTATAGCTTTCATTAATGTTCATGAAACTTAAACAGTTATAACCATTTTAGGAAAATCTTCTAGCCCTATAAAGTCCTGTTTATGCTGATTTCTGCCTCCTTACCCTCATAACAACTAATTCCCATTATACTTCTACTCTATAGTCAACCAGTTTATGTAATAGTTATTTTCTTTAGTGGTGCTTGGAACATCAAAGGGATGTAAAAGTAATCCCTTCCCTTTGCTCCTTCTCCAAATTCCCAATTTTGTTCCTGAGATCAAAATTGTGAAAACAGAATTGGTCATTTTGAAAAGTTCAACATGGCAACATTTTCTAAGGAAAACAGCAGCCATTGTTTCAATAAACTATTATTTTGGATAATTGAACTGCTAACATAAAAGCAATATGCCTACCTGGTGAATTTTATCTTTAACTTACCATTTTAATGAAAGTATATATAGTAATATATATAGTAAATATTTCTGCATAATTTTTCTGAGTAATATGAACAAGTCCATGTAGCTCTTTTCTCAGCAGGATGCAACATCATCTAATTAGTCTGAGATACTGTTTGTAGTAAAGCAATCATAAATCCTGCTTTTCCCTCTCTCAGACTAAAGGGGCAAGCTAACCTGGCACTATTAAAGGGGTACCAAAATGCAATAACTAAAATTGTACAAGAGTTCAGCTCTCCTTCAGTCAGGGGGCTACCAGTTTTTTCTTTAATCTGTGAAGCAATGCTTATCTTCCAATCAATAGCCTTCAAAGACAAGCAGCTAAAGTTGTCCTATAAGCTGACTGCTCCCACTTGCATCTTAACTCAACCTCTTGTTAAGGTCTTTAGTGTTTCTAATGTCTCTAATCATCCTTTCTATCAACTATGATAGAATTTATTGTTGTAATTCAGTCATTTAAGTTGTGTCTAGCTGTGACCCCATGTGGAATTTTCTTGGCAAAGATATTGAAGTAATTTGCCATTTCTTCTCCAGCCATGAAACCAATAGTCCTTATTTAATCTAACTAGAATGTCCAAACTTATTCAATTTACTATTTGGAAAGTTTTATCCTCTCAAGTTCTAAAAATAGTCACATGCAAAAGAGATGAGGGATCTGATAGCTTAAGTCATTTCTCTGATCTCAAAAAATATTCTCTCAGTTCATTCTCTAATCCTCCTAAGAACTGGTGTCTGTCACATTTTAACTGAAAAAAAAAAACCCAACCCTATTCACACACTGATTTTATACATTATTTTTATATACAAAATTTCTTTTTCTGCAACTTTCTACTACCAAACTGCTCATGTATGAAAGGGACAGTAATTTATATAATTTACAAGTCAATGTAATTCTTTTTTTAACATAAAATTTTATTTTCTGTTTAAAAGAAAACCAAAAAGGGAAGTTTAATAGATATAAATATATATAGCAGAAGAATCATGAAATCATTGGTGGAGGAAATATCTTCATTATTGCGGACTATGCATCTTCCATATTTTAGCCTTCAAGGAGTATCTGTAGACAAAAAAAAAATCAATCACTTAATGCTAATCTTGAGACCACCCTATGGTAGACAATGTCTCCTTACTTAGCTTAGGGTGGTCTTTGTATTACAGACTCACGGTCCATTATAAACCCACTTATTATGAAGCTTTCTCAGCTTGGTAAGATCTATCAAGAGGCAGCTAAGATAGATAAAGAGCAGGCTTCTTAATCAAAAGACCTAGATCCAAGCTCTCTAGAAGTCTGACACTTATTTTCCCTGTGTCCCTGGACAAACTCTTAACCTCTTAGTACCCAGTACCTATACGTTGCAGGTCTCCTAGAAAAATTACCTATACAAGTTTCCCATCACTTCCAATCCTAAGAGGAAAAAAAAAAAGATCTAAACGTCTTTCAGAGCTTAGATTTTTTCAGCAGAACTTTTGAGGATTCTGGGTTATCACCATTCTTTGATGAAGTCTTGGAGTAGGATGAGTTGAGGAGGTGATTCAAAATCTAGTGATATGTATATTATAGGACATTACTTGCTACACACAAATAATGCTACTTTAAGTAGCATTTATGTGGAATCAATGATTGAGCTCTCTTTGAATCAACAAGGGAAAAATCATTTCCAGGCCTCAGGATATTCTCTTGGTAGGTAGTGTTTTAGAAGAAAGCATTATTGGTACTATGAGAGAAGAAAGATTCCTGAATTTTTTCCAAAACAACTTAACCTTTGGTTGCTCCTAAAATGATGTAACACTTTATTAGTTTTTTTCATCTATTATATATCAGTCCTCTTCTAATGGGGCAATTGAGGTGGAAGGATAATGAAGACTTCATTTTTCAATTTAACTCAGAATGAACCCTTCCCTGGCACATGCCTCAGGCAATAATTATTTATCAGGAGAAGAGCAGTTGTTTCAGTGAATTGAACAGATGAAAGATACTGTTGCTTTATTTGTTGCTAAATGGGTAGTTTGCCAACATAGTTTTCTTCAGATTGATACTGTTTTTATGTCTATGTTCTGTTTGTCATGTACTTCCTTTCATTCTTGGCAGTATCTGATTTTTCCCTCTTCCTGAACTGTGGCAGACCAATCTCTACTTTCTACCAACCAGACCCTCCCTACCAACATCTTTACTTCCTGTGGCCTTGCTAGAAATTAGTCATTTCAGGGCTATTATTCTTGAACCTGACAGCTAATTTCTTCCTAACACCTCAAAGTCTTTCTCATTTTGTACTTTTAAAACATAAAATGTGACAAATTATAAACCTGATATGGTCCTGATAAATACTTGTTAACTTGACTTTAACAGATACATATTAGAGATGAACAAAACAAAATAATGGTAGTATTACCTATTTCCACTTCTTTTTTGACAGTTGTCTCTCAGCTAGATCTCATTGTAGAGGTCAAAAGGAGGTACTGCAAAGGAATGATTTAATTGAAGGGCCAGTCATTAAACCCAGTCTCTTGATTCTAAAACTGTGCAATATTCAGCATCAATTTAAGATAAATCTGCTTGCATTTGCAGCTAGAATCCCATCTCTTCAGAAAGGACCATGTTAATTTTAGGTATGCATCATGAAATAATAGTGACAATAATTAATTATCAAAGTGCATATTCCATGGAATGTCTTCTATAAGCTTTTTTTTAGCCTCAGATATACACTCATACAGATTCTATAATTGATGCAAAAATAGATATAATTTTGTTCAAACAAATATCGACATCAAGAAGGTAGAAAACTGAGAGACAATTTGCTTATCTACATGAATTAAGAAAGAACATAGAATTAAAGAACAGTTATATACTTAAGGGAATAGCTCTTAAGTGGGCTATATGCCTGAATGAATGAAACTAATACATGAGCAGTTCTCCCATCTTCTCTTTGGTGACTTTTGCTAATATAATTTTAGTGCTGCAGGCTAGTTTCATCTTTTTAGAAGAGAGACAACTTTTAAAGCAACAGTCAGCACATTCAATTGGCAAAATAAGATAGCTTCAGCTGCTTTAATGAAAGCAAAGTGAAATATGGATATAGAAATAATCTTCTAGCGTCTTGCCTAATGCTCTTGAGACAAAAGGTTCTTAAATTTTTCACTAATTAAAAATTAGCGTTTACCCTCAGCATCATAAAAACCAATGATATATTTGTTGGCTTATTGACATTAGATCTCTCTGTCACAGAATACAGAGTCAGGATAAATAGAGAAGGGTTGGCATTTCTATTAATAATTTGATGTTAATTATTTTTAAAGCACTTCATCTACTGCATCATAGCATTAGTTTTTCACTAAAGGGATTATTACTTTTATATGACATATCACTTAAAGATGGACAAATGAGAAAATATAAAGGTAACTCATTGTCTCCTACTGTATTTGGGTTTTCTTTTTGTTTCTTCCTTCCCTTCCTTCCTTCCATGTTCATTTAGCAGTGAACTATTCCACTATTCCACTGCTATTCCAACATTCCACTGCTAAATATAGTGAAATATATATATATATATATATATATATATACACACACACGCACATATATATAAATGAACTATATATTGAGGTACATAATTATAGTAGGCTATGACAAGTAATTCTCAAACTTTTTAGTTTCATGACTTCTCTTTGGGCTACTTCTATCATGTTGGGAGTAAAATCTACATATTCTTTTGTTTCCCCTTCAGATTCTAGTACTTGGTGTTGGAAGGGACATTTTCAATCATTTATTCCAGATCTTGTTAGATTCAGGGTGCCTTCTTTCTATTATGTCACAATGACAGCCTTTCTTTAGGGAATACCACAATTGGCAAAAGCAATGTCCTAGTAACTAAATTGTATTCTTATGGTAGATGCATATAAGCAGGGTCCAAGTTGACTTTTTTTTCCTTTCTTTTTAATCTCAGTGGCATCAATGTTCGCTATGCTGTTACATTTGACAGTGAGGCTATCAGTAACATTACCTGGGAAATGATTAACCTTCATTCGAATAAAGTAGAAAATCATGGACTTGGGGAACGTGAGGATAAGCCCATGGCAGCTTATACAATTAACAACTTCAGAGACTACATTGCTGAAAGCCTCACCAGAAATTTCTTACTAAGAAACTCTTCCCTGAAGCCAGATCCTGACTCTCTTCAGGTTATCAAGGGTAAGGGGAATGACAACTATGACAATCCATGTATATCTTTAGTATCTTTCTCCACAGAGTTCTGTAGTAAGTTTTGTCTTCAAAATGTATCATATATGAATCTGAGTGTTTGAGAATCAAAGAGGAGATGACAGTGTATAATTTGATAAAAGGCATACAAGATGCAAGGAAAATCAGAGAAATACATTAACTAAGTAGAGGAAAATATTGAAGACAAAGTCTTCCTGACTTTGAGCCCCAACTAAAAGAATAGCTAATAATAGTTATCATGTGAATTGCATTTTAAGGTTTGCAATGGTCTCTCATTTTATCTTTATAGCAATGAATGCTTGCATTATCCCCATTTTTCAGACAAGGGAATTTAGATGGACAAGGCAGGACCCCTTGTCCAGGGTTCTACAGCTAATGAATGTCTGAGGTAAAATTTGGACTCATGTCTTCTTGCACTCTATTCCATGTACTGCTAGTTAGAATTTAAGAGCACGTAGGACCTAAGTAATTTAGGAAATAGCAGTTTCAATCTAGAATCAAATGAGTGAACATAGGACCAGCAGAGAAAGATATCTGCTCCAAATTCTTACTAGTTGTGTAAATCTGGTTAACTCCCTTAATCTCTCTGGGCCTCAGTTTCCTCATATATATAAAATGTGTAGGGTAGTGGTAGACTAAATAGCTTTTTAAGGTCCCTTCCAGCTTTAAATCTGTGATCTCATTGGCCATTTATCCCAAATACAATAAAAATTTTTGTAAAGAACAATTTTTTTTCCTCCTGCAGAATCTCAGGGTTGGAAGGAACCTCTTAGAATATCTATTTCAATTTGTATGAACAAAAATCTCTTCTACAGCATAACTGACAAATGGCTTGTCATTTGAGGATGAGAGGAATTTACTAAGTCAGTTAGCATTTATTAAGCATCTATTATGTTCAAGACACTGATTAGAACTGAGGATAGAAAGACAAAAACAAACAAGGAACAACAACAAAACTCAGTTCTACCTCTCAATGAGTTCAGAAGATAATTTAGTGGGGGAGAACATATGCAAATAATTTTATTGAAACAAAATGCAAATGGTAAATTGGGGGTTAATTTTAGGGAAAGCACCAAGATAAAGGGAAAAGATTTTTATGAGGAAGGTGGAACTATAGCTAAGATTTGAAGAAAACTCCAGGGAAGCCAGAAGGTGGAGATGAAGAGAAAAAGCTTTCCAAGCAACGGAAGCTAGCCATTGAAATGCAGTTAGGAGATAGAGTGTTTTATGTGATACACAGCAAGGAAGGCCAGTGTCACTGGTTCATATACTATATAGAGCAGAGTAAGGTTTAAGAAGATAAAAAAAATAGGAAGAGGCCAATTTATCAAGAAATTTAAAAACCAAATAGGGAATTTTATATTTGATGAGAGGAAACTGGGAACCACTGGAATTTCCTGAATAGGGTCTGACAGGATGAGACCTATGTTTGGGAAGATCAGTTTAAGAAGTGAGGGGATAATGAAGTAGAATGAGAAGGGACTTGAGACAAACATATCCAAGGAATAGGCCATTGTAATAGTTCAGAAGTGAGGTGATAAAGGCCTGCATTAGGATGGGGAAATATTTATGAGAGATATTATCAAGGTAAAAATGACAGGACTTGAAAACTGATTGGAAGTGAGGGGAGGGCTGTGAGTCAGCCCATTATATTTTGGGATACTTTTAATCTTTAAATTTTTTTTTTGCTGAGACAATTGGGGTCAAGTGACTTGCCTAGGGTCACATAGCTAGGAAGTGTTAAGTGTCTGAGCCCAAATTTAAATTCAGGTCCTCCTGACTTCAGGGCTGGTACTCTATCCACTGGATACTCTATCCACTGCACCACCTAGCTGCCCCAATACTTTTAATCTTAAGGAAGTTTACCATTAGTTTTGAGCCCCCAAATCTATATCTTTGTATCTTCCACCTTTTGTATCTGGTCCTAGCCTTTGGGACCAAGCTGATTGAATCTTATACCTCTTCTATATGATAGTTCCTCAAGCAAATAAAGATCATGTCAACTAAAAATGTTCTTCAAATTTTTTTTTTAGTGAAAGATGCTTTTTTCCCCAAAACTGAAGACCAACTATGGAATTTTGAAAACCCAAGTATTCTTGTGTCTCCACCCCTGATACTTGTAAGTATTCTTCTCATCTTCTATGTCTCTGTGTTCTCCTACTTGTGTCCCAACCTTTTTATTCCAATTCTCTAAGACAATCCTTGGCACTGCATGAAATTTACTTTGCTAGATTACCCACATAGTAAGAAAGACTGATTCATAATTGCTTGCTGATATTTTTGCTGTTGTGCCCTCAGGGTATTTCCACAAAATGTCCTTGGAAAGTTTTTCTAGTCATAACATAGGTTATTGTTTCCTTTGTTGTTTTACTATGCTTTGTGTAGCTCTCTTTAAAATTGCTGCTGTTCACTAGTTTTCAAGAGGCAAAGGAGTGACACCACCTTACATTGTGGTTCTTATGGATAAGTTCTATAACTTGTGCTTCTTCTTCCTCTCTTTCACCTTCAATGTGTAAGAATATGTGTATACACCTGTGCGTGCATATGTGCATGCATTTGATCTGTAGTCATATTGTAAGGAGATCAATTTCTCTCCTCTCCTCTCCTCTCCTCTCCTCTCCTCTCCTCTCCTCTCCTCTCCTCTCCTCTCCTCTCCACATCTTTTTTCCTCTCCCCTCCTCTCATCTTCCCTTCTTCTCTCCTCTCCTCTCCTCTTTTCTCTTCTCTTCTCTTCTTTTCTCGATGAGACAATTGAGATTAAATGACTTGCTCAAGGATATACAGCTAGTAATGGTCAAATGTCTGAGATTGAATTTGAACTCAGGTCTTCCTGACTCCTGAGCCAATGCTCTATCTACTGCATCACCTCACTACGCCTTCATTTATTTTTTTTCAACTAGAAAAATGGATTATAATTGTTCAATCAATCAGTTCAAAGAATTATTGAATAAAGGTTTTATTATGTATAAAGCACTAAGGATACAAATAGAAAATAAGACAGTTTCTGCTCTCAAGAAACTTATTTTTTATGGAGGAGACAATACACACATAAGGTTTCAGCTTTAGGTCAGATGATAGGTTCCATGATTCGTAGAATTCATTCAAAGCTGAGGGGAATTTCTGATCTTTAATATCACTTCAACTAATAGAATTTTATCAGTTTCTGCTGTTGAATCATTTGACATTAGACTGGAAGCATTGATATTTCAAAGGCTCTTGGATTCAGGGTCCTGGATTTTCTCCATCAACATGTAAGGAAGATAGTGTTTAAGGTGGTGGTGGTTTGACCTGCTTAGTTTTCACAATGGAGGGTGATAGGAAACAAGAAATCCTTTGATATTGGTGGGGATGGTTCCCCTTCCATAGGAATTGTCTCCCTACACAATTGACTGGGTGAAAGAAGGACTAGTGGTCTGAAGATTGCCAGTAACAATCCCCTTCTCTCAGTGCACCTGCACTTACCCTCTTGTTGGTAGCAGTTGGGCAGCAACTGGTGCTGGTGTTGATGAGCAAAGTAGGCCCTTTCTCTACAATGATTTCTTCCCTTAGTGATGAATATAGCAGGGTTGAGCTGTGCTTTATAAGGGGAAAGAAAGATTAAGAGAGTTGATATGAGAGATATAACTCCTCTCTTCTCTGTTTTTGCTAGTTATGCTAAAACTTCTGGCATTCTCCAAATAGAAAAGTATTATGGTCTGCATTTCAAAATTATTAGGTGTGGTTTTAGTTCTTCTATGGTTTGCCTTTTGCATTTTAAATGGTGATAATTAGATGAATAGCAGAATAAGAAGGTATGTATGAATAGCTGGAAGAAGAAAAGGAAAAAACTATGAATGCTGTACACTGTATCCTTCTGGGGGCAGGGATTGCTTATCATTTTGTCCTTGTATATTTACTGTCTATCTTGTAAAAATTAAGAAGATACTTAAAAATGCTTGTTTATCAGAATAAGGAAATACTCATTTAAAGATTTTTCTCTTTCTCCAACAAAATGTCTGGAGGCATTCACCTTGTTATATTTCAAAACTTGAAGGAGCCATAATTCCATTACTTGGAGTAATCTTTCCATGTAGATTGCAACCCATTAATCTCTTAGTAGATGTTTTCATGAGTTGTTGTGGCCCAATATTAATTGCCAAACTTTAGTGATAAACGTCTTTAAATTCAGGTCCTTGAATAATAGGCTCAGAGTCATACCCATGCTACATTAAGACTCTACAGTAGTAATGCAATATTGACCTTATTATTTTTATTTTATTTTGAAAATTGTTATTCTAATTTTATTCCCTAAATAACACCAATGAAAAATTTATATTAGATTTAAGTTTTTATTGTAAAAGTTTTCTATTCTTAATCTTTTTATATTCCAAAAGAGTACATGTTGGAAATATTGGATTTGATATCTCACTGGCACCATGTGTTGGAAAATAATTTGTTAATGAATTCCCTAGCATTAACATGCTTTTTAGATGGCATTAGCAAATGTGAAACTTGACCAACATAATATTAAACTTGCTAATATGATGCACTGAAGGAAGAAATTTTGAGTTGAATTAGTTACTATGGAAACATCTATTCATAAACTATATGATGAGGTGCAACTCCTGGCAATTTATTCACCTTTCCCAATGCACAGGAAGAACTCATTGCCACCGATAAGTGACATTCATTCTTTCAAAAATAGAAGCACAATTTTTTTTATTTTGTCTGTTTGTTAATATTTCTTGTATGATTTAAATTTTTTCTTGATGCCAACTTATTCATTTAGTGGGCAATTAGAATAATAAGCACATATAAAAATGTAAGCCGGGAAATATCTACTACTTGGAGAGTCTTGTTTTCATTGAAGATTTAGTAATTTTCCTATTATAGGAGTAATTTCATAACCTGAGTCCAGTAAATTTTTCTGGAGTAAGTATTAAACTGGTTACAGTATAACTCACCTACAAGGCAAAAAATATGAATGTAAAACTTACAGATGTAAAAATATATCTAATGCAACTTGTGGGGAAGAGAATGGGTAAATAGTTTAATGGAAAAAAATGTCCTGTTTTTTTAGAACAAACACACATCCATGGTATCATGATGTATTTTCATTATATTAGTACCCAATTCAGCTGTGGTGTTGTAGAAAAGGCATTAGATTTGGAGTCAGAAGAGCTGGCTTTGAATCTGTCACACATTGGCTTTGAGAACTGGGCAGATCATTTATCCTGTTATGCTTTAGTGTCCTCATCTTTAAAGTGAAGCTAATAATATTTGGAACCAAGTTCAGAGGTGAGCAAAGAGGGCAGTTTCTTAGGACCTAACATGAATGAGTACAAAATTTTAAAAAATAAATGCACATATTTTTAGTGCTGATAAATATGACCCTGTATGATGCAAAGAATTTTTTTATAAGCCAAAATGCAAACAACAGCAATTGATTCATTTTAAATGAGATTGATTAAAAAAATCTGACCTTGGGGGCACAAATGACTTGTCAAGCTTTGATTATTGTAGGACTCAACTGAGTTGGTAATTTTTAAGTTCTGTATAAACTTAAGCTTTTGAAGTATAATTATTATTGTCACATGTTTATAGGTTACCTGGTCCTTGACACATTTGTTTTCCATTAAAAAATATGAATAGATTTATTCTTTCCAGTGCCATGAAGGGAAAATGGAAAGAAGATGAAGACAACTAAACTTTTTTTTCTTCTTTTTTTCAACAGAAAACTTCCTCTTCTTTTGCCTGGGCTTACAAATACATATACACACACACACACCATTTATAGCAAGGTGGACTCTTAAATTTTTTTTTTAATAAGCACATACATTTCTTATGTGTCTCAAGAATACTTAATGCATTTTTTGTAGGTAATGGAAAATTTGGTTAGCAAACCAAATGTGTGAATATGTACATACTTGCTTACACATACATATGTATGTATATGCATGTATGTATACATAATACATATTTACACAGATATGTAAGAAATGTGATATGTGCAGATTTAAAGACATTTTCACTTCAAGTCTTCATGCGGATTATTTGTGTTCGGCCCATGGTAGAGACTTCCAAGCTTCTAGTGATCTGATCAGCCATAGTTGGATACATTGTACCTTGATTCTAATATAGTTATGTCATTTTAGTCCTCTATGAGAATGAAGGATAACAACATAATGAAAAATGTTATCATAAATGACAAGTAAAATGATCAGTTCTTATGTGATGATAGTATGGTGCAAAGGGAAAGAATTATATATAGAGTAGAATCCTAGAATGCTTGAGCAGAAAGGGACCTTAGGAACTGTTGAGCTTAATTTCATAATTCAAAAGTAAGGAAACCCAATAATTATCTCTCAAGATGATACAGTTTTGCTAATTGGCCTACCCTGCTGTGATTATATGTTTGAGTCTTTAACTTTAACTTTCCATAAGTACAAAATTGCAGTTCATTAGACTTTGCTTTAACAACTCATCAAAATTATATTTAAGATGAAAAAAAATTCAGGAAGGAAAGGAAATTTAATTAGACTTTCACTCTTCCTCCTGTGTTTATTTTCTCTAAGATATGATTCAGCCTTTTTTTCCCCCTCAGGATAATACCCTTCAAGCTGAATGGCCCTCAGCAGATGAATCAACTGCCAGGAATAGTTCACCACTTGATTTCACCAAACCAGGTTTCATCTCTGGGGCTCTTTCATCCAATGGCAGTGAACTCTGGTCAAAATCAGAAAGTCCTCCAGCAGATTTAGTGTCTCCATCAAAATTACCCCTTCCCTCGAAGGTGGGTTCCACTTCTCCCCCAGATGTTTTAGAGGGTAGCAGCCTCACTCTTCATTCTGTCACCCCAGCAGTGCCTCAGACTGGCTTGCCTATGGCTCCTAAGGAAAGGACTTCTGGACCTGCTTTGTTAGATGATGGTGAGTAATTGTATCATCACACTTTCTTGCAAACTTTATTGGTAACTCTACCTTGCATGAGGAGCAGGAAGCAGTAGTGAAAAGTATCAGGGAAAAGCATTCCTTCAGGAAAAGTGGCATGTGAAGGGCAAGAAAGAAAGATGGAGAAATATATGAAAGGTGAAACAACAATTAAGTGAATTTGGCAAGAGTGGAGGACTTGATTAGAGAGAGGGCAGGTAAGTGATGGGTGAGATAAAGCACTGGGCTTGGGATCAGGAAGGCTCATCCTCCTGAGTTCAAATCTGACCTTAGACACTTACTAGTTGTGTGACACTAAGCAAATCATTTAACCCCGTTTGCCTCAGTTTCCTCATCTGTAAAATGAGTTGAAGAAGGAAATGGTAAACACTCCAGTATCTTTGCCAAGAGAACCCGAAAATGGGCTCCCAAAGAGTTGAACCCAACTGAATAACAAGAATAACAAAAGAGTCATACTACTACTAAGTGTTATATGTAGGACTTGAGCCTCAGGTCTTCCTGAGACTAGTATTATGCCACAGGATGAATTTGAAGTGGAGAAACTAAAAGTAGGGAGATATTAATAAGAAACCTATTGCAATATTCCATTCATGAACTTACCAGAGAGTGGGACTAAATTTAGTATAGCAGGAGACACAGAAATTAAAAGGAAAGACTAAATCTGAGAGACTGTGGAGAAAGAATCCATAGCAATGAAGAAGAAGAGGATGACAAAAAGAAGTTTTAAAAAGATTTCAGATTTTTGAATAGAGAAATTGGGAATGGGTGAACTGAACCATTCAGTGACAGGTAAAATTTCTTAGGGAATTTTCCTTCTGAGTTCCCACTTGGATCCAATTTCTTTCTGGTCAGTCTGCCTTTCAGCACTTCTTTGTTTCTAAAGAGCAGGCATCTGAAGATAAATTGCTTTAACAGTGAATGATGTCTGGTCATACTCCTCCGGGAGAATCAGGTTGTATTCTCAAGCACCATTGTTCCACTTCATAAAGACACTGTCAGGTTCTCTTGCTGGCTGCTGAACTTTGCAAAGTCAAAGCCAGCTTCTGACCTTGCTCACTTAATGAGAAAAACATGATGACCAGCCATTCTCAGAGAACTAGGAATAGAACGCAGAAATTAAACATAAGCTACAATTAATGGAAAATTTTATTTTTAGGACTAACAAGTGTGGAAGAACCAGAAAGTTTTTCTTCTTTTGATCTATTGACTTCAAATCCATCCTCTTATCTTGTGCCAATGCCATCGACAGACGACTCTGAGCTGCCTTTATCAACTTTGACCTCTCCATCCATTTTGGATTCTCTTGCCATAGAAGTTGCTACACCTTTTGGCTTGTATCCTTTGGTCTCCCCAAATAAGGATCAATTAGAAGTGAGCATTTTTCAGCCAGAATTATACCCTGGAAGTGGACTGTTATTTGAAGAACAATCAGGTTCAGGATCTGGACAAGAGCTGCTTACTTGGCCATTAAGTAAGCCTTCATTTCATCATAACACTGAATCTCCATCTGAATCCTGGCTTGAAAATGAGAAATCACTTTTACCAATTGAGAGCAAAGAAAAGAACCTAGATAGAGCCATAATTGATGAAGCAGGAGGGATTTTTGAGGAATCTGAAATTGCTCTTGGGGCTAATGGTTCCATCTTTGGAAATACCACATCTCAATCTGTCCCTTTGTATCTCTCAATGCACACATCAGAGGCAACCTCAATTGATCATTATTTTGTTCCCAAGCCACCTTTCCTATCAGAATCTATAATAGCCTCTACTTCTACTAATAATAGACTAGAAGAAATAGAGTCCTCTAAAGAACAGAAACCAAATGAAATTTTAGAATCATCTAACACAGAACAAACTGACATAGATATTTCAACAGAAAAGTCAGGTATGAAACTTTTGTGGACTAGGCCACCCAAGCTAGATGAAACTCAGTCAACAACTTCCTCCCCAGGGAGAACAGCCAAAGATGCAATTGCAAGTACAGTAAAGAATATTGCTACCCTTGTGTCTGGAGTCTCTATGTCTGACTCCACCAAGTTGTCTCCAACCAATCTGGAGGATGATGTGATTATGGATGTACAGGACATTTCATTAGAACTGGACCAAGTGGGCATAGGATACTACCAGCCTGCACTCAACCAAGAAGAAAATAGCATTGTTGGTAGCCATGTGGAAATATCAACTAATATGCTCTCTACTGAGAGAGCTGATGTTCAACCCACACAGAGACCCTATCCAAATTATTCCCAGACAACAGGCCCTCTAGTGGTTTTCTTTAGCCTTCGGGTGATGAACATGCCATTTTCAGAGCACCTATTTAACAAAAACTCTTCTGAATATAAAGCACTAGAACAAAGATTCTTAGAATTGGTAAGACTATAAGTAAAATATAATATGTATGGATACACTCACAAATACACAAAATGTACTTAATGTGCACCAAGAAAGGAGGAACTTTAGTTGTTGTCAGTTATTATCATCTACAAATAATATCCTCAATTGAGTATGGGGGGAAATGATTACATAGGTGGCTGCCTGGGGAACTGATCCAAGGAAGGTGTACTTTTGACACAAGTATGGCAAGCTGAGCTGGTGATCTAAGGCCTTCACCTCAGAACCTCTGAGATTGAAACAGGCTTTTTTTTTTCCCCTTTGAAAGTAATATTTAAAAGCAGTGAGGTCAATCCCCAGGGATAACAATGCCTTTGATATTTTTATATTTTAATTTGATTCCCTAATATTAGCGAAAGGAGGTCAGATTATATGAAGATTATTTTACAAGCTGTGGTATTCTTGATTCATATATCTCTTGGAGAACTGCCACAGCACTTGAGTAACTGATTAATGATTTACTTTATCTTTTCATTAATTGCATCAGGTATGGGAATATCATTGGGGGAAAATGGGGAGCATGTTTAAGTTTCTTGTTGATAAACTTGTTCTCATTTCTCATGGATGATAGCTAGTTCCCTTTCTTCAATCAAATCTCACTGGATTCCAGAATCTGGAAATCCTGAACTTCAGAAACGGCAGTATTGTGGTAAACAGCCGGGTGAAGTTTGCTAAACCTGTACCTCACGATGTCAACAATGCTGTGTATACAATTCTGGAAGACTTCTGCAACACTGCCTACCACACCATGAATCTAGCTATTGATAAATATTCCCTGGATGTGGAATCAGGTAATGAAACCGGCTGTGAATACCTAAGACAATGCAATAGTTATTTGTATGAGTTAGTTTCTTTATATATGCATCAAAAAAGATCACGGTTTTGAGTAGGAATAAAGGAGGGTTGGCTGGACTAGAATTATTTGTTCTATTTTTAAAAACCTTATGTTTTCAGTTCTTTCTTCATTTAAGGTAATTAGGGAGAAAGTTTTATTTTTTGCCTTGGAAAGAAGCAGATGGCCTCTGCTACCAGGAAAGACCAATCCTTTACCCATTAGGAGCAAAGGAAATGACCTAGTCCATATTCCAGTTTTAAGTCAAATGTGATCATATCCTTCTGGCTGCATTTTCATCTCTTTAAGTGTCCCCAGTGTCATACTGCCCTTTAGATGACCTCATTTCCTATCTTACTAATAAGATGGAGACCATCTGATAGAAATATTCTTAGTTTCTTTCCTTTCCGTATCACATTTCTCCAACTTCATCTGTCCACTAATTTCCTGTTCCTCATTCAATGAGGAAGACTTTTCCTTTCTCCTTACAAGACCAACTTCTGTGTCTATATCCTTAAGATTATTGCTGTCCACATCCTCCAGGATCTTAATTCATCAGTTATCCCTTTTATCTGGAATCTTCAATATTTTTTTCCCCACAGGTTTCTTTCCCTCTGTCAATAAACATGCTCTAATATTTGGAGAACAAAGAGATTTTGGAAATCATCTAGTCCAGCCCCTGTATTTGTAGAAATGGAGGCTGAGGGAGATTAAGTTGTTTGTTCAATCTCATAGTTAGTGAATAGGAGAGCTAGGATTCTAATCCAGGAACAATTCTTCAAATCCATTATTTAGATATAGTCCTATTTCCTTGTTATGCTACCCTCCACTGCCATGTTCCTTTGGCACCTCACTTAATCTTCTTTCTTCAAATATCTCCATTGAGATAGTAAAACACCAGTGTTTCATCTTTAAAAGCAATATTGAAATTGAGATTCTCCACTGTATATGTTGATTATTCCATATCAATAATTAGAATTTGCTACTTTTTAAATCTTTATGAGTAAAATCTATCAGAAAATATTAAATATTGGTAGATCTGTCTACTATTTTAATTAAAAATCCTGGTTATAATATTTTGCTGAGCTTATAAAAATATAAATTGTTCTAATTATTGAAAAATTCCAATTATATCAATCTCTTGCATTTGAAACCTTTGATTCACTTCTTTCCTTCACCTCACCTTTATTCAATTGATAAACCTTATTAATTCTGCTTCCAAAACTCTTAGTCACTTTCCCTTTCTGTTCTTGTGGTCACCTCCTCAGTCCAGATCTGCATTATTTGTCTATTAGACTACTGCAATACCTTTGTAACTAATCTCTCTTTCTCTTGTCCCTTCCTCCTCCAATCCTTGATCTATGCCATCAGAATAATATTCTTAATGCATGGCAATCTCCTCCTCCATACCATACCCCAAAGAAAGCTTCCTACTGTCTGATACTCTGTCAGTGCTACCACTCTAGTGCCAGCCCTTATCACTTCATGCCTGAACTATTGCAATAGTCTTCTGGTGGGTCTTCCTGCTTTAACTCTCTCCTTACTCCAATCCATCTTCTATTAAGCTGTCAAATTGATAATTATAAAACATCATGTCAAGTCACTCCCCCACCCCACCCCAGTGCAGTCATTCAGTAAACTCCAGCCTCTATTACTTCCAGGATCAAAAAGAAAAAAATCCTTTGGCATTTAAAACCCTTGATAATGTGATTCCCTTCCTTTCTAATTTTTTTATTCCATATATCCCTCAACATACTTTTGCATTCCAGTGACACTGGTCTCTTTGCTCATCACACATCATACACTATTCTTAACTCTGGGCCTTTTCACTGGCTGGAAATTCTTGGAATTCACCAGAGATTCCTGGAATCTCTTCCTCTTCACATTTACTTCCTGGCATCTCTGGCTTTCTTCAAGTCCTGGCTAACACCAGACCTTCTGAAATAAACTTTTTCTAAACTTTACCTAGACTTTCATCCTTAATCATAGTGCCTCTAGCTTATTCTGTATATTTATTATTTATATAAAGTTGTTGGCAATTTTCCCCCATTAGTCTCCTTGAGAGAAGGGGCTGTTTTTTTGCTTAGCATAGTTCTAGCACAGAGTAGGAGTGACAAATGTAGCCTAAACTTCTTAGATGACATCCTTCATACTTTAGCTCATTCTTCCTTTTAGGGTGAATTTCTCAGTATTATGCATGTACTTTGAACATAGGGTCATAGACCTTAATCTGCAATGCTTTTCAGGGGCTGGGCTGTGCCCTTTGAGGCCTTTGCTAATGCTTCTCTTCTTTCCTGTAGTGTCATCCTCTTTTCTTCCCTTCCCTATCAATCCTACCTATCCTTTAATACCTGAGTTAAATGATACCTTAAGCATGAAGCCCTCTCTGATTTCCCCAGATGGAATAATCTCTTCCTCCTCATTCATTCAACATCAAAAAAATTAAAAATATTTACTTGATGTCAGATATTTGATTAAAAAAATAAACCTAAAAAAAAAATAGTTCATGTTCTCAAAGTACCTATATTCCCCAAGGATCTTATAGAATTTTTAGACTACTTGTATTATCTTACTTTAATTTGTATTACAATTATTTGTGTGCATGTCTTATTACTCCTAACAGATTATAAGTTTCTTAAGGATAGGAACCATATCTATATGTATAGATATTTTATTGGATGTAATTTTTGGTAGAACACACATATATATTATACATGCATATATATATATGTATATGTATTATACAGTACCATTTGGAAACAATGATAATAACCTTAGAATTAACCCAAATGTAGAAAAACTTCAAATAAGTATATGAATTTAATGCATGAAAAAAAAATTTTTTTTCAGAAAATCTGGCTTCTAGTCCTGGCTCTGATACTAGACATGTAGTCTTGTTTCTCTGAATCTCATTTTCCTTATGTGTCAGTCATGGCTATGATCATCTTATAGGCTTGTGTATTTTAGAACAAAACAATGCATGTGAAATACTTTGAAATGTTAAAATATTTACATATCCATTTAGAATTCCATAGGAATGGGTGGCATTTTGCCAATGCAGATTGTAACTTTTGATATCTTATCTTAGTAGAAGTTCATTGAGAATTGCTGTGATTGCTTGCAGTCCCATTTGTTTTTTTTTAAATAATATTTTATTTCCCCCCAAATACATGCAAAGATAATTTTCAACATTCACTTTTGTAAAACCTTGTATTCCAAATGTTTTCCTTCTCCTCCTTCCTCCCTCCCCCCAAGACAGAAAGCTGATATAGGTTAGGTTATCTATAAGATCCTTTCTAGCTTTAAAATGTTCATTTTTCTTGTTTTCCTGTGGATATCTACAGAGTAAGGCAATATTTTATAGTGGATTTCATGAGACTGTCCTTGAAATATGGAAAATTTGTGTTCAAATCTTCTGATACACACACACACACACACACACACACACACACACACACACCTACATATATACTATAATTGTGTAAGTTTGGGCAAGCCATTTTATAGTGGTCAAATTCAACTATCTAAGACTACACATTTCAGAGAGAAAATAGAGGAAATTCCTTATCCTTGAACTTCCAATTCTAATGAAGGTTGAAGGGAGGCAATACATATTTACATAAGAGTTATTGTGTTCCAAAAACTGTGCTAAACACTTTACAAATAAGCATAGTATTTTCATCTTTTTGTTGTTGGTCGTTTGCTTTTTTTTTTTTTTTTTCCCTTTCTTGTGTTTTTTTTTTTTGCCCTTTGGACCTGATTTTTTTTGGCACGGCATGATGAATATGAAAATATCTTTAGAAGAGTTGTACATATTTAACCTATATCAGATTGCTTGCCGTTTTGGGGAGGGAGATGGGGGAAAGAGGGAGAAAAATTTGGAACACAAGGTTTTGCAAAGGTAAGTGTTGAAAACTATCTTTGCATGTATTTGGAAAAAATAAAATACTATTAAAAAAACCCAAGTATTATTTAATTCTCATATCACTCTGCAAGGTGATCCCCATTTTATACTTGAGGAAACTGAGGCAAACAGATATTAAGTAACCTGTCCAGTATGACACACTTCATAAGTGTCTGAGACTGGATTTGCACTCAGGCCTTCTTGACCTCAGGCCCAGTGCTCTATTCACTGTACCTCTTAGATATTTATGATGAGAAGTAGGGCCAGGAAAAAAAAAAAAGAGTTACCTGTTAAAGCCCTACTCCAATGTCATGAAGTAGATGAGCTTGAAGTAACGAAGGTTTGAATTTAAATTTCACCTGAGACATCTGCCCATTAGACTCACTACCCTAATGGGCAAATGGCATGAATTCTCTGAGCCTCAGTTTCCTTTTCTATAAAATGAAGGACTGGGATTCAATGACTCCAAGGTATTGTCCAGCTCTAAATCAAGAATTCAATGGTTCTTACCAATGCAGGTGGCCGTTGGTCTTCAAAAGCCAGGTCAATGGATTACATACTCTAGGAACCTTGCTGAGTAGGATCCCTTTTCTGCTTTGTTTCAATTTTCAGGTGATCAGGCTGATCTCTGTAAGTTCCAAGCCTGCAATGAATTTTCTGAGTGTGTGGTCAATCACTGGAGTGGAGAAGCAGAATGTATATGTTACCCCGGTTATCAGAGTCTCCAGGAACTGCCCTGTCAGAGTGTCTGTGAGCTTCAGCCAGATTTCTGCGTGAATGATGGAAAGTGTGACATTATTCCTGGGCATGGGGCCATTTGTAGGTATGTTATTAGCAGGTGTTTGTGTTTCATAGGACTGGAATACGACTATCTGCAGTTGGATTTTACATTTTAAATGGCAGTGAGAGGGCTCAGTGGATAGAATACTGGTCTTAGGGTCAGGAAGACTTGAATTCATATCCAGCCTCAGATCTCTACTAACTGTGTGACTCTGGACGAATCAGCTTATATTTATTTGCCTCAGTTTCCTCATGTGTAAAGTGTAGATACTAATAGCACCTACCTCTCAGAGTTGTTGAGTGAACCAAATGAAATAATAATTGTAAAACACTGAGTAAAAGCCAGAAACATTTTGTTGTTGTTCACTTGTGTCACTCATGGCTGATTCTTCATGATCCTATTTGGAATTTTCCTAGCAAAGATACTGGAATGGTTTGGTATTTCCTTTTGCCTCTCATATAAAAACAGATGAGGAAACTGAGGCAAACAGGGTTAAGTGACTTGCCTAGGATTACACAGCTAGTAAGTGTCTGAAGACAGATTTGAATTCAGGTCTTCCTCACTCCAAGTCCAGGTATTCTATGTACTGTGTCATGTAGCTACCCCCAGGCCTGGCACATAGTAGGAGCTATATAAATGTTAGCTATTAGTAAATGAATGGCTGCCTCATGCACTTGTTAGCAATTAGCTTGACTTTTTCAGGAAGATCAGAAGAGTTCAAGGCAATATTCCAGAGAAATATAATGCTATGGGAGGGACTTCTTTGACAGACATTCTGCATTTAGCCTGGATTTATTAGGAGATTTTAGTTATGCAATGGCTATTATTATTATCATCAATATTAATAGTCTCATTATCAGTACCTTATGTAAGCATAATGTCTTATAGGTTACAAGACACTTTCACATTTATTATTTTGCTTCATTTGCATATTAGTTCTGGGAAGGAAAATACATATTGTTATTATTATAACTTAAAAATTAAAGAAAAGTCAGAATGAAAGAAGCTAAGAGGCTTGACCAAGATCACACAGTGAATAATTTTAAGGTGCAACATATTTATTTTTGCAAACTATTTTAAATTTTGTAAAGTACTTTCCCCCCACAACAACTCTGTGAAGCAGAGTGAAACTATAATTTTTTTTCAGCAATTATTTTACCTTCTATCAGAAATGTTCATGTAGCTGCTCTATTGTAAATTTCTAAAGGCTCAGTTTTACTCTTTTTAATGAGAACCATTGGCAGGATCAACAGAGTGCTTGCCTGGATGAATTTCACTGATTAAACACCTGCAGTTTTTAAATGAAAACTTTAAAGTACATGGACCATCGGGGAAAATTCACAGCTCAAGAATCACATGCAAATCCTCTTGAGATGACTCATATATAATATAAAAATAAAATTCTTCACAATATCCTAGAATATAATATAACTGTGCCCATTCTATGGGGCCCCTTCCCATGCCTGCTGCATGGAATAACCACTATTAGTGGCTTTCCTATTCCTATTACTTTCTCTGCCATATGCCTTCAGAATCATGTGAACTTGGATAAACCAATGATCTCTCTGAGAACATAATTTCTGAGAGCAAGCTGGCAATGGATAATGCTGCAGGATTTATTAGGCCTATATTGATATAAAACCATGAGGTCTCTCCAACTACTAGCCAAAAGATGGAAAAAGAAAGTAGACTTCTCATCAGAAAAGCAGTCTTTGCTATTCTACTGACCACAGAATGGATGGGGAACCATGGTGCTCTCTTTTGCTTCACCTTTAAGAAAAATAACAGAAAGGAGAATGTTTTCTTTGGGTTTATTGAAATGGAAGAGAATAAACCTGAGAAATGGGCTAGCCTATTCAAGTGTAAGGGGAAAAAAAAAAGGAAAAGGAAACAAGCTTTTGGTTGTTGTTGTTATTTTTATTTTTTGAGGCAATTGGGATGAAGGGAGTTGCTCAGGCTCATACAATTAGCAAGTTTTAAGAGGCCAGATTTAAATCAGATCTTCCTGACTCCAGGACTGGTACACTATCTGGTGCTTCATCTAACTGCCCCCAATAAGCTGAGGCAGACAGCTAATGTCTGAGGCCAGATATGAACTTGGGAAGTTGGTCTTCCTGACTACAGGTCTAGCACTTTTTTTCACTGCTGTCCAGGAGCAAGCATTTATTAAACACCTAATATGTGCCAGGCACTGTGCTGAGTACTTTACAATGATCTCATTTGATGTTCACAACAACTCTATAAGGTAGGTGCTATTCTGATCCCCAGGTTACAGCTGAGAAAATTGAGTCAAGAAGAGGTTAAGTGATTTGCTGAAGATCACAGAGCTAATAAGGTCCTGAGGCTGGACTTGAACTCAAGCCGCCAACTCCAGCACTCTATCCACTGGAAGAGATCCAAAGAAGAAAGCTGAATACTAGGATCCTAAACCCCTGTCTCACAATATTTACTCACTCTAGTTAGGTCACATAATTATAGCCCTGCTCTTCCATGCTATGATCTATTTCTGCTTCCTTGAGAATGGAAGGTAACATTGAACTCTACTCAAAAACCAACGTTCCCTCATTTTCTGAGGAAGAAGTCAGATTTCAATTAAGGAGATCCTGCCCTGTTCATCAACAGAAAGCCACACTCTTAAACCTGGTCAAAATGAATCTTTAAGGAACATTCTTTGCTGAGATGTTGCTCTGGGTAGAGTCAGGGAGAAGGTTGTGATATAATACCTCTGCCATGCCTCTCTTATCTTTTAAATTCCAAATATCAAGACGATAATTCAATATCATTCATCAATTATATTATCAAAGATGATTAAGAAAACAGCAATGTATTATTACACACTTTTTTCAGGTAAGTGGTTGATGGTAATTCAATGATTCATATAAGATCACATAGATATGAAGGGTCAAAGAGGGGAAATTCAAACCTGAATCTCTCCTGATTTGACATCTATCCCTCTCTTCAAAACATTTATTTGTTTTTCTTTGTCCCTACACATCAAAGATTCCATTTTGTTATATTTTCTTAGAAGTATTAGTAATTTGTTTCTTCCATGGGGTTGAATGAAATATAAATGATATATTAGTAGATTGAGGTTAACCTCTCAAAGTGGAATAATGTATATAGAAATGGAAAGAAAACTTGGAGAAAGATGTTGTTGTTTGTCTTTTGTTCTTGAAAATGGCCAATGACATCATGGGGTAATGTTTTGACTTATGTGCGAATTGGATTAAAAGTTGTCAGCCTCACTTCCCCTTCTAGAGACATCAAAGTTTTGGTGGAAAGACAAGTCAGGATAAGTGGTGATGGATCAGGATTCAGTGGATGTAGAAAGGATGCTAAGAGGTATTTTTGATGTCTGATCAAGCTCTAAGTGCTCCATAGCTCCTTTGTCAGCTGCCATCGTGGCCATTGGAACAAATTATCCTCATCCACCTATTCCACTGCGGGAAGTCTTCACATACTTGGCATAGATAGCCTTCCCTGCCAGCCTCACTGATGGATTTGAGGCTGATTTATTATTCTCAACCTGGTTTAGCCCATCAGCTGAGATGGTTTTATTGGGATGTGGTCACAGCTTCTCGGAACCACAGGTGAGAGTTGGGTAAGAGGTGGACACTGAAGGTGGATAACCAGCCTTGGAGAGGCTCAATAAATCCCTCACACCCAAAGTGCTAGTCCTAGTTGAACACTCCATAAAGAGAGATTTAAACAGGCAGGTAGTACGTGAGAAAAAGCCCCAAGTTGAATATTAGGCCAATTTGAGTTCTGATTCTTGCTCTGTCACCAATTGAATCCATGATTGCAGGCAAATCATATAAAGTTTTCAAGTCACAGTTTCCTCATCTATAAAATAAGTGGATTGAATGAAAAGAACATTGTATTTGGAATACAGGTCCAGAATTTAAATCTTGGCTCTTCTACATCTTAGATATGTGACTTTGGGCAAATTATTGAATTTCCTTGGACCTCAATTTCCTTCTGTGTAAAAAATGAGACTCGATTTCAGATCTTGATCTGGACATTCTCTAAGGTCTCCTTTCAGTAGGCATTTAGATGGCACAGTGGTTAGAATACCAGACCTGGAGTCCAAAATAATCATCTTCATGAGTTCAAATCTAACCTTGAATGCTCACTAGCTGTGTGACCCTGGACAGATCACTTCATTCTGTTAGCCTTAGTTTCCTCATCTCTAAAATGAGTTGTAGAAGGAAATGGCAAGTCATGCTTTTATCTTTGCCAAGAAAATCTCAAATGGGCTCATGAAGAAACAAATATGATTGAAATGATTGAACGACAAAAACAAGGGTCCTTTCAGCTCTAATATTCATCACTTTTAATTAGATCCTTTCTTTTTCTTGTCTCTTACCATAATAACTACCAGTGAATTAGTGATTGTATCTCTTTTATGAATACTGACATGGTTTTTTGTGGTGGGATTTTTATGTTCTAGATGCCGTGTAGGTGCGAACTGGTGGTACCGAGGGGAACACTGTGAAGAGTACATGTCAGAGTCTCAGTTGATAGGAATTGCTGCTGCCTCAGTGATTGGCTTTCTTCTTATAGTCTTGGCTGTCCTCTTCTTTCTGGCTAGAACTCTGAGGGATCAGTATGTGAAGAGAGAAAGAAAATGTTCCCTCAGGTAAGTGAAAATATAGATCTCTCTGGAGCAAATTCATTTCCCCCTTTTGTGAGAACCAGAATGAGTGATACTATTTTGAATCATTTCATCCTGAATTTTTGAGCGATACTATTTTGAGAGAATGAGTGATACTATTTTGAGAGAATGAGTGATATTATTTTGAATCATTTCATCCTAAATTTTAGTCATAGTCAGATCACCAATCAGGATAAAATTTGGACAAGAATTAAAAAACTGGTGCTTTGTTTTGGCAGGTGTGACTTTATCTGGTAGAGGAATGGGAGTTTCCCTTTTGAAGGGAAAGGTCAAGTATCTTTTTGGTGGTCATATGATCACAATCCAAGATAATTCTCTTTCTCTTTTTCTCTAGAATAGTCTACTTCAGTTGGTAGGTTTTTTGTATTATATTCCAATTTTTATTTTTATTTTTTTATTATTTTTTATATATTCAATTTTTAGAGGCTGTTGTTGGTACAGTAGATAGAGCACTGGATCTGGAACCAAGAAGACCTGAGTTCAAATCCAGTCTCAGATCCTTTCTAACGGTGTGATTCTGAACAAACCATTTAACTTCTGTTTTCTTCAGTTGTAAAATGAGATTATAATAATGCAGATATAATATAATATAATATAACATAATATAATAAATTTACTTCCTAGGGCTGTTGTGAAGATCAAATGAAGTAATTATTGTAAAGTGCTTTTTCATAGTGTGTGACATATTGTAAGCCCTATATAAATGTTAGCTATTATTATTATTACTCTTACCATTAAATTCTCTATAAGTCCCCAAATTAGTTTTCCCTCAGAGCAGTCTTTTCTTGTATGATGTATGCTCCCGGAATGCTGAAAACGGTTGTGCTCATCAGTCAGCCAAGTACAGATGCAGACAGACATTAATGAATAAACATTTGGTGATTAGGTTGGACAGTCTGGTAGTCAAATCTTATTAGGTGCATTCAGCCTTTTGTGACAGCCTTCCTGTTCCAACATGAGATTCATATTCAACTATTCTCTCTTAGCTAAAATTCCCAAAGTAGAGTGGACTGTGCAGTGGGTTGACTGTGTTGTATGGTTACAACAGGAGGAGTGACAGCTCCATATCTCTTGAGAGAGCTGTGAAGTACAACCCTGTGTTTGAGGATGATGTCGTTGAATATGGCCCACATGAGAGGAGCTACCCTCAGCTTACTTCTTACAGCTCTGTCAGTGGAGAGGGGCCCGTGGCCTTCAGCAGTGAAGAGATCAGGCACATCTATGAAGAGCTTACCAGTGAGGTGTGTGCCTTTATTTTTCTCTCACTTTTCTCTTTTGTTCCCTCCCTCTCCACTTATGTATATGTGCATGAATGTGTACATGCAAAGGTATTATAGGTGAACGAATATATCATGTACATTTGTCACATATAAGTATGTAGTAGAGATGTAATATGTGTAGTATATATACATCTATGCAAATATACATATCCATATTGTATATATATATATATATACACATACATACAAAGTATAAAAGTTATTCTGTGATTATCTATTTTGAAATCATGAAACATACTCAATGATATACACATGCACAAAGATGACCTAATACATATGACATTAATATTGACCAATATGAGATTTGGGGGACTTTGTGGGAAAAAAATAAAAGAAATCCTTTTACCTTTATCAGAAGATATGTAAAAAGCCAGTGCCCTTCTTTTCAGTCTCTGTTAATACAAATTTGAACCTCTTCTCTGAAATGATAATTTTTTTTGTTTCTCCTGGGGAATACAAGTGGAAAGTAGTTGGATACCATAAATCCCTTTTAAAGATGTGCTGTGGTTGCTTTTGAGATTTTTCTAAAGTATTTTTTGACTATTTTTTTTAAAAAGGAGATTGAAAAAAGAACCAGGATTTTTGAACTTTATGCCAAAGATCAACAGTTTGCAGAATTTGTGCGACAACATCAAATGTAAGTATTTGGAATGTTGCCTCTGCCCAGAATCTTTTGAAATGCGTATAGTAGTAGTGCTGCCAGCATTAGTTTAATTATTTTGGTTTGTATGGTATGTGTAACCAGGGTGGGTGCCTACCCTAATCTGATGTTCATGTTATGTGATATTCCCATTAGAAAATTCTTTGAGTCAAGCACTTAGTTGTAATCTTAAGCTCTCACACATCCCATCTTAGCCTTCTACTATTGAATCTTACTACACTCATTTCTCTAGATCTCTTTTTACCTTTTTTATTTATGTATCTTGTTAAAGAAAAAATCAAATGTCTGAACTGAAAGGGACCTTTGAGATTATCTAGTCTAGCTCTTACTCAAAGCAGGAATCTTCTTTATAACTGACTGTTGAGAAATATTCAGTCCCTTTTTATTGTCCTTTTGGGTCATCCCATTTATTCTCTTCCACTCCTAAAGAAAAAATACTTTATTACATAGTCCTATTTAAGAAATACCCTCTCCTCCAAACTAGTTGCAGTTCTTTTTTTTTTTTTTTTCTTTTTGGAAGTAATCAGAATTAAGTGGCTTGCCCAGGGTCACTCAGCTAGTAAGTGTCTGAGATGAATTTCTTTATCATCACATACTGTAAGGCATGGAGTTACATTATTTTTCTGAATTTACATTTTTCAGCATACAACTTGAGAATCTGTTTGTAAATATGTTAGCTGCTTCTCACTCCTCTCCTCCTTAGATAAAGTGCTTTATGTTAGAATACAAATGAGAAACTAGCCAGGAAAGACAGCTTTGGGATCATTTCCCAGTGCACAGACCTATAACCTGAATCCCATACCTATATTTGATGCCTGTTCAAGGTCATCAGTGTTGCCATGTGGGGCCTCCTCCTTATCTTAAAACCTCAGAGATACTTCCTCAGTTCTGGATTGGCTCCATGTTATTATTCTATTTTCTTTTCTCCTTTGTCATCACTGTACTCATCTTTTTTTTTTTTTAAACCTGTGATCCTCTTACCCAATTTTGTTTTTAGGGAATTATATAGAGAGAGAGAGGAGAGAGGAGAGAGGAGAGAGGAGAGAGGGAGAGGTAGGAGGTGAGGGAGAAAGAGGGAGAGAGAGAGTTTAATGGGAATTATCAAGCACATGGACTGCCAAGGAAAATTATTAATTCAATTATTTTTGGACCAGGCCTGTGATTTCATTGCTATAAGGAATTCCTGGTGAGGAAGTTTCCAAACTTATAAATCTTATATAGAAAAGTGAGCCCTATATAATGGAAATAGAATTCTTAACAATAATCCTAAAAATATAGTACCCATATCTATTATTAGAAGGAGAAGAGAAATTTTTACTTTTATAACTCTAACACTTAGAACAGTATCTACCTAACAAGAATAAATATTTAATACACAGTTGAAAATTATCTTATGAAATTTGTGGAAGTTTCAGCATATCATTACCTTACCAATTAACTGGGGTTACTCTGTTTTTTCATTTCAGGAAACTGCTATAACAAAAACATCAGTTTTGAAGGAAGCTGGAAGAGGAAGATTGCTTGCTACCATTGTAATGTGGTGTGACAGTAACATAGTTACCTATATCTGACTTGTACTCTGAGGATTAAAAAAGGATATATCCTTTAAGCATGGTTGAGTTGGGGGAATGTCTCTGTTCAGTACCATTTTTTCCTTCTCCAGCTTAGGTTTCAAGCAGAGATTTTAACAAGCATCTATGTGATTTTAAAAAAAATAAACAAATTGTAAAATACATTATACAAAAACAGGGAATGGGACATATATGATCAGTTGGGTTTAGAAATTAATTTATTATTACATTTTGTTCCTAGTTCTTCTATTCATCTTTTCTTTGAGCATATCACTTAATTCTCTGTGCCTCCATTTTCTAAACTGGATTATAGGGTGAGAGTCCTAAACACAGATGTTGTGAGATCTAATAGCTATTTGTAAGGCACTTTTGATAATTAGATGAAAAGAGGAAAATTGCCACATATTGTCCATTGTAAGTATCTTTTGAAAAATTAATTCACGTAAGTTGTAGTAGGAGCAGTAGCTATTAATCTAGTCGGGACCTATAAGAGTAATATTAAAAGGAAATGGAATTGTTCTTAAGTCTTTGTTGGGGGAAACATTGATTCAGGTCACTATTTGTAACCACTGATGATGCTTTCTGGTTGCCTAAGGTATAAATGTCTGGCATATTTTGGTGCTTCTCAGAATTGAGGGATTTCCCAGAAGTCAACAAACCCTTCTAATTGGGTACCCTAGGTTGCAAATGATAAGAGGGGAAGCTGAGCCTAACTAAACTAATGCTGCATCTTTGCTGCACATCCTTTACATCTTATTGCTGAAATGAACTTCCCTTTAAAAAGAAGTTATATTTTAAAAAAGTTGTATTTCATCTAATTCTAATCCTGAGCACCAACTATTGGACTGTACTGTCCTGAGTCAGACCTGGATCAGAACAGAAGCTGAATTTTAATATTATTTAAACCCAACAATGCAGACTCTTCTAATAAAGAACCAATAAAAATACTTTTTGATATAATATGGTAAGGTATGCTATGTTTTCACTATCAAAACTTAGGAATTTCAAAATGCAACAACACTTCTTATGTCTGTATCATTGTTAATCTTTTTTTTTAAAATGTATTTATTTAAAACTTTAATACAAAATAGAAAAAAAGAGAATAAGAAAAAAGAGAAAGGAAAAAAATATTGGCACGTACACAGCAGAAGTTGAGAGAATTCAAAATATGTAATAAATTTTCATTTCAAAAAAGTATATATAATAATAGAACATATTGTATTCAGAGCTATTCATCTTTTCTTGGTTTCTACAAGAGTTTTCTTTTGTTCTCTGCTGTGTACTTTTTACTTTATTCTTCCCTTTCCCCCAAAAGTCTATAGTTAAGCATGAATATATTTATGTATTCAAAAATATAAATATAAAACACACATACACAAATGTATACATTTGAATATACACATACATAGATAGAAACTTATAATCATATACATAGATGCACATATACAATTATGTAAGGCTGTATTATGCTTCTTTGTCCTCGGTTTCTCTAAAGTTGGATAACATCATCTTACTTAGGTTCAAGTCTTTCCATATTTTTCTAAATTCATCAATTCATCATTTCCTATCCCACAACAGTATTCCAACCTTACACTATTTAGTTGTTTTTAATAGTCTAAAACAATATTAACATAGCTGACATATAATATAGATTTCTCTCTTCACTAAATTTTTTTCACTTTCAGTTTGAGATCAATTATTACCCCTACTTTTTTTCTAATAAACTGTACTCCTGATCATTAGTATTGTGCTTGCATTCTCTTGTTTCCTATCCCTGCTAACTCCTCTACTTTATTTCTACTCTTAGCAAGCCTTGCTATTGTTTAACCTGCCCCCCACCCCCACCTCCAGGATCCCTCCCTTATCCTTTCCCTCCATTCTTTCTGTCCTTTTCTCCATTCCCATTAATCTCTACACTTTATTCCACTCCTGTTAATCTACATGTTCTTTATACCCTACCTTATCCTATTTTTCCCTTTTTTATTCCTTTATAAATTTTGGAGAGTTTTGTACCCTTTTAGATATTTATATGTATTGTTCCCGCTTTACATGTTCCTGATGTGAATAGGAATTCAGTCTCCTCTCCCATCTAATCTAGTTCTTGCTCTTATACTTCATTCATATAACATACTAATGTTTTTATCTTTTTCTACATGATTTTGCTTTTTTAGAATAACATCATACTCAGCTCTATTCCAACCTTTCTTTTGAACTACTGATAGTCTTAGAAATATGGTTTATATTTCCATGTGTAAGACACAAATACTTTGTTTTTATTTGTCCTTGAAATCAGTTTTTGATATTTGTCTGATATATCTCTTGGTTCTTATATGTCAAATTTTCTAATAAATTCAGGTTTTTCTGCAACAAAATCCTGAAAGTCTGCAATTCATTGAATATCCATTTTTGTTGTTGTTGTTGTTCAGGAGAATGCTAGATAAATGTTTCTCATGGCAACCCTAAATCTTTTTTTTTTAATTATTTTATTTAAAAAACAGAATAATAAAAAAAAAGAGAAACTGAAAAGGAATACAAAACAAAATAAAGCAAAACAAAAGTTGTGAGCCCAACACAACATCAGAGAGGTTCAAAATATATAACAAATTACCAGATCAAGAAAGTATATATATTAGTAGAAGAAATTATAATCATGAATGTCCATTTTTTCTTTATTTCCTTATAAATTGTTCTTTTGTTTTCTGCTATGCATTTTATTAACTTTATTCTTTTCCTCCCTTTCATCCCCAGTTCCCAAGCAAGCTATAGTTAAGAAAAGATATATTTTCCACCCCCACCCCCCCCACCCCCACCACACACATATCTTTCCTATCATGCTGATTCTTTGCTTTAATTCTGCTCCTAAACCTGCCTTGCTATTTTTAACCTGGCCCCACACAAAGATCCCTCTCTTGTCTTCCTTATCTTTTGCATTCCCATCTGGCCCATCCCTCCCCCTTGATTTCTTTATAGATTTTGGAGGGTGTTCTACCCTTCATGGTATATTTGTAGTGTTGTCTATTAAACCCATTTCCAATGTGAGTAGATTTTCAGACTACCTGTTCTCCCTCCCCACCCCATTGCCCCATGTCTATTCTTTCTCTGCACTTCATTTATATAACATAATTACTATTTTTACTTTAACTTTGTCAATCTTTCTTTTAAGCTACCCTATTGTTGATATGAATCTTAAAGATATAGTATACATTTCCCATGTAAAAAAATCAATTTGTCCATGTTAAGTTCCTTGAAATTGATCTTTGATATTGGCTCTTATGTGTTAAATTTTCTGTTAAGTTCAGGTTTGGTTGATAGAAAATTCTGAAAATCTGCAAGTTTGTTGAATGCTCATTTTTTTCTCATTCAGAATTATAGATAATTTTGGATATGGTATATATATATATATATTTTTACCATAGACCTAGTTCTTTTGATTGTTGGTAAATATGATTCCAGGACCAGAGGTTTTTTATTGTAGCTGCTGACACGTCCTGTACAATTCTAATTATAACTCCAGTGTATTTTTCTTGATTCTTGCAAATTTTTTTCTTTGATCTGAGGCTCTCAAAATATGTCAATAATATTCCTGTGTGTTTTCTACAAAGGATCTTGTTGAGATGGTGATAGGTAGATTAATCTAGCACTCCAGGACAATTATCTTGTTTATTCCTATATTACTGTATCAGTACTCTCTTTTTGGTCACAACTTTCAGGCAGTCTAATTCTTATATTTTCTCTTTTTGATCTGTTCTCCAGATCTCTCATTTTTTAAAATAAAATGCTTCACATTCTGTTCTATTTTCCATTCTTTTTAATCTGTTTTGTTATTTCTTAATCTCTCACAGCTTTACTGGCTTCCCCTTTTTAAAGGGGAATTTTCAAAGAATTATTTTCATCTTTGAGACTCTATCTCTTTTTCTAGTTGGTTAACTGGGATGGTTTTTATTATTGTTACTTTATTTTTTCCTCGGTGTCTCTCATTTGATTTTTAAATTCTTTTTTGAATTCCATAAATTCTCTTTGAGCAGGTGACCATTTCATGTTACTCTTTGGAATGGAAGCTTTTTTATGTGTGTTTACTTCAGTGTCCACCTCTGAAGATGAATCCTGGTTTTACCTATTCCCATAATAAGTTTCTATGACAGGGTTCTCTCTTCTTTGCTGTTTTTTTTTTTTTTTTTTTTTTTTTTAAATAAGAGGCATTAGTGTAAGCAGCTTAAATTGTAGGGTGGGGAGATAGTGCCTCAAGCTTCCCTTCAGCTTTCTACTCTGACCAGGAACCCCAAATCTCTTTGTTCTATCCTCCTGCAAGTACCCAAAGCCAGCAGCATCCCTGCTCCACTGCTTCTGCACTCATCAGTTGTGTTGATTCCTTTTCATCCAGAAGTCTCAGTAGCAGTTTAGTATGGTGTTCCCTCTTAGCATAGGTTCTCTCAGTCTTCCTAGATTCAAACCTCAACTCCTCATACTGTGAAAGTTCCTGTGTCTGGGGACAAGGCTAACTCTCAAACCAAACCAGTTAACCCTAGGGCTTGCTTCTTTTTGTTTTATACTTCACAGGGGTCAAACAAGTCTCCTGGTCTCTTTCTTCAGACCTCCAATTCTCCCAGGAGGACCAATCCTCTGCCCCAATTCCAATTTGTTTTTAATTGCTCTATGCGTGCCCTGAGGAACAGTTTTGTCTTATTTGTGGGAGAAATATAGAGAACTTAGAATTTTCTTATCTACTCCACCATCTTCCCAGAATCCTTTCCTCACTGTTAAGAAGGTAAGTTTAACCATTCTGAGAATGGGGACCTCAAACCCACAGAACTAAGCATACTCTTAGCCAATTGACTGGTGGATGTGAGTCTGAATTAGAAACTTTGATTTTCTGCCAGACTTTGGCATGTTGGAAAATCACAATGCCTCTGGTTCTTGGTACTTCAGTTTGGAAAGAGCCATTTGGCTACCTGACAATGTGTTCTTTGTGTTAGCTGGTGTAATAAAGAATGTCACATATTGGAAAACCCAGGCTTTTACTGTTTGCTTCCTTGTGCAGTACCTAATGTCTGATTCTATTCCTTCTTACATTAATGCATTAGGGATGACAGGATCCCACTGCTATGTTTCTTTTCACTTTGCAGACAGGAAATGTCTGCCACCTATGTTCATTCAGAATCATAATAGGCAGGCTCCTCTTTCTCTAGGGTGTTCTTTATGAACATTTGTTTTGGAAGCAGAAAACAGGAAAGGCTAAATAACTCTACTATTAATATTAAATAGCAAACATAAAAACTTTTTTGAAAAGTTTGTATCTAGGTAATTTTATGCCAGACTTTGGACAATTCCTGGACCCCTCAGACTTTGTTGATTCCTTCCTAATTTTATCTAATTTTGATTTCTAATTTTTATTACAATTAATCAGGGATTTTTATAGACCTAGTAAGGGGTTTCAGATTTCTGGTTTATTGTTAGAAATATGCTACTAAGATAAAAAAGACTCAGGAATGTATGAAGTAAGTTGTTTATTTATGGTTCTTGCAAGAAATGGGCAATCCACTTAGTTCCTGTCAAGAGCCAAGCTTATAGATGGGAGAATGAGCCTTTTATTTCCTATCCTGAAGCACAAGGTCTCTCTCTTGTTACCTCAATTGACTGGGGATGACAAGGTTAACAGACTTCCTGGTTCTCCCATTGTATTTCCTTCTGGACATACTCCTCCTTCCTCATCATACAACCTATATTCAAAAATGGAGGAAAACTTTTTCTATGGGGAAGAAAAGTTAATATTAACTAATTCATTAAGCATGTGCATTCAGTACTTGTAGTTCTTTCACCCACTTCTTATTTTGGGGTGATTTTTAATCAGTTTATTAGTTCAGCAGCTCAATATCTTGTTTTGTACAACTAACTCAGCTGACATGATCTTTTTCTATGTCTTTGTGTCAGTAGGGAAATACAATTCTATAGGTTGCTCATATTTATCAATAACTGAATAACCATCAATATTGACTTTGATGAGAATGATGAGATATTGCAAAGACTGTAAATTTAATATAAAAAAAGCTACTGAAAATATTTGGAAATATTTAGTTTTCAAAGGCAGAAAAGGTATTTCCCCCCCACCCCACCCCCACCCAGAGCAACTTCTTTCACTATGTGCTCTGTTCTCTTTGGCTGCATAATGTATACCCTTCTTTAAATGCATCTACTTTTATGCATAGGATTTAAAAAAGCAGGAAGCATATGGAGCTACCAATCCTAGAAAGAGAAACCTATTGTAAAATGAGATTTTTCCTTATAACAATCTTGTGAAATAGATAGCATTAGTATTACTAGGTTCATTTTATAGGCCTAGAGCAGTAAAGCAAATGCCCAAGGTCACTCCACTAGCAAATGGTAGAATTGGGACTTGAGGCAGAGTTTTCTGCTTCTGCAGCCAAAGGTCTATTCACCATAGATGACTTAATTACTTCTCCAAGTCTCCCAGGTATTGGAGAATCTTCCATAAGGTGATTCAATTTGATATTGAGAGTTTTATTGAAATAAGTAACTAAAGGGGAAACCCATAAATTCTGAGTTATAATCCTGTCTTTGCCTCTAATTTTCTTTTGTATGACCTTTCCTCCTGTGTGGCAATTTGCTAAATCACTTAACTTTTGTTAAATACTTCCTCATATGCTAAATGAAAGCATTAAGTAGTTAATTCAAGTAATTAGTCTTAGTTGGGGACTAGGTGGTATATTGAATAGGGCAGTAAGACTCATCTTTCTGAGTCCAAATCTAGCCTCAGACATTAGCTGTATGACCTTGGACCAGTAACTTTACCCTGTTTACTTTAATTCTTCATCTGTAAAATGATCTGGAGAAGTAAATGGCAAACTACTCCAGTATTTTTGCCAAGAAAACTCCAAATGGAATCATGAAGAGTTGGATGTGATTGAACAACAGCAATAAGACCAGAGAATTAATTTCATTCTTTGTTCCCTTTTCTCTAATATTTAGCAGTTTTATAAAAGGCTAATTTTATAATAATATCAGAGAAATGAAAATAGAGTATGCACAGAACACATATCTGGAACAAAATTTATTGAAAGATATTGAAGTCACAAATGTCCAGGCCACAGATGGCAAAGTTGGTTGCTGGTTTTCTCAATACTTCATATTTTAGTAAATGTTCAGTTGCTGGATAGAATGTCTTGTTTTTGTGGTTAGTAAATACACTGCTATACATGCCCTAGGTCTAGTGAGAATAAGGAGGGGAGTAATCCTTTCCTCTATTTCCCCTACCTAGGGATTTAACTTCATAATTATTGTGAGTCAGACTTCTACTTCTTATTCTCAAACTGGTAGAGCATAGACTAATGCACCTAGGGCTCAGGTAGCAGTTCCCCAGGCTGGAGCATTCAGCTGCTCAGGTTCTGTGTACCTGCTCCATCTTCTTTATGCTCTCTCAGAATATGGGGGTCCTGTTGTTGCTGCTGATTTCTCTCCTAGCAATTCTTGTTGCTGCTTTAGTGTTCAGTTCCGTCTTCAGAGCAGAATTTCCATTTTACTGATTAACTTACTATAACTTTATCTGGTTCATAGCTTGTGTGGGAATTAAAATTGTCTAACCTATAATAAGAATCTGAGGCAGATCTCTGATCCAATGACTTTATTAAAGGGTTCATGGCCCCTGTAATGAAGTGGACTTCAGAGCTTCCTCTGCTTTGAGATGCCCCCTTCTTTGAGGGCTTTGTATTTTAAAGTTTGATACCCAACTATGCAAAAGAGGCATGGTGCAATACAGATTCTCATTGGTTAATAGATCTTGTTCTTGGAAGCCAAAAATACATATTGGGGGAGTCACAGAGTAAGTGACTAACTAAGTGGTCATAAGAAGGTTATAAGATGGTCACCTGATCATGTTGGACAAGAGAGGATGCTTCAGAGGTACATAAATAAATTGGAGGACTTTCAATATAATTGAGTCACCTCTGCCACACTGGGCTTGGTCACTATGACAAGGAAAAATAAGGGTGGAGGACCTCTAGTTAATTACCTATGATTAAGCAAGTGAACTTAGAATTTGCAGCTCATAGCTTTGGGACCAAATATATAGCACTTATAATTATTACTCCTATTCAATTATATTAAATTGATTAATATTAATTGGAATACAGTAGGGATCCAAATGAATTATTTTCACACTTGTAGTAGTTTATGTCCATCCAAAGGAAAATATTATGTTTAAGACTACATCTCCCAGAAACTCAGACTTCTCCTACTTTACAGGTGTTTATCTCAAAATTATAAACACTATGCTTATTCTTTTCCTAAACTTTATTTGTAAAATGGGGAAGGTGAGGGAGAGTTGAACATGAAGGAACCCAAGGTGTGGCCATTAGTATACAGAGTTACAGAAAGGGTTTAATCCCTAATGCTAGGTTTCTTTTAGTTGGGCTCCTAGAATTTGGTTCTTACCTTTGAAAAATACATTAAGATACATTCAGTAAATATTACTTCTTGCAGGTGAGGTGCAATTTTTCATTGCTCTGAAGGTGTGGGAGTGAGGGCTGGAGTAGGTACAGTAGGGTTTCCTAAAAATCCCTCAAACAATTACATATTCCAAAGTGAACATAGTGACCAAGTAAATAATGATGATATATATTATAAAAACCTTAACAGCAACAGTTACCCAATTTTAACATTTCCATCCCCAATTTTAAACACACAGTAATACAGTTAAAATTTTAACAATAATTCATCAACCACTTCCAATTCCCCCATCAAGGTCCCTCAGGGACAAGGGGCAAAGTCCCTCATTCAAAACTGCTTCTTGCTGAGAAGGGTCGACGAACTGATGCTCAGTTCAAGCAAGGGGATGGGTGTGGTGTGGTGTGTGATCAGCCCTCCAATGGGCTGATCCAGGTCCCAGAAACAGATCAATATGGCCATAATTTGACCAAAATCTAGAATAAAAACAAATCTTAAAGGTTAGAACAATCTGAGATAGAATTGCAACAAAATGTGAAGAAGCCAGTATAGACTGGCCAGCAGCTTCCCCTATAAGAAGAAACAAGTTTGTCTCGGAGGACAGGCAAACAACTGTCAGCTATAGTCCCAATAAACAAAACAGCATTTAGGTCTCACAGACCACTGTTAATTGTCCTCTCATTATTTAAAAACTTTTAAAAACCTGAATATCTGTAGACACAAATATCCAATAACAGACAGCTGACCATGCTAAATATTCATTTGCCAAGTATTTAAGATATAATGATTATATACAATCATACTGGAAACAGCAAGGTATGACATAATTGAGTTGCATTAATAGTTCTTATTGACTATTGTTCTGATCAGTCACAGGAGGAAAAAATGCAAGGACATGACTATAACATAATATAAGCAGTCAAAACTGATCCTTCAGCATATACAGGATAAAATAGCCTTAACTCAGTTGTACTCCACATGATTGTCCCACTGTCAGAAGATGGAGCTTTAAAACTCCCAAATAATATTAACTACAATCCTAAGAAATTTTACTCCAATAACAAATTCCATTAACCAAAGTTTCAGATAAATCCCAAACAGATATTTACCATGACCTTATATTGATAACAGTAAGAAATTTGTCCCAGTAAGTTCACACAATTATCTTTCAGATCTAAGTAGATGTTTTATAAGTTGAACATTATACAAATCATTTTGCTTTAAAATACCCAATACCTAGAAAAATCCCAAATTGCATGTTGTCCATAACAGAAACATTTTTTAAAAGAACAAAGGAAAAAAAAACTATTCTTTTCAGAAGCCCTTTAAATAATGGGCAACTTTAAGATTACTCAATACAATTAATTAAAACTTATACAGAATATCCTAATTCCACATAAAAGAATCCAAGAAGTTCTTAAAAATATCAATTAAACGTTTAGAAATAACCCTACCAAATTATAGATTGCATTTGTGACCATATTCTATAACCAAGGAAACCATTATGCATCTAAAGAAACAAATATTCAATTAACTTACTATAGTGTAAGTGGGCCATCTCTTTATGCATTGAGAGCCAAGAAGTCAAAAAGCCACTGCACACCTGATGGGGGAAAGGAAATTAAATTATCACCTTGACAAGGCTCTTTCCATTACTGCCTTTCCCCCACTCCACATGGCATTTCTCCCTAACTTCCCTATGCTTCCCAACCCAACTCTTTCCTTTCCCTCTGTTACATGCTAATTTTCATTCTAAATATTGTCTCTCCCCTTCTCTCTCTTACTTCTTGAAATCATTAAAACCTTCTGTTGCTCCTACAAATCAATCCTCCTTAAATCATCTTCATTCTCCTTTCTTTTCCCTTCAAAACTTTTCAGATTCACGATATAGTGAATAGGTACAGCAAAGCTGACAAAATTTAAAGTATAACTTATAATGGTGGCAAATTACGCAATTTGTTTCAGAAGATAATATACTTTACCTAGTTAGAAATGTGACCTCTTTTAGGCAAGTCTCCTGCCTGAGTTTTTTCTTTGTCTCTCTTATCTTGTCCCAAGCAGGGCTTGAATTTCATTGCTCTTTCCCTAAAAGCTTTTCAAGGGAAAAAACTTTTCTTCCAGTTTTAAAAGTCCTGTTCCTTTTACTTACAAATTAATGCAACAGGTTAAGAAATTAAGAACTACAAGCATTTTTTTTTAATACTAAGCACATTTGCAATATTGAAATAACCAATTCTTAATCATTGCTCTTAAAACTTTAACAGAGCTCTTCAATCAACAAAACAGGCAGACAAGTCACACAGAACACTAATCACACAAAGACTACACAATTACAACATTTAACAAGACATTTAACACAACCAGATAGTGCCAAAAGACACTCAGAATCAGATAACCAGAACCAGAACCAGAACCTGATGGTACCAATAGCTGTGTCCAGCGGTACCTCCTAGAATTTTACTTTCTTTAATCTAATATCTGGGGACCCAAAGCTAGCAGAGACAGAACATACAGACAGAAAATCACTTACCCTGTAGGGACTTAAAACAGACTCTCCTTTGGCCAGATGGAGGCGTCCACAGTGAGCCTCTGTCATAGCTGAAAAACTGATCTCTTCCAGGAAACTCTGGAGCAATCCAGAGGGCTAGCCTTTCCAAACAAAGAGCCCACATCTCAGCTGCCCCAAAGCACGAGATGGAGACCTGAAGGACTCTAATCTCTAATCCTGCTCTCATATCTCACTGGGGCCTCCAAATATAATGCTGGAGAAACTGAGGCAAGATAGAGATTAGAGAGTTTTTAATATTTTATTTGACAGGGAGAGATTGTCTGAGGCCAAAACAGGATCCATGTTGTCCCCAGGGCTGAACTGGACTCTCATCTCAAAGAATCCAGCAGCAGAATCCTTAGCATCAGCAAGGAATGTGAAGTCCCAATCGTTTTTATATCGAGGGCTCCATGATCAGGACTCTTAAGACAAAGACAGGGGGGTGGAGTCCAAACTCTGGTGAGCAGGAATCTCCAGAAAGGGACCATCAATCCAGTTCTGACAGGTTGGGGGGGAGGGTAGGACCATAAATTCTTGATAACGTAGGAGGAGTTAAGAGCCATGAAATCTGAACTAAGAGATAGAGATACCAATTAGGTATCTGAGATAGGACATCTGGAGTTTTGTCTTTTGGAACGTTGGAATGGCCAACTACAACCCTAATTATCTCAATCCTAATGGTCAGGAAGAGGGGTTGCAACCAGGGCGATTGAGGCAGAACAATGCAAGGAATTGAAGCAGAACAATTCAGGGAAACTGAGGCAGGACAATTAGGGAAACTGAGGCAAGACAATAAAAGGGAACTGTGGCACAACAATTTCTAATATCAAAAAGGAATCTATATGACACACATAAAATCTGCATTCACATTTTCATTTTCATCAACTCAAGAGAAGAGAAACACCTAAATGTAGATCACTTATATCTATAGCTAAACTATTTGCTTTGTTTAATTAGGGAAATAGGACTACATAGATATATGTACACACAAACACATATATATATACACATGCACATATATCTGTGTTCTATATTTTCATTAATTCAAGAAAAGAGAAATAACTATATGTATATCATCTTTATAACTAATCTATTTGCATTGTTTAGAGAAATAGGACCACATATACATTTGTATGTACATGCAAAGATAAAATATGCATTCACATTTTCATTAATTCAAGAGAAAAAGAGAAACATTTATATGTATATCACCTATATCTATAGCTAACCTATTTGCATAGTTTAATAAGGGAAATAAGACTATATAAAAATACACATGCACAAACATATATATACACATGCACATACACAGATGAAATCTGTGTTCCATATTTTCATTAAATCAAGAGAAGAGAATAATCTACATCTACAGCTAATCTATTTTCATTGTTTAATTAGGAAAATAGGATTATATAGACATATAAATGCATAAACACAAATGCACATGCATATATATGTATGCACATATAATTATACACATTTTAAACTAGGTAGAATCATTCCATTTTTAAAATTTTCTGAGTGAGTGGCCCTTCTTACTCAGTAACAAATAAGATGTCTTTCTCAACCCTAGAATACCTAAGTGTTTAGTAGTATATATCTATTTAGAAGTTGATAGGTAGTTCATTATTCCCAAAGCATATATAAACTAGCATATCCTGTCTCTTAGAATCAGGAAAGATAGCTTTGTACATGTCCTGTTCAACACCTAGTTACATTATGTATGTAAGTAAATATGTATACATCTGTAGATGTATCTGTAGTGAGGATACAGGCAGACAAGTCACACAGAACACTAATCACACAAAGACTGCACAATTACAACATTTAACAAGACATTTAACACAACCAGATAGTGCCAAAAGACACTCAGAATCAGATAACCAGAACCAGAACCAGAACCTGATGGTACCAATATCTGTGTCCAGCGGTACCTCCTAATCAACTGACCCTTCCCCCTTGACTACAACTCCATTGTCCAGTTGATGAAATAAAAGAAGAGGCACATATCAAAGAAAATAAGGTGTATATGTATTAAATAAAGTTCAAAATTTTTTTTGTTGTTGTTGTTACCCCTTTGTGAGCTAGAAAGGGAAGTCTCTTTTAATTTGCCATTGATTGACTGAATATTGCTACACCTCTGAGGTGTGTTTGTCAGCTCTGTCTCAAGGAATTCATTTCTTTATGTGAAGGTTAATTACATCTTGATCTCTAATGGATCTTCTATTTAGAAAAGGAAACACAAAGTAGAAAAGGTAACTAGGTGGGAAAATAGGTTGAATGATGGTCAAGTCAAGAAGATGAGTTTGAATCTGTTTCAAATATTTGCTGTGAGACTCTGAGTAAGTCAGTCAACTTCTCTAGCCTGAGTTCCTGATTTGTAAAATGGGGGTTAGATTTGTTAGCCTCTAGAGTGCTATCTACCTTTAAATCTATGATCCTTGTTCTCTCTGTGTCATGACACTAATTCTCCTGAGCATAATTTCTCTGTTGGGAGAGACTTAGAGAGAGAGAGAGAGAGAGAGAGAGAGAGAGAGAGAGAGAGAGAAAGAAACAGAGAGATAAAGACAGAAAAAGAGAAAGAGAATAGAGGGGTAATATACAATCAACTGCTCTGATATGATCTTAAGTAATGACACCCATTGAAAAAAGTCATTGACTCCTTTCTTGGCAGGATAAATGCCTTTTGACTCTTGTTCTAATTTCTGATTTTAAGGCACATGAAAATGGGCCTTGTTGAATATTGGTAAGTATAATTTTTCCTATTACAAATTCACCCTGAATTTGTGAAATGGATTAAACAGATAAAATAGGACTCCAGAAAAGGCTTGTTGATATAGCATGAAATAAAGCATGAGGTTGTTCATTGACTAGCATTGGATCCCCATGGAAATGCCCTAGAAATGTAATTCTAGCACATTGCAGACTCACTTATTATTATTATGGGAAATTATAAGTTTGAATGGGTTCATGAGAAGTCACTTCTTCTATTCTTCATAATCTGACCCTGATTAGATCTAAAGCATGTCTGAGAGAAACATGTCCTGAAGACCTTAAAAGCTCTGAAGAAATAATCCTAAGAGACTCTCAGAGACTGATTTTAATAAAGCAGAACAAACCTTCATTTAGCCCAAATGACTGAGGAATAAATAGGCCATCTGGTTCATCAAATATTTTGGTTTAACTGAGAGGTGACAGAGTATATTAGGAAGAAAAATGGCTTCAGAGTTAGGAGATAAGTATCTAAATCCTGTTTCTGCTACTTACTACTTGTGTGACTGTGAGCAAAGTTCAACTTTCCAGAGCCTTGGTTTCCTCTCCTGGAAGATGAAGCCCAGAGCTCCATCCACTGTGCCAACCAGCTACCGCAGGCAATGCTAAATTTAAATAGTAGTCTGTAAGAATAAAGATATAATTTTTTTCCTATCCAAAATCATAGACCCTCTAAAATATATCCAATATATTTCCTAGAAATCCCCTGCCCTACATAATCTCTAAGGTCTATTGCCCTTGCCTGGAATGCTCTCATTCTCAAATCCAGTAGCAGTTCATATAGCTGCCAGTATAGAAACTCTGGACTGCAGATGTAGATCAGCAACTTGTCTGTAGCTTATAGCCTTAGGGAGTCACTTAGGGCTCTACACAGCTAGTATCTGTTGGGCACAACTTGGAACTGACTTCAGGATGGATGCCCCCCTCCATTAAACCATGTTGTTTTCTGTTGTTCTTGAGTTTCAGTCACGTCCAGCTCTTTGTGACTCCATTAGGGATTTTCTTTCTTTCTTATTTTTTTTGTTAGTGGTTTGTTTTATTATTATTTTTTATTATTATAGCTTTTTATTTACAAGATATATGCATGAATAATTTTTCAGCATTGACAGTTGCAAATCCTTTTGTTCCAACTTTTCCCCCTCCTTCCCCTCACCCCTTCCCCCAGATGGCAGGTTGACCAATGTATGTTAAATATGTTAAAGTATAAGTTAAATACAATATATGTATACATGTCCAAACAGTTATTTTGCTATACAAAAAGAGTTGGACTTTGAAATAGTGTACAATTAGCCTATGAAGGAAATCAAAAATGCAGGTGGACAAAAATAGAGGGATTGGGAATTCTATGTAGTGGTTCATAGTCATCTCCCAGAGTTCTTTCCCTGGGTGTAGCTGGCTCAGTTCATTACTGCTCTATTGGAACTGATTTGGTTCATCTCATTGCTGGAGATGGCCATATCCATCAGAATTGGTCATCATATAGTTTTGTTGTTGAAGTATATAATGATCTCCTGGTCCTGCTCATTTCACTCAGCATCAGTTCATGTAAGTCTCTCCAGGCCTTTCTGAAATCATCCTGCTGGTCATTTCTTACAGAATAATAATATTCCATAATATTCATATACCACAATTTATTCAGCCATTCTTCAATTGATGGGCATCCACTCAGTTTCCAGTTTTTGGCCACTACAAACAGGGCTGCCACAAACATTTTTGCACATGTGGGTCCCTTTCCCTTCTTTAAAATCTCTTTGGGATATAAGCCCAGTAGTAACCCTGCTGAATCAAAGGGTATGTACAGTTTGATAGCTTTTTGAGCATGGTTCCAACTTGCTCTCATTAGGGATTTTCTTGGCAAAGACCCCAGAGCAGTTTGCCATTTCCTTCTCCAGATCATTTTACAGATAAGGAAACTGAGGCAAACAGGGTTTGCTGTTAGTAAGTTGTTCAGGATCACTCAGCTAGGAAGTGTCTGATGCCACATTTAAACTTAAGTTTTCCTGACTCCAGGACTGGTGCTCTATCCATTGTACAACCTAGTTGCCTTTCTACTTTAGTCTCACATGAGAGGTGTATAGGGTTGACCTATTGACCACATGACACAAATTTTCCTGATTACCACCACTAGAAGCTGCAGCATGAATGGTGTCATCCAGGCTGGTACTGGTGGTCTTCTCCTAATGGCCCTAACCTGATCTCTTACATACCCAGAACCCACCAAATACTAGAAAGCAGATACTTTCCTTTCCCCAAAGACCCTGCTGCTTTCTCAGAGTCCCACAAAAGTTTCCCTTTACCAGAGATCAAGGATTATTTTCTTCAGGATTCTGGCTGTGGGGCAGACATGGCCACTCAAACCACTTCAATAAACAAGGAGGCACCCATTATAATGCTTCTGGCAAGATACTTAATCACTAAGCCTTATCCCTGATTCCTAAGGATAATTCAGTCTTAGCTTTCCTGATGCTACTTTTTCTAGACCTTTGGACACTACCATCTGCCTTGTTACAGCATCCTAATGCACACTAAACCTTTATATTGATTCCTCTATATGTATTGTTTCTCCCAATTAATGTGGGAGTGCTTTGAGATCAGGAATTGGTTTTTTTTATTTGTACTACAAGGGCACATAATAAGTGATTAATACATGTTTTTCCTTACCATTTCATTCTCCCTTCTAGAGCATCAATTCATCTGGGTCACTGGCCACTGATTTGCCACATGGTGGCACATGGAAGCAATTGTATTGAATAGACTCAACTTAAAGTTATTTCTGGCAACAGGATAGAAATTCCTGCCAAATATCCTTTGTGGGTTCTGAGATTGAATATTATGACACCTCTAATGGCTGGCTGACTACTCCATACAAAGTTGGGTTTCATTCCATAGTCTTAAAGTCCCTTTGTTACATTTGTGTGTGTTCAGCAAAAGTCCCTGAACTGAATTTCTGTTTCACCCCAAAATTCTAATGGGAAAGGAATAAAATAGAGGTATTTCAGAAGGAGACAGTTGATTTGGGAGGGATCCTCCTTTTCTTTACAAAATTGAGATCATTTAACAAGAAAAAAGTGGGTCAAAATCTCTTTTCTAAAAGATTCTCTGTGACTCTCAGCTGATTTGGGTGGTTCCTGTCTTTTGCATTTGTAAACTATCTGTAGTGAGTCAGAGTCATTCTATTCCCAAATGTGAAATAAGTAGTGAGGAGATAGGATGAATACTGCAACCAGTAAGACAATTGCATTAAACTCCAAGAATGATTCCAGAGGTTACTGTAAGTGATGATTAAAAGGAAATTGGCAATTTCCTTCCTCAGAAAGATTCCCTTATTTTGTCAGTTCTGACAACAGTTGTATTATTTAGATTGAAATTCTAAAACTCACTCTGGTTAAATCACTTCCCCACGTAATATTGGCTGATTACTACTGACTCCCATGATTCTAAAGAAGAGAGAGAGGCTGATGATTTTGTCCAATTCTGCCTCATTTAAATCCAATTCATGTATAAGTCAGGACATCATCCCCATGCATTATTGATCCTCTTGGAAAAAGAAGGACAAAAAGAAGGACAAAATAGAAATGAAACTGTAACCTAGATTCCCTGGACTTTGCCTCCTAACTCAATGATCTGCAAAAAGTTTTGATCACATCTCTAAATAATATTAATAAAAAAGAACATTCCATTTTCCTTGTTACATGTCCTCCCCACCCCTGCCCCAATTGTGTATAGTAGGTGTTCTCAGTTCCCTCTAAAACATGCTGAGTCACCATTCCTGGCAACCATGTGGAAACTTGGAGTCAGTCAACTTCTGGCCATTCATGATTCAAGAGCTTGAAACGAATGGATTTCCATAAATGGCTGCTGGCTGCAAGAGTTGATGACTCAGGTTACTTTTGGATAGGGTTTTGGATATGGATAGGCTAAGTGGCAAGATAAAATTTTAGTAGGTTCTATCTATCATCTTAATCATATTTTTATCCTTAAAAACTCAGAGGCATGAACAACAAGAACTTATATCTGTAAATGAATCTTACCAAGAACTGGCTACTAGAGTTCAAGCTCCTTGTGAGTGGGGATTGTTTCATTCATTGCATTTTTTTTTTTCTTTTAGTGCATAACATGGTGTCTGGCACATAAGAAATTCTTAAGAACCACCTATTAATTGATTGGTTGAAAGTGGGAATTATGGCTACCTTGGAGGGGCAGAATGACTACTCCATGTTGGAATCTGTGATAGAGAAGAGGAAGGCTAGGCTAAGTAGAATCTGTACCCTAGTTTTGGGGAGAATAGATGCCAAAAGGCTATCCTACCCCTCCCCAGAACACTCCCTTTTATTTCTTCTGTAGATGGAAGTACCTTTCTGCATCTGGACTCTGACATATAGTGACTATGTGATGCTGAGCAAGTCATTTAACTGTGTCAGTTCATGAAAATCTTTCTAGGTTTCTCTGAAACTATCTCCTTCATTATTTCGTATAGCACAATAGTATTTCATCATCCATATATTATGAGCCATTAGCCAAAGGTACCTCTTCAGTTTCTATTTCTTTGCTACTGAAAACAGAGCTGCTATAAATATTTTTGTATATGGATACTTTTCCTCTTTATTTTTTAAAGTCTCTTCAAGGTATAGATCTAATATTAGTATTACTGAGTAGATGAAGATTCATAATATAATATTATATTATATTAGTATATATGATATATATATATAATATGTATAATATGTGTATATATATATATATATAATATTGTATACTAATTTCCAAACACTCATCTTTGTTTTCCTCCAAACACTTTCTATTTGGATTTTGAATTGCCAGTGGATATTCCAGAAAAGAACAGAGAAAGAAGAAAGGGATTTATAATTTGAGGGAGAAAAAAATAACACCTTCAGTAAGATCTTTCCCTTGTAATGATTTGTGATGATATTTAATTCAATTTCTAATTACATTATGGATCTCTTTGGTCAAATACAATTGGGAGAGAAGCAGAAACTATATTTTCCTTTTATAATCTTAGTTTTTAGAGTTCTGCTTTATTTTATTAACTTATCCATCTATTTATTCATTTGTTTATTTAGAATTTAGGATATAAATACAGATGGTCTTTACTTCTAGTTTTTTCCATTTCCTAACTATTTTACAAGAAGCCAATCATATCACTTCTCTGTGTTTTAGTTCCCAGATCAATCAGTAAGAAAAAATGAATATTATTTAGCCCTGTGTCTAGTGCTAATGAGATGGAGGGACAATTTAGACAATCTATAGTGTCTGGTTAAAGAGACTGTTAAGCAGGAGATGTGTCTGTTTTTAAATGATATTTGGAGTCCTTTTGAAACATTAAGATTATTTGCTTATCTGTTTTCTAATTTATCCTGGTGATGGAGTACTCACTCTGAGACAGTAGTTGGAAGGTTTTCTTTACCTCATAAAGAAAAGTTTTAAAACACATGTTGAGGATTACAAATACCTTCTGTTCAACACTGTAAGCTTGTTGAGATTTTCCATTGCTTCATTTTTTTCTTATTTCACTTTAAAATTTGCCAATGACCTGTCAAAGTCAAAATTTAACTTGGAATTGAAATCTGCCAGTTTAAAGGGACAGGTTCTTAATGAACACATTTTAGGATGGCTTTCTCTTTGAAAGACAATTTCAACTTACTTTTGATTCAAGAAATATAAAACTAACCATTTGGAAGAGGGTCATCAGTAGATTGTTCTTTTTGATTTTATTGGTCAAATTTATTTTATTTTTATTTTTTTATTTAATAGCCTTTTATTTACAGGTTATATGCATGGGTAACTTTACAGCATTAACAATTGTCAAAGCTCTTGTTCCAATTTTTCACCTCTTACCCCCTACCCCCTCCCCCAGATGGCAGGATGTATTGGTCAAATTTAATAAAAAGTTTTAAAATGGGACCCATGACATCTATTACTAATGTCAAATGGGCAATCTATTTTGGAGCTTCTATAATACCTTTTTAGGGAAGATATTGTGAACTATTTGATGCAAAGGGAAAGGAAGAACGAGGTTCAGCCTCAATCATGATTCAGTTCCACTGCACATAACTCTCTCACTGTATGGGCTCCCTTAGGCAAGTTTACTCCTCAGGGAAAAAAATGGAAACAACGAACTCTCTTTAGCTATCTCACAGTTGTTAGGAAAATGTTTTGTGAAACTTAATTTATTATGTAAAAGTGATTTATTAATAGTCTTTTGAAGATGATCTAATATAAGCTTGTTAAGAACAAAAATTGCTTCATTTTTATCTTTCCCCTCCTCTAGTGCCTCACATTTAATAAATGCTTGTGGATTGATTGATGGATGATCACTTGACAACCACCTGTTTGGATGGACCCAGTAGTGAGAAATGAGTAGATACAATATCCATATTAGTTTTTCCAGAATCCTGAACTGAGTCTCTTTGAAGGAGGCTTGTGTATATCCCATTAAAAACCCTTATGGGGTCAAAGTATAAACTATGTTTGTATAAGTAGCAGTTGAGTTAGTATACAAGTCAGTCGTTTCCATGTCTCTCATGAACACTGAAGTCATGACATGTTCTTCAGTTTTTATAATTGCTTCTTTTAAAATTGAGTTCAAAAAGTTGTTAAATAAATTTGGATGGAATATGAGTTTGAGTTATATTGTTTACAAAAGCATTCATTTTTAAGACTACCTTTTATTGCCAAATTATATGATCCAAAATGTAATTTTTTTTGACCTTTTGACTTTTACACAGATTTGAGGAGGAAGTGATATTACTCATACATAGTTTGCAAAACCGTTCTTGAGAACAAGAAACCACATGTTAAATATAGTGAGGGCTTTCCTTTTAGTGTGTGAGAAATTAGAAAATAAAGAGATCTTCCAGAAAAGGTGGGGGAGTGGGGCAGATAAGAAGGGGAAGGAGGGGAAAGGAGTTAACATAAGATGATACTTTTTTTAAACCTATCTCTATAGACTTAATCCACTAAAAGAAATTCTTTTTTCTTTATTGCAGGGGGAAATAGAGCTATGGTGAGCTTTGAAAATTAGTATAGCTCTGTTTTCCCAATAGAATCTGCTAGATTCCTAAGTTGTACCTCAACTAAGAGTACTATAGATTTTTAATATGTCTAGGTCATTCTGCTGGAGTGTAGTTGAAAGAATACTGATCTATGACCCTGAAGATCTAAATCTGAGTCCTAGCTGGTGTTACCTCAAATAAGCTGCTTAAATTTTATTGAGTCTCACTCCTGTAAAATGAAGGGGACTGGACTAAATGACCTTTAAAATCTCTTCCAACCCTGACATATCGTGAATTATATTTTTTTCCACCCAGTTTTAATTCCTACAGCTTCAAATTCCTCTTGCAAACCTTGGATTGCCTATTCTTCCAGACTTTGGCATTCTCTATCTCTTCCTAGATTATGATGTCTTTGTCTATGGTGAGCCCAAATGTCTGGGCTCTTTCAGCATCACCATCATTAATACCATTAAGAGGATGAATGTTTTTGAAGGCTGGTGAAACTCCCTGAATAAAGCAAGTGAGAAAATGGCTTAGGTAATTACAAACACAGCTGGAAAGCACAACCAAAGTGAGTCTGTTATTTTAATGGACTAAAGATTGTTGGTTATAATTCTGTTAAGTGAGTCATTCTAAATCTTTCCTTTTATTCCTTAAAAACATGAAAGGAAAAGAGGACACTTCTGGTGACCATGAAGCAAAACCATTTATTCTGATTTTAGGTGTAAACTAGTGTCACCAAGTAATTAGTATTCATTATCTTCTCAAAAGATCCAGTTCTAATTTGGGATAGGAGGACTAACTCCTCAATTTTAAAAGTGAGCTTATTTCTTACTTCCTATAGGCTAATTTCTTCTTTGTTCTCATTTGGATGTTTTGTGTAAGGTTGGAAAGGCTGCTTGGCGCAGTGCCATAGAGATTTTTTTTTTCCTCATTCAAGAAAACGTTCAAATTCTTTGTCATACATAATGGCTGTATGACCTTGGGAAAGTCATTTAATTTTCCCATGCCCATGCAATTCTCTAAGACTATAAATTGCAGGGTCAAGAGTTTACTCACTAGGGGTTCCCAATAATGAGGGAAAAAGTCCCCTCCAAAATATTTGTGAGGCTTAATGATGTCAACCTATACTCAGTTATTCATGGTCACTGCTTAAATTTCAATTTGGCTGAATTTCCCTGATCAAGCAAGAAGCTTATTTCTTGGTCATTAGCTGGATTGTGTTTAGGAAATGCAAGACATATTATTTGATTATTGGGCTAATCAAGAAATGACATTAAATGGGAAGCTCCCAAGAATACATCTCAAAGCCAGATAGAAACGATTTTTGGATCATTTATTGTTTTGTGTCTTGGTTTACCTCCATTATTGGGGCTAATTGGCAGTAGACTATATTTAGTTTCTATTACACATTTTCCACAGATGTCAAAACACTGTACAAAGAACATAAATTTATGTTTACAAAGATGACAATAATTCAAGATGAGGAAAAACTGCATATAGTAGAGGGAAAGGGCATAATTTAGGAAGAGAAATCAATTGCGAATAAATTAGGAAGACCATAAATTAAGAGGAGAAATAGACTGGAAAGAGCATAAAGAGAGAGTAAGGAAGACAGATAAATAGCACAGTGGATAGAGCTTTAGGCCTGGAGTCAAGAAGATTCCTCTTGAGTTCAAATATGGCCCTATTGGCCATATGAACCTGGCCAAGTCACTTAACCTTGTTTACCTCAGTTTTCTCATCTGTAAAATGAACTGGAGAAGGAAATGACAAACCACTCCAGTGTTTTTGCCAAGAAAACGCCATGAAGAGTCATGAAGAGCCAAACACAACTGGAGGAGAACTAGGAAAAATGAATCCATTCTTTCAGATCCTAGACTAATAATAGCCAATCATTACAGTAGATTATAAATTTTACCTCAATGTTAATGATAGACAATGAGCAACTGATTGAGGCAAGGAACTAGGACATGGAAAGCTGGTGATGTGCCAACTAATCAACCCACATTTATTTAGCATCTGTTATATGCTAAACAATATGCTAAGTGCTAGGGATATAAAAATGAAAATAACCCCTGCCTTTGAAAAACTTATATTCTATACTATCAGGTATGGAAGTCCCATCTGACAAGATTATTCAGTGCTAGATTATACCTAGGTCTGGAAAATACATTAAGTCAATCCGAGAATGGGGCAGGCAAATATATAAGGAAATTGGTCATCCTGGAAGCCAGCAATAGAGTGTGAACAAGTAGCTGGCAAAGCAGGCACAGAGATCACCAGCCAGAGAAACCAGAAAGGAGTCAACAACAAGATCTGTATCAGTAAAGGAAGAATTTCAAAAGTCCTAGCAGATCAAAGATGAGGAAGGTCACAAAACTTTGAGAATACACACAGCAATAAGAGCTCAGGCACTTAGTGGTCAGAGTTTAAAGCAAGTAGTCAAGATTTGGGGAGTTGGAAGGTGTTGAAGGGACAAGGTGAGAGTGAATCAGAGCCAAGATTGTGTAGACCTGATTGCCTAAGCTGTTTCCTGCCCCAGATTCCAAGCTATGTGTGGTAGGAACCAGTCCTGGGGCAGGCAGGCAGAGCATCCTGGCTGAGGTGGTATTGGCACAGGGAGAGTAAGAGGAAAATAGTGATGCACATCTACCATTGATGTGTTGTGGTCTCCCTTGACTTTATTCCAACAGTCCTTTTGGTAGATTTTTGATGATTTAGCAGGAATCTTCTTTTGCTAGAGACCCTTTCTTTGAGCTTTCTTCCAAGTTTTCAACTTTTATAATTCCATAATATTCTAGATCAGAAATTCTTACCCTGGGGTCTGTGAATTTAAATGTAAATACTTAGATAACTATATTTCAGAACAAATGGTTTCTTTCCTTTGTAATCCTATGAACTTTGTTCGATGCATTTGAAAACTTAGTCTGAAAAGGAGTTTATAGGATTTACCAGATGGCCAAAGGAGTCCATGACACACACACAAAAAAAGATTAAGAACTTCTGCTTAAACTATTCTTTAAGCCTTCTGCTTCCTTCTATTTGAAATTCATTTCAACTTTACTGATTACCAATCAGGTATTTTGGGGGCCTTAAGAAGTATATGCTTATTCCAGTGATTGTACAAGGCTATGATTCAAACATTATAATAATCTTGGAAAAAATAAAATTTGGGATGAGGCAGAGGATAATGGAGGGGTGGGCATGGGCATGGGTGAGACCAACCAGTGGGCATGGGCATGAGCCAGGTATGCAACACATTCTAAATGAGCACTTAAACGGGAGAAGAGGGATAAAGGATGATATCAGAGAAATGTCTGGCAGGAAAAAGAACGATGGTAGTCTGAGGGATAACTGATGGACAGCTCATGGGCTCTACTGGTATCCAAACAATGGATCCACATGGGAGAGGGAGTACCCACATCAAGGAAATCACATATCCACTGGAGTTAGGAAGACTAGATCAAAGAAAATACATGTAAGAGACTATAAAGGAGGCCAGAGGGTAGTATAGATGAACAGGATGGCTTTAAAAGTTCTGGGTTAAACTATTATATATTTAAGAAGAAAAGTAAGTTGTACAGAATAGAAACAAGCAGTTTCACATGTGATTCTGTTTTTCTACTCTACTATGTATATGGAAATACCCACATTATTTGGTGATTGTTAAGTTCAGAATAAAAATAAAATTTAATAAAAAGGTAGATATAAAATGTTAATGTTTAGCCTACTTAATGTAAGAATATATATGTACATGTACATACACACACATATGTATATATATATTATACATGATCAACTTGAATAGATTTTATTATATCTTTCCTTTCACTCAATTATAGGTAAAACTAATATCATTATTTCTAAATCAATTTGCCTTTTGAAATTTAAACAGGAGAAATTTATGTATGGTTACTCAGTGAATGTCGAGTTTTGTCTTTTAAAATTAATGATCCTCAAAAGTCTTTTAACTTAGAAGGATGAAGATAAGTCATTTTTAATATATTCATACAATAAAATTTTATTAACTCTCCCCCATATTGAAAGTCAACAAAAATAGTCCACAAATGAAATTAATACTGGTGCATAGTTTCAAACCCCTGGGCTTATATATCATGAAAAGCAAATATCCAAGGGTAGCAAGTTATTAATAGCCCAAAGGACCAGCTGCTCTGTCCCTTCTTTGCTCTTGCTACTAACAATGGATTAACCCAATTTAGATTTTTCATTGGCACTTAACCATCTTAATGCTTAATCTGCCAGCTTTGTCCTTAGATGCTTATTGTTCCTTTTGAAGGCAGCAGTATTTTCTCATTGTGGACTCCTTTTTTAGACTTGACATCTCTTTGGAAAGAATGGGACATCTCCACCATTTTCTAGTTATGGGGACTGCTATACTTACAACGCCCCTAATATAAAGTTAGGATTAGTGTGTGTATGTGTGTGTGTGTGTGTGTGTGTGTGTGTGTGCACCCCTGCACATAAGCAGGTAAATGCATGCATGGGGCTGTTATCTAACTTCACAAAACAAACACTTCATGAAGTTGTGGGGCTGAAAGAAAGGAGAATCTTAGAATTCATCAGATTGCTCCCCTGCTACAAAGGGATGGAATGGAAAAGGTCTCACCTAAGGGTGGAGGCAGCAGATATTATAGTTTCCTATTTTAACTAATCATGATATTAAGGTGTTAATGTCTGTTGTTTTTATCCTAATGATGGAATACAGATCTTGCTAATTCCCTTAGGCAAAGCCCCAGTTGATTCAATCAACAAATTTCAGAAAGCACCACCAAGTGCCAAATAGGATGCCGAGTGCCAAATAGACAAGCAATAAAATCACCTTCATTGGGAAGGACTTTATATTTTAATGGAAGGCAGAGAGGAGCAGAGCAAGTACATATATAAGGTTTTTTTTTTCAGAATAAATATAAAAATAATAAATGCTGATAATTATAAAATACTTTAAAAATATTTAAAGAGGGATAGAAGTAGGTGTTCAGGGAATCAAGAAAGGCTTCTTGAAAAAGGTAATGCTGGAGCTGTGTCTCAGAAGTGAGGGATTCTATGAGATAGATAGAAGAAAAGAGTACGTTCTGGTATTGGGAGCAGCAAATATTGAGGCATGGATTGATAGATTGACTACTATGGGTGAGGAACAGAGAAGCCAATTTGGCTGAATCAGTGAGTGAAAGGGGACATAATAAACAATGAGGTTGGAAAAATGATGGTGTTTATGGAAATAAGGCAGTTTAGAAGAGGGTGGGTTTGTGGAGAAAGACTGGCTCTATTTTGGACATTTTGAGTCTGAGATGCCTTAGAGGTATCTAGTTTGAAATATCTAATAGACAATTAGTGATACAGAACAGACTGGGGCTCTAGTTATATTTCTACACTAAAATACTGATGACTTATTCATGGGATTGGTCTGGGCATACATATTGGTTCAGTTCTGGGATTTGTATCATGCTTCACAATTTGCATCAACTCATCTGCTTTTCTAGTTCCAGCTCCTATGACTCTCTTGCTCTGGGCTGGGAAAGTATTACATTCTGGCTGCTGCAAATATACTCTTATTGTCCTTTGTTGACACAGCTTCCAGTGAGAACCAAACCCAACAGAAGGAGAAAATTTATTCATTTCCTTTTAGGTCTGTCTGACTTAGTTTCACACTCTTGATCCTTGATATGGTGCACAAGCCAATCTGTTAAGTGGAATAATAATAATATTAATAAAGATTTTTGTTTTTGTATAGTTGTTTCAGTAATGTCTGACTCTTTGAGGTTTTTCTACTTGAAGTTTTCTTGGCAAAAGTACTGGAGTGGTTTGCCATTTCCTTCTTCAGCTTATTTTACAGATAAGGAAACTGAGGCAGTGTTAAGTAATCATCCAGGGTCACATGATTAGGAAGTGTCTGAGGCCAAATTTGAACTCAGAAAGATGAGACTCCCTAATTCCAAGATCATTACTCTACCTACTGTGTCATATAGCTGCCTCATTAATAATAATAGCTAATATTTGTATATTGTTTTAAGGTTTCCAAAGTGCTTTGTCTATAGTATCTTATTGGATTCTCACAATAATCCTCTGAGGTGGGTACTATTATTAATCCCTATCTCCACTCCATTTTGCAGATGAAGAAACTGAGGCTGAAAGGTTAATTAATTTGCTTGGGATCCCACAGCTAGTAAGTGTCAGAATTAGGATTCAAATGTAGGTTTTTCTTGCTTCAATTCTAGTCCTCCACCCATCACACCAGGCTACTTTACCCCCACAACCCTAAATGCACAATGCACACTCAAACACTGATTTTCTTTTTTCCTTCAGATTCTCATATATTCATAAATGAATAGAAGACTAAGATACAGATAAACTTGAATTTGTGAGTTTCTAATATTTACCTCTTATGTTACCATGCACATTAAATCAGTGGTTCTCAAATTTTTTTTTGCTCACAGCACATTATTATTTATTTATTTTTTTTTGCCACAAGGCATCATGGCACCATGAATGTTTAAACTGGCAACGTAGAAGCATTCCTGAGTAGTTGTACCACCAAATCCATTACCTGGGCCTTGGAATTCCTCCACCTTCTCCACCCCTACCATCTCACTCTCTTCTTTCTTAACTTCCCCTGAACTTAGGAGATGTCTCCAAGGATGGAGTGACAATGTTAGGTGAGAGAGAAAAAGCAGCAAACTAGCAGGGACTAGGGAATGTGTAAGTATTGATTGGGGTATGATTTATAGCATGCCCTTCAAAAACCACTGTCCTAAAGGAAGGTAAACAAGGTTTGTGGCTGCTTGGTCTAAATAAAAGCAGACTATGAAGATCTCAGAAGAGCATAATTAAAAAGAATCCAAATGGAATGATGGGTGATGGTATGAACAGATTATAGTATGACATCAGACAGATTATAGTATGACATCAGTCATAATTTGTCCACAAAAAGTGTGCTATTGATGAGATTTATGATTGCAAAAAGGGAAGGGCCAGTCATATTTTGAGAAAGAGGAACAACAGATGATCATTAACTTCAGTGATATATTGCTGTTGAAATAATAAAGAAATGTCTAATTATTTAGCTACTTTGGGAAGGTTTTACTGGAAAATATGGATAAGACATTCAAAACAAGATAGTGTGGATCTCTCAAATTCTTAAAGTCTAAGGTTTCTTTTTTTTTCTGAAGCTTACATATAAGCAAATATAAAGTTGTGCTTTTGGATCTATCCTTGAAATGAACAGAGCTGTGGACATGGTTCTTGAACTGGCATTCCTCCCATTCCTTTCCTTAGGCAAGGTGGACAAACCACAGTGTATGATAAATAAGTAATTCTATTTCAGGTATCAATGGAAGTCCTAGGAGGGCTGGGGCAAAGTCAAGAGTGGGACAAGGGTAGCTAAGAATCAAGTTCCTGATGAATTGGAGTGAAGAATGATTTGGAGAAGGGGTGAATAGAGGAGAAGCCTGGCATTCACTGAAACATAGGGAAGAGAATGGCCAACAGCACAGACAAAACTGTGAAGTTGGTGAAGTTAGTATTAGTACTTCTGCCCATTGAATTGAACTTAACAGTTGATTCAGCAGGACTCTTTCTCCTGACCCATATCCTTAACATCACTCCCAGTTGTATGACCCTTCTAATGTACCAACCCCTATGTCTTTGGTCTTAAATACAATAAGAATTTATATTTGGATGTAGAGGTTTTTTGGCAAATCTGAATTAGAGTTAGAAAATTATTGTGTGGAAGATGATTTGGAGAGGGGAGAGACTTATTGTAGGGATACCAATTAAGAGATTATTGCAATGGTCTGGATATAAAGTGATGAGGACTTGAGATAAAATAATGCGTTGCAAGCTCAGTAAACACTTTGATGAATTTAAATTTTCTAAAAAATTTAGGTCTTGTGAATTCTAAAGAATTTTGTGCATTCATTGCATTTTTAAAAGCTTTTTATTTTCAAAACATATGCATGGATAAATTTTCAACATTGACCCTTACATAGCCTTGTGTTTCTGATTTTCCCCTTCTTCCCCCCACTCCTTTCCTTAGATGATAAACAATACAATATGTTATACACATTAAAATATATGTTAAATCCAATATGTACAAACACATTTATACAATTCTTTTGCTGCACAAGAAAAATTAGATCCAAAAGGAAAGTAAATGAGTAAGAAAACAAAATGCAAGTGAACAACAACAAAAAGAGTGAGGATGTTATGTTGTGATCCACATTCAGTTCTCACAGTCCTCTCTCTAGTTGTAGATGGCTCTCTTCATCACAAGATCATTAGAACTGACATCAGTCATCTCATTGTTGGAAAGAGTCATGTCCATTAGAATTGATCATCTGTAATATTGATGTTACTGTGTACAATGATCTGGTTCTGCTCATTTCAGTTTTCAGAGGAAGAAATTAAAACCATTTCTAATCATTTGAAAAGGTGCTCTGAATTACTATTGATCAGAGAAATGCAAATTAAGACAACTCTGAGATACTACTACATACCTGTCAGATTGGCTAAGATGACAAGAAAAGATAATGATGAATGTTGGAGGGGATGCGGGAAAACTGGGACACGCATACATTGTTAGTGGAATTGTGAATACATCCAGCCATTCTGGAGAGCAATTTGGAAGTATGCTCAAAAAATTATCAAACTGTGCATACCCTTTGATCCAGCAGTGCTACCACTGGGTCTGTATCCCAAAGAGATGTTAAAGGAGGGAAAGGGACCCACGTCTGCACAAATGTTTGTGGCAGTCCTCTTTGTAGTGGCAAGAAAGTGGAATCTGAGTGGATGCCCATCAATTGGAGAATGGCTGAACAAGTTATGGTATATAAATGTTATGGAATATTATTGTTGTATAAGAAATGATCATCAGAATGATTTCAGAGAGGCCTGGAGAGACTTAAATGAACTGATGCTACATGAAATAAGCATTCATTGCATTTTAAGAAGGGACTCATAGACACATAAACCTTTCACCCAAAAGAATCATTCTCTAAAGGTGGAAGTTTTGTTACCATTATAAGCTAATTTCAAGGTAATGGAGATCTTTCAGCAGCCTTTGTTGAGTAATAGAAGGCTGCACCCATATTAAGCTGGTTCTTAAAATTGAGACTCAAGGGGACTGAATGACAGAATGATAGAAAGAAAGATGAAAAATGGAATGTGCTCAGTTGACCAGGCACCATTCCTATTCACTTTTGCTGTCCCCATCCAGGTCCCAAGAACCTTTTACTCTACTGTAGAACCCCCCCTTGCCACTTTATTCTACCTCATTTCCCAACAATTATCTTCTGGCTTGTCCAGTGATTCTTCAGGCTTCTCAGGGGCAAGTTATTTCCTGGCTTCTCTGTTTCCAAGAACAGAGGTCTGAGATCTGTCCTATGGTTGGTAGAATTCAGGCAGGGGCCAAAATGCAATCTGGGATGGAAGCTGGACCAATAAGGACATGAAAGTGTAAAATGGGCTCATCACTGGTTCCCTGATTTTATATTAGTGAAATAGTTGCATGAAGCATTGCATCACTACCCTGACTACATAAAGTTGACCTATATGCTGACTTGGGATCTTTGGGATCGTAAAATAATTATTATTGGTCTCTTATCCCCAAATATTAGAGGGGAAGGGTTTTTAAATCAGCTAAGAGGAGAGAAGGCTTCTGTCACACTTTTCCTCCCTCCCTCCTTCTCCTCCTCTCTCTCTCTCTCTGTCTGTGTCTCTGTGTCTCTGTCTGTGTCTCTGTCTCTCTGTTTTTTCCTGTCTCTGCCTCTTGTTTATCTCTGTCTCTGTTTGTCTGTCTCTCCCTTTAATTTTCTCAAGTGTTAGAACATCGTTACAACAGTGGAGAGGGACTGATACCTCTTCCCCATCCCCCAAAAGGTGTTTTCTGCCAGCACATGACAACTAAACTTGAGTAAGTGAACTTAATCTGGGCCTTAGGGGATGACTTTTTACTTTGTGTTTCTTTCCCTGAGCATAAGTGATTGAATAGTGTTCATTAAATGGATGTGTCTGGCCTTGTGAGTTAGAGAGTAAATTTCCCCAGGACATGAATATTATTACCTAAAGAATGTGAGAAAAAGAGCCTAATACCTTTCATTAGTGTCTGTGTTCCTCAAGAACTGAGTCTAATATGAACATAGTGTGCATGTATCCAGAAGGATATTCCCCTGAATGGAAAGGGAAGAGGGCAGGGAGAGAGCACTTTTTTGAAGAATGAACATTAAAAGCATCTTTATTTCTTTATATTTCTATTTCTGTTTCAATTAAAGACTTAAAAACCCCAATTTCTATGCTACTATTTGCATGATTTTTTAACTGTACAGAAATAATTAGATACCTCAAGCTGACTATAGAAGTTCACAGTTTCTTTCTGGAAAGACTTGGGGCAAATGAATTACATTTACCAAAAACTTCTCATTCCCTACTCCTCAATATATTTAAACACATTATGAACACCAGTTTATGAAGGGTTGGCTCAAGTTAGCACACCAGTTACTATTAAATAGAAGAGGGAGAAGACCTGAAATGAATGCTCAGAAAATAGACATCTGTGTAGGATTTCAAGAACGAGAGAGAGGAAGTGTGAAACCCCATTTCTGAAATTCTGCTGTTTTATAAGTGTCAGAATTTCTCTAGTTCTTTTGTCCTAGAATAATTAACTACTGAAAGAATTCCTGATCTCAAGGTAGAGGACAGATCTGCTAACCAAAATATGGTTTTGGTGTGTTGGGTGATATAACAAAAGACAAGGGAAAGTATGTAAGAGTTTATGCTGATTTTAGTGACATCTAACATTTCTGCTCCCCTTCTCAAAATAAAAATTGAGAGCAGACATAGGAAAACCTTTACTATAAGAATATCCTAAAGGTATTTTAGATGATTGTTGGGGAAATTAGGCCTGATAGGAAACACATGCTCTTGTGTTTTGCACAGTGTGTAAATCCTGTTCTGCACGTACCATTTGAAGAAAAGGAAAAGAGATGTTTTTGAGACCCTGTTTTAATCATGCCCTCGATTGAAGAGTCGAATGCTCCTCGAGTCTCACGTTGTTGGACTATGTAAAGGAACAAAAGTAATTCCTGCCAAAGTTGGCTTTCAGTCCAGAATTTCCTCTTGTTAAATTCCAGAACAGAGTGAGAGTGAGAGAGAAAGTGTTGAAACTAAATCACTGTCATGGACCTTAGGGAAGGAAGGTGATATATCCCAGTAGGTAGAAAGTAAGCAGGCTATTTACTACTTGCCTCCAAATTCTACTCCTACTTTCTTCAGAAGAAATAGAGGGAGTTCTGGTAGGTGGCTTTCTTTTAGGACAGAAGCTTTTTGGAAGTACAAAATATTTAAAATAAAATTGAGTTTAACCAGAGTTTGTTGGCGCTTAATAAGGATGATGATAGTAATAGTAGCTCACTTTTTTTTCTGAACCCAGGAACTACTTTATTATTTTTTAGAATTTATTTATTTGAAATTTAAATACAAAGTAGAAAAAGGAAAAAAACATTGCCACTTGCTCAGCAGAATGTGAGGGAATTCAAAATACAGGACAACAAATTTCTACTTCAAGAAAACCTATATAAGAAATACAATACTTTATGTTCGGAACTCTCCTCTCTGCTTTATACATTTTACTTTATTCTTTTTTCTTGTTTCCTCTCCCTTATCTCCCCAAGAAGGCTAAAATTAAGCACATATTACACACACACACACACACACACACACACACATGCATACGTGGATTATGTATCTAAATATACATATACAGATATATGTGAACATATATATATATATACACACACACATACACATAATATATTATATATACCCATACAATAAACTATACATATATATGCATGAAATACATACATATTATATATATATATATATATACATATACATATAAATATACAATGTAAGGTACATATACTTAGATATCTATAATCATACACACACACACACACACACACACACATATATATATCTGTTCTCTGTTTCTCTGATAAGGAAACATCATTCTTCATAAGCCCAAATTTTTCCATATTTTTCTAAGTCCACCAACTCATCATTTCCTATACTATAGCAATATTCCAACCTTATAATGATCAGTTATTAGTAAATAATCTAAAACAATATTGATGTAAATATGGCTGACATACAGTGTAATGTATTTCACTTTTATATAGTACTTTATTGGTTTGCAAAGTTACTTGCATTTTCTCATTTGATCCTATGAACAACTTAAGAGGTAGGTGTTCTTATTATACTGCTTTTACAGATGAGGAACTGAAGCATAGAAAGGTTAGGTGATTTTTCTAAGATCATAACAGCAAGTGCCAGAGATAGGACTTGAATTTAGATTATTTTGATGTCAGGACTAATATTTTGTCCATTATGCTACCCGGTCAAAAATATTCCTTTGTGTGCAAAGGATTTTTGGGAAGTTTAACTCTGTCATTTAACCAGAATATTTAGTTGACATGCATTCATTCAATAATCTTCATATAATTTAGTAAAGAGAGCAATATAGTGGGAGTTGGGAAACAAGGATTCGTCAGACTATGCCATTTATTGCTGGGTGACCCTGGGCAAATATTTTATCTCTAAAATGAATAGGTATAACTTGTTGATCTCCATGTTTCCTTTAATCTTTGAAAAACTATTCTTCTAATTGCCTAACGATACACAACACCATTCTAAGTATTTTGGGCATGACATTTTGCTTACTTGGCTATTGCCTCATATTCACTAAAGTAAAAGTTCACTAATCAATGAACTTGTGCACTATGAGAGTTGTCAACATTTAAAGTGCCTTTAAGCAAAGATATCACCCTGAAGTCCTATTCTGATGCCTCATTGTAGTCTGAAGGTCAAGAAATAATAGAACTGGAAGGTAACTTAGAAATTATTCACACTTTATTTTACATATGAGAAAACTAAGACCCAAGTAGAGAGTCACACAGCTGATTGTTACCCTGTCAGTCAATAATCAATCAGTCAAGTATTTATTAATCATTTATTAGATGCCAGGGAGTATGCTAAGAGCTGGGGATATAAGGAAAGGCAAAAACAACTCCTGTCCTAAATGAGTTCATCTTCTAATGGGGAAACAGCAACATGCAAATAGGTATATACATACAAGATATAATTAGTATAAACTGAAGGCATTCACAGAGGAAAGGGACTAAATTAAAGGGAGCCAGGAATGGCTTCTTGTGGAAAGTAAGGTTTTAGCAGAAAAGGTAGCCAGAGTAAATGGAAAACAAACTGGTAAGTCCCACTAAGTTGGAAAAATTATCAAGCATGGCTGACCATGGAATGTATTATCTGTCATCTGCAAACCAAACCTTGATCACATTCAAAGAGGTTCTTCTCTGGAAGTCTGACCACCAGGTAATGCATTTTTTTTAGCCTAAGAAATTAATAAACTGTCTGCTGAGACATGGAAAAGATTATAATTTGCCTAATTGGAATGAGTACCTGCACTGATGAAATCATGGATTTTTTGAAATGCTGCTGTATCTACATTCAAACAATAACTTAGGCCCTGGGAAAATATAATTCAGTGATAATTTTAGATGCTTATAGATTATGTTATGGTTTTCAGAACATTTTAAATATGTTATATATAAGTTAGAAGTAGGATTTGAATGCATGTCTCTCCTGCTACCAGGTCCAGAAACCTTTCTCTAGTCCTTGTTTATGTATGCCTTTCTAATGCTGAGAGGATGGTTCCCTTTTTGGATTTCATTCCCATTGGTATGAAATAGAGCGGTTCTTGACAGTTTAAAATTTTAGGGCATGATCTATGGTGGAGAGAAGGGACTTAAAAATATTTTCATAGGTTTGTATGGAACTAATTGTATAATAAGGGGGAAAGTACTGTGGGAAGTATGAACAAGCACTTGAGGAACTTTGTGGCTAGGGAGGTAGGAACAAAAGTGAATCTTTGGAGAATCATTGTTTGACTAATCTCCATGAATTCACTGCATACTTGACAATGTTCAAATGGAATGACTTATTCACAGAGAGAATAAATGTCAACCAAATGGTGCTTTCAATGTGGTTGTGAGAATTTTTGAGCCAATAGAAGTGGTTCATTTGCTTGGATTGGCTTTAGTAGAAAGAAGTCTCTTGCTTGAGCAGAGTCATAACTAGAGCAAGGCCTCTGGGTTTTGTTTCAGGCTGCCAAGATCTGGGAAGGTAGATTTTCTCCCGTTGTGGTCCTCCATATTTTAATGTCTTCCACAGCCTTTGCCATTTGCCCTTGTTCACTCAACTAACCCTGAGCCAACACCCTCTGAGGAGTTCATCTGACTTTTCCTGGCTGCCATCCTCCATATCCACACCACTTTTCTCTGCTTCCCTTTTTCCCTCTGGGATGAAGGGGTCCAGAATCAAGGACTATCAGCAAATTCCTGGAGCTTGAGCCATACTCTCTGGAGGAAAAACTTCCCTCTCTCCCAGTACAACTGTACCCATTGGAGTAGACTTCCTCCTTTCCCCATATACATAGAGAATAAGTGGGACTTTAATCCAGGCCTGCTTGATTTCTCTATTAATTGTGAGCAGCTTAATTTCTCTCAGGTTGATGTTTTTGCTAATTGAAAACTTTCTTTTACTGTCCCTGCTATTCCCTAGACACCTGAAGATTGTTCATAGAAACTCTTACTAAGCACTATGTTTCTATTCTATTTTGGTACAGGTGGTTTTTTAGCCTAATAAATGAAAAAAGTTTTAAAGCAACTTTAAAATGGTATGAAGAAAAGAGATTCTATGTTTCAATGGCCAAGAAAAAATATTTCTCTCAGGAGAATTAAAATAGATTGACTTCCAAAACCCTGCTGGGCAGATTCCCATGATTCCAGGGAACTAAACAGAATTTCCAAGGATAATCTCAGTAGGCTTCTTTCTCCTCACTCCTTCTACTTATGCAAACAAATACTTCATGCAGTCTGATCCTGTGGAAAAGAGAGGTGATGGTGTTTACCTAAATTATTATTACTTAAGTATGTTATTCTCCTCAACTACAGTCAAGATTTAATGGAGGATGGGGAAGTTAAAGGAGCCAGGGAGTAAAGAAAGAATATTATAAAGCTTTAACAATAATAAAGTATCACAGTTATGATGCGATTAAATTGGATAATGCATTTCCTATTTAAATATGAACGCTATGCTATTATTCTCATCACCAGCATCATCATCATTATCATTGTCATCGTCATCTTCAACAACATCTGTTATTATTCTAAATAGATCATGCAAGATGGGGACAAACTACAGAAAGATGCTATTAAAATGAAGTGAATCATTAAATATTAAAACAGGATGACTTTTTCCATCAGTTAAAATTAGGGAAATATAGTTCGTTTTTCCAGTTGTTAAACTTGGACCATATGAGTGTCTTGTAGATCACATGTGATGCTTTGCCTTTGCAAGAGATTTCACTTAACCAAGCACAGAAAATTCGTCTTTTTGCATCTTATTGAAATACTATTTTTAAAAACCCTGGAAAATAACTACTATTCATTAAAAATGTTGAAAACAGTTTATCCTTTAAGTTAGGAAAACTGTGTGGCCCATTTTGTTAAGATGGTCAGTCAATAAAGCAAACATCAAACATTCATTAATAATAGTTTGTATTTATATAGTATGTTACATTTTTAAAAGTGCTTTAAATGTATTATCTCATTTCATCCTGAGAACGAGGTGATATTTATCTTGCTACTTTGTCTGTTAGATACTTTGCTATTTGGCCTATGGTTCCTATTTGGTCTATTAGTTAATAATACACTATGAGGTTAAGGGTTAAATATTAACCTGTCTCATCATTTTCTTGTTCTTGTCAATCTCTTTGAACCCCTCAGTCTTTTTGGATTTTCAATTTCAGAAGAGAAGATGGACAATGACAATTCCCTCCAGGGCTGAAGAATTTTAATTTCTCTTCTCTCTTCTTGTCAACAACTCCAATCCACCCCATCACACAGATTGGTTGTATTAATTTCCACTGATTAGAAGAGAGTTCCATACCAATGGGCTTTTAGTCTTGGGTTATACCAATTAAATGGTTAAATAATTTCAGTCTTATCCTACCAATAGACTGTAAGCCACATGAGATCAGAGACTGTGAGACTTCTAAACTTTGTTTCTTTTTCAGTAGAATTGTCTGCCCCTGTAAAATATTGGTGTGACAAGGGCTATTGTGCTAGTGCTACATTCACTGTTAAAAGGGCTTTGTGTTAATCAATGCACCTTCCCACATTCACTTCTTTGACTCCTTGACTCCTTGACTACTGCAGTAGGAAATAGTAGGCAATCATATCATCTGTCAATATTTAATTAGGTGAGGAGCTAAATTAGAAAGACAGGCCTTCCAAATTTTAAATCCCTCCTCTTACTGACATAAAAAATTACATGAGAATTTTGGGGAGTTTTGGGGAAGCCATACATGCACACAAAAACTAGCAGATGACCTAGAACTTATGGTCAAATATTTAATCCAAATTTTATAAGTTTTTATAAGTTATTAACACCCCATAAAAGAAAAAAAACAAAGGAAGGATTAAAAAATTTATGAGGATTTTCTAGATCATAAGGGTGTCCCTGTGATGTGGAAGGGAAGGGATCACTGTAATATGTAGTTTGACCTCCAGCTACCCACAAGTAGTCTCTTCTCCCAATGCTTACTATTCTAACTCTCTTAGCCAGCTAATAACTGAGATGGCCCTCCGTCCATGGATAGGGTGGTGGTAAATATTTAATGACTAGCTTTCTGGGGTTAATTTGTATTATTAACATTTTCTCCATCGCTTCTTAAGTCTAAGCAAGCCTTATTTGTAGCATTTGCTAAATTCAATTTTAAAATACACTGAAAATTTAAAAATAGGCTCTCCAAAGCCACGTTTTCTAGAGCCTGTTTTTATTATGTTTTTGTCCTCTCAGGAAGGCTTAGAAAACCTGGCTAACTTTGTTGATTAGATGAATAGATTATAAAAGTTAGGAGCGTCTAGGTAGTATACTGACTAGAGCACTGACTCTGAAGTCAGGAGGACCTGAATTCAAATCTGGCCTCAGACAATTACTAGCTGTATGATCCTGGGCAAGTCACTAGCTCTAATTGCCTCAAAAAATTATAAAGATTAAATATCCTTTCTGTTTCTTGTTCTCTCCCTACTCTATATATTTCAGAAATCTAATCTCTAGCCCCTGGCAGTATCAGAGAAATGTAATGGATAAGCATCCTTTCTATCACTCCAAGACCAACTTAGATCAGCTCTCTGATCACATCATTGACATCATTTCTGTCAATTCATTAGTAATATACTGAAACACACTGATGTTCATCATCAGTCTTTGTATTATGCTATGGATAACATTCATTGTCAACTATTCAATTTTGAATAGCCCCAGTTTGTAAAGCAGCCCACAAAATATTACTCCTTATGACAAACTTTATTCAGATATCCTCCAGCCCAAGTGTACATGACAGATTTTCAATTTTTTCTTTCACAAAGTGCAATGCTATATATATATATATATATATATATATATTAATAAAGATATGTTGTTTTTTGTTGTCAATAACTTTTTTGCAGGTATAAATTCAGGAGTGAGATTTCTGGATAAAAGGCATGAACAACTTTGTAACTTCCCTGCCCCCATCCTCCACAATTCCCAAGTCTTTTTCAAAATGGTTGGACAAACTTGTAGGTCCATGCTACCATGTTTCTCCATAATCCCTCGAACATTGACTTTTTCATATTTGCCAATTTGGTAAATCTAAGTTATAAAGTTCCATAGTTTAAAAGTTCTTTCTTCACAATAATAGTCCATGCCTTTTTATTATTCTAGCTATATCTATTTTATTTGTGCTAAAAAAAAGCTTTAATTGATTTTTTTATAAAATTGATTTATTATTGATTTTTATAAAAGTTTTATAATGTACTCTTTGCTACAGTTGGATAAAAATTCTCCTTCTACCTAGTGTTGTGAAAGATCTAAACTTCCCCTTATTCTCCAATCACTTGGTATTAAGCTTCCAGTTTTCTTAGTAGGTCTTGTGACATCCCCAGTCATCTGTGTTACTGGGTTTATTAAACAGTAGACTGTAATATTAATTTTCTTTTAAGCACTGATTAATAAATCCACTGTACTATCTACTTTGACTTTTAAAAAATCTCTACTTTATAATACACCAGACAATTATGGTGATATTGCCAAATAATCTTCTTTCCTATTTTTTGTTTTCTTGTTTTTTTTCTTGAACCTTTTCTTGAAATATTATTGTTTTGTCTAAACCTACCTATAAAGCATTTGTTTGATGACTTTATTGGCATAGTATTAAATTTATGGGTTAATTTAAATAATGTATATAATCTTTGCAATATTTACATGACCTCATCTTGAAGAATGAATAACTTTCTACTTATTCAGGAGTTTCTTTATTTCTGAAAAAAAAAATTGTGTAAGCATAATTATATAAATCCTGCATATCCTGATGACTTAAGTTCTAAATATTTAGACTATTTTATTTATTAAGTAGTATTTCTCTTTCTATCATCTATTTTTGGTTCTTGTTATGAGAATACAGAAATTTTGATGATGTTTTATTTTAATATTCTGTTATTTTGCTAAAACTGTTTATATTTTGAATATTTAAACATTTGTTCTCTGGTTTTCCAAGGAAGTCATAACATTGTTTACAAATAGAGAAGAGACAAAGATCTTTCTTTTATGGTTCCTTGTTATTTTTTATGTGTTTTTGGTCTTGTTTTATTTCTACAGATAACATTTCAAGAACTTGATCAAATAGTAATAATGGTGATTGTAGGTATTTTTACTTCATCTTTTACCTTCCTGGACAGTTTTCAGGGTTTTCCCCATTATAAATAATATTATCCTTTAGACTTAGAAAAATGCTTTTTGTCCAATTAAGGCAAAATTATTTTGTTCTTGTGCTTTTAAATTTTTTTAATTTAAAAGAATATTGCCTTTCATCAAAAAAATTTTTTGCATACATAATTTTCCTATTATCATTATTATCCTAATTATTTTTCAAAATTTGATTTATTTTATTTCTAGCATGAATCTGTCATATTGAAAACAGTTTTGAACATTTTTCTGATTTTTTTATCTATTATTTTGCATAGTATTTTTATATTTATTTATCGTTGATATCAGTCAATAGTTTTCTTTGTTTTATGATTCCAACATCATGGTCATGGCTTTTAAGTTTTATTTTAAGAGTTGTTATGATGGGGTGTTTGTGGTGGTACCAGAAGTTTGTGAAATGAAAATATAAGTAAAATGCTTTGCAAATTTGAAAATATTATTTATATTTTAATAGTAGTAATTTTAGCAGCACAGAAATGTTAAATAAAAAACCAGAACAGAACAGAAATGTTGCTCTCCAGGTAGAAAACATTGAACTGCCCCAGGGCTTACCTTTTGTGCTTGCTTAGATTCATTTGCAGCACAAAATACTGTAGTACATCATTAAATTAATCTCAATGGGGTTTCTTTGACAAAACCTTCCTGAAATATATTAGGTCAATAAGATCCCCAGAGTTAAATTACCAAGATGTTCTAACCTTAAGTCACAGAGAACTCTGAGAGGCTGCCTATGGTGATTACTGAATATTAAAGATAATGAAAACTAAAGGCACTAAATAATGGTTTGTGTTTTTGCTTTTTATTCCAAAAAATCTCCTGAAGGGGGGATGCCACATTTTAAAAACTTCACTCTTTCATTAAATACCTTTGATTTAAATTGCACTTGATGTCTGATAGAAAAATGTAAACAAATTGGGGGGGTTTGTGAACTGTAATTTCTAATGAAAGCCCAAATCAAAAATAACCTAAACTGGAAGTAGTAATCTTGCATGGTGGATCACCTGGATAAGTTGGGAGTGACCTCAGATGCTTATCATCATCATCATCATTAAGTGAAAGAATACAATAGGCATGCAGGAAAATGAGATAATAATTCTAATTAGTCTTTTAGTTTAGAATCTTCTGGTATTTTAGCTTTCCATAATTCAGGAAAACAAGATGCAGATATTAGCTCTACCCAAATGTTCTTATATTCCAGTTTCACTTAACAACTTCATGTTACCACTAGAGAGCAGTAGAGATCAGCATCCACAGTCAATGAGTTCCTGGAAATTATTGATCACAAATTAGTAAGAACAATGAGTTTTTTGAATTGCTAAAGGACAGATATGTATTTCATACATATCCAGAAACATTTCTCTTTGGCATGCTCCTTCCTAAGGTGTTTTTCTTAAATGGGTTATATTAATAATGTCACTATTATTAACATTTATGCAACATTTATTATGTGCCGTTACTGAACTCAGCACCTTAGATTATTATCTTATTTGGTCCTCACAACACTCCTCAGAGTAGGTGTTATTATATATATAATCCCCTTTTTGCAGATGAGGAAACTGAGGCAGACAGTGGTGAAGTGAGTTTCCTAAAGTCACACAACTAGTAAATGTTTGAGATTGAATTTGAACTCAGACCTTCTTGATCCTAGGCCTACTATATGGAGTGTATTACCCAGCTGCCCTAGTATTAATAATAATGAAAGACAACTTTAATATAATGCTTTAAGATTTGATAAATGCTTTACTCTATTCTCTCATTTGCTTCTCATGACACCCTTATGAGGTGGTAATAACAGATACTAATTCTACCATTTTCTAAATGAGGAAATGGAGCTTAGAGCACTTTAAATAACTTGTTTAATAGTCATGCAGCCAAGGGTTTGAAGAACTTTTTCTCCAGACTTTAAGTTTGGTAGCCTCAGAGTGGAAAGGGTTTTTAAACTTTTTGAAAGCTTTGTAGATAGATTAAAAACATCATAGAGTGTAATCCCTGGAAGAAGTTTGAGAAATCATAAATCCCAGATTTTACAGTTGAAGAAGCTTAAGCTGAAAGAGGCTAAATGATTTACTGAAGGTCCTATCACTATGCAGAGGAAGAATCAGATTAAAACAGACATTTCCTGACCTAAGGAATGATGCTCATTCACCTTTTGTCATGACACCTTTTATCAGAGTCTCATTTCAATGATCTATATCTTACCACTGGACCAAGCTGGCTGTGAAGGAGAAAGTGAGACAGGTGACCTTGCCCAATCCTCCCTCACTTCAATACAATTCACTTGTATGTTATGACCTCTCTCTCTCTCTCTGGATAAACTTCAGGGCAGTGCTAGAGCTCATGCCTTTATTTTATTTATTTTTTGACATGTATTTATACAATTATCTTGTTGCACAAGAAAAAAAGATCAAAAAGGAAAAAAATGAGAAAGAAAATAAAATTCAAGCAAACAACAAAAGAAGTAAAAATGCTATGTTGTGATCCACATTCAGTTCTCACAGTCCTCTCTTTGGGTGTAGATAGCTCTCATCATCACAAGATCACTGGAACTGCATGCCTTTATTTTTCATTCAAATAATCGATCTATAATCTATATTAATTGAATTGAATGTTTTTAATACATTTTTCCTTCTGTTAACAACCATTATTTTTTTTTCTTTTCTTAAAATGACAAAAAATGTCTTGATTCAAGAACTTGATGTCCAAAGATCTGAACTGGATTCTTGGTTCTACTGACTACTATACGTGACCCTGTACAAGTCACTTTATTTTTTCAGGCTGCAATTTATTCATGGGAAGGTTTTGGACAGGTTAATCTCTAAAGTTCCTTCTTGCTCTAAATCTGATGACTCAATCAACTGTTTTTCCTCAACTTGTTCCTTGCTAAATTGAGATGACATTAAAGTGATGGTATTCTAGAAGAGTACTACAGTTTGCAAAGGACATTAACAACATGGACTGTGCAGAGATGAGAGTCACCAGGATGGTGAAAGGCAATGAGTTTATCTCTGATGAGAGTAAGTTGAAGGAATTGAAGATTCTGAATCTGGAGAAAGGAAGCCACATAAGGCAAAAGATTTCTATTTGAGTACCTGTGACAGAGGGAATTAGATTCATTGGTTTGTCTTTAATGTCTTAATTCCTGTAGAAACAGGACATCAGATGGAATCAACAGCAAGGAAAACTTAAGGTTCCATGGCAGGAAAAAAAAACTTAATAACTAGAGCTTGAAGAGCTCTAGTGTAATGGACTGCTGGGAGTGGTGATGAGTTCCCTCAGCTTGGAGGTCTTTCCACTGTAGAGGAGACAAGTTAAGAAGGATTAAGTGATTTGGTAAAAGTTTTGGCGCTATGTAGAGGCAGAGAAACAGGATGATTACCAGTTAGGAAGGACATTTTTGGGATTCCTTTGAGGTATAGGCTTGAATAGATGGAGACTGAGGTTTCCTTCAACTCAAATTAATTGATTCTATTATCTATCTGTTTGGTTGGGATTAATATACAAGAGTTCTCTAATTGGAGAAACCCTTCATTCAATAAGGAGCAGCTAGGTGAGGCAGTAGAGAAAGCACCAAGCATGAAAGCTGGAAGATTCATTATCCTGAGTTCAAATCCATCCTCAGACACTAATTAGCTGTGTGTCCCTGGGCAAGTGACTTAACTGGGAATCTGTAAAATGAATTGAACAAGGAAATAGCAAACCACTACAGGATCTTTGCCAAAAAAATTCCAAATAGGTCACAGAGTCAGACATGAATGAAATGAATAAAGCATAGGAAAAAAAAAAGTTCAATAAATAGATACTAATGGAGTACCAGTTACTTAGTTCTAGGCACTGAGTGACCTACAGTGTGGTAGCCAAAAATATCAATAGAGTCATCATGGTAAAGTGGAAAAAGCACTGAATGTGGAGTCATAGAACCTCAGGTTAAATATCAGTTCTGCTGCTTATATTCTCTGTTATCTTGGACAATTACTTAATGTATCTGGGCTCAGTTTTTTTTTTTTTTAATCTATATGTTGGATTAGACATTCTTCAAGGTGCCTTCCTATTCTAGATCTATGATACTGAATGCTTAAAAACTTGACCGTGATTCTTTTACCTTTTTGTTGTTACTGGAAAAGATGCTGGAGATGCTGTTGTTCCTGGCAAAAAATGCCATTTCCTTCTCATTTTACTGATGAGGAAACTGAGGCAAATAGAGTTAAGTGACTTGCCCAGAGTTACACAGCTAATAAGTATCCAAGGCTGCATTTGAACTCATGAAGATGATTTTTTTTTTTGGCTGACTCTAGGCTCAGTGTTTTATCCGCTTAGCCACCAAGCTCTTTTTTTTTTTTTTTTTTTTTTACAAGGAGTTATATCAGTTTTGCTCTTACCTGAAAAAAGTTGAAGGAGAGTTTGGGGGAGGAGGATGGACCCTCTGAAGAGTGAGACAACACTATGTTTGCCTGATTGGGCATCATGTTACACTGAAGGTGAGAGCCTGGGCAATGTTACCCAGAAGTCTTATGTTGATGCTCTAGGACACTTCAGTCCAACACTTCTAAGAGAATTGGGAGAGAATATAGGTACAATAATGAGAAGCTTGCTACTGTCTTGGTGCCTTGAGAAATCAAGTTTTCCTTGTTTGAAGAGGAGATTTGGGTCTGCTACTAGCTCTAAGAAAGTTGTAACTTAGAGGCAGCCAGGTAATGCAGTGGATAAAGAAGCAGCCCTGAAATCTCAGTTCAAATCTGACCTCAGACACTTAAAACTATCTAACTTGTATGGCAAGTCACTTAACCCCAATTGCCTCAGCAAGGAAAAAAAAAAAAGCTTTTCAGGGGGAAAAATTGGTATATGCATTTCGGCTCTTGTCAGAAAAAATTCTCTTGTCAGAGAAGTAATTCCCTTGAAGATTCTTGTATCTTCCATTCATGAAAGCTTATCATCTTTTATTCCATTTGACAACAAAACGGAGATGGGAACCTTCAAGGAAGTTGTCCTGACATCATTCAGATTCTTCTTAGCTTTGTTACTGTTTATAACAATCTCCTTTCTACTTCATAGATTTCCAATCACATAATTGAATAATAATGTAGCTAATCTTTTTATGGTATTTTAAGATTTGTAAAAGACTTTACAAATATTTCTCATTTTATTCTCCCAAGAAACCTGGGAGATAGGTGGTGTTGTTATTGTTAAATTGTTTTCAATTGTATCCCATTTGGGGTTTTCTTGGCAAAGAAACAGGACTGGTTTTCCATTTCCTTCTCCAGTTCATTTTACAGATGAGGAAACTGAGGCAAACAGGATTAAGTCACTTGAGCAAGGTTTATTATGCCCATTAAAGAAGCTGTAGCAGATAGATATTAAATAACTTAATCAAAATCCCATAGCTTCTGAGTCAGGATTTGAACTCAGGTCTTGTTCCAATTCCAGAATTTTACTACACACCCCTTAGAACTGGAATTTGAAGTCATAGAATCTAGTCTCTCGCATTTTATAGATGAGGAACCTGAGAAATTAAATGACTTGTTTGAGGTCCCAGAAGTAGGAAGTGACATATCCAGGATGTGAACAGACCTTTGAATCACAAATTTAACAACTAAGGCAGCTGTTGGCAACAGGGGTCTGGATTCATTTTTCTCCCTAATAATGAATAGCTTTTCAAACTAAATAACAATTTGTTTCTCAACACTTTATTACAGATTGGCTTGGAAATTTTGTATGAAAATGTAATTATACTGATACTTTGTTTATAGTATTTTTTAGAAGAAAGCCCAGCAAGAATTTTTATAGGAATTAAGTTGTTTATAGAATGTCCACTGGACCCATTAGATTGCATTATTAGAACAGATCTCTGAAAGATGTATAAAAATTAAAATAAGAATATGGAAGCTTCACTGTAGCCATTTTTTAAACCTAGTTTGGGTTCAATAGACTTTTACACATGTGTGGAATATTTCTTGGATTGAACTTGTTCAGTCATGTCAGACTGTTTGTGATCCCCTTGGGGGTTTTCTTTTTCTTTTTTTTTTTTTTAATAGTATTTTATTTTTTCAAATACATGCAAAGATAATTTTTAGCATTCACTTTTTAAAACATGTTCCAAAGTTTTTATCCTCTCTCCTCTCCTCTCCTTTCCCCTTCCATACAAAAATTGTATGTGGGACCTGATAGTCTCCAAAGTGATCTGATATAGGTAAACGTGCAATTCTTCTAAACATATTTCCATATTCATTATGCTATTCAAGAAAATCAGATCAAAAAGGAAAAAAATATATTAAAAAACAAGCAAAAAAACAACAAAAGGTGAAAATAGTTCTCTCTCTGGATGCAGATGGTTTGGCATTTCCTTCTTCAGTTCATTTTACAGATGAAGAAACAGAGGCAAACAGGGTTAAGTGACTTGCCCAGGAAGACATAGCTAGTAAAGTATCTAAAGCTGGATTTGAACTCAGCTCTTTCTGACTCCATACCTGGCCATATCCACTGTGCCACTTTGCTATTCTTTAATACTCCCCTCATTCTTAGTAATCATGACTAAAGTCTTATGCACCTTAATTTATATTCTTTTAAGTTATGGTGTACTTATTAACACGATTCTTCTATTATTAAACTGTCTTTTATACTGTTTTTTTTTAAACTTCCACCAACATTGCTCCCATCTTTACTCATATGGCTCTCTCTCTTGGTCAGGTCTTTATCATTCTTTGCTTAGACTGTTAAAATAACCTCTTCCTTGATTTTCTCTTTCTAAAATTCCTAAAATATAGCTCTGACCATGTCATTGTCTACGTCTAAGGTCTGGTGGCTCTGTATTGACTCTGTGACTAAAAAAAATGAAATAAACTTTTCTGTTTGGCATTTAAAGCCATTTATAGTTGGAGTCCATTCCCGCCCAGCCAAATTTATTACACACTGTTCTTTTCATGTACTCCTTTTTTCAGTCTAATTGGCCTCCTATGCCCTGTGAAGAACATTCCATCTTCCATCTCCATAATTTTGTGCACTCTCTCTCACATGGGCCTCATAGAATCCCTCACTTTCAAAATTTAACTCAAGTACAACCTTGTCCAAGATACCTTTTTGGGATGTCCCTCATTTATTAGTCCATACTACCCTAATTACTCATATTTCCCATGTGTGTATTTTATATTTATTTATTGTTTTCCCCAATAGAATGGAAGTTCCTAGAGGGGAAGAACTCTTTCATTTTTGTCACTGCGTTTCCAGTACCTAGTGGAATGGAAAAGAAACTGGGAATTCTTTTGGGCAAAGAAAACAACCTTTATTAAAAGAATGTGGAAATTTCACTGTAACCATTTTTAAAACCTAGTTTAGGTTCAACAGACTTTTACACATGTGTGGGGTATTTCTTGGGTTGAATCTGGTGTTCAGTCATGTCAGACTGTGAGCCCCTTTGGGGTTTTTTCTTTTTTTAAAAAAAAAATATTTTATTTTTCCAAATACATGTAAGGATAGTTTTAAATTTGCAAAACCTATGTTCCAAAATTTTCACCCTCTCTCTTCTCCTCTTCTCTCTTTAAGACAGCAATCAATGTGATACCTATATCATATGTTCAGTTCTAAACATTTTTCCGTATTCATCATGATACACAAGAAAAATCGGGTCAAAAAGAAAAAAACCACCCGAGAAAGAATAAAAAGCAAGCAAGCAAACAAACAGCAACAATAACCACAAAATGTGAAAATTCTCTCTGGATGAGGATGGCACTAAGCCTCATTTTTCTCACATGAAAAAAGAGAAAGTTTGACTAAGATTTCCAAGATTCTTTCTAACCTAAAATCTATGTTTGTTATGGTCTTTATAACTTGCATTTGGATCCTGGCTCTACAAAATATGAATATAAATTACTCAATCTCTTTGAAGCTTATTTGTAAAACAGTAATAATAATAATAATAATATTTACAGACTACTTTACAGGATTGTTGTTAAGAACATGTGGAATAGTGGGAAAATTTCTGGTTCTACAGTCAGAAAAATTTGATTTGAATGTCAGCACTGTCATTTAATATCTGTGTGACCTTGGAAAAGTAAAGCCAAATTCTCTGAATGTCAGTTTCCAGACCCATAAAAATGAAAGATCAGACTTTTAGATTATCTCTAAGATATCTTATGACTTTTAGTCTGTGATTCTTTTAACTGTAAAACTTTAATTTTTAAACTGAAAATCACATATAAATCATCAATATTGTTATCGTTGTTACTATTATTGTTATTTACCCATTCATTTGTATGAGTAGAAAATAACAAGTTGTGTAAGTGAGGAGATGATGGTACTGATTCACTCTCAGGGTGTGTACCAGAGGGTATCATGAGGCAGTGGTGGAGAAATTGACTTTTACTTATTGGTCCCAGAGGGTAGAATCAGAGCAATAGATGGGACTGACAAAGAGGAAAGTTTAGGCTTGATGTAAGGGAAAATTCCCTAGCAACTCAAGCTATTCCGAAGGGGAATTGGCTGCTTTAGGAAGTTGCCTATTCCTCTTTTGTCAAAGATCAGCAAGCAAAGGCTGAGTGACCACTGGTCAGATGCATTATAGAGAGGATTCTCTTTCTTCTTTTAAAAATTATATGTGGGACCTGATAGTCTCCAAAGTCCTTTTTTAATTCACATTTTGTAATTCTATGATTTTACCTCCCAAAGCATCTCCTTCCCTCCCCCTTTTCCAAACTGTAATTGCTCTGAGAATTTTCCTCATATCAACCAGAAATCTACCCTTCAGTAGCCTCCCTCTATTGCTCAGGGAGTAGGCAGTGTGGATAGAGCATCAGACCTGTGTCTTTTTGAGTTCAAATCTGGTCTGAGATATTTCCTAGCTATGTGACTCTGGAAGGTCACTTAACTTTGTTCGCCTCAATTTTCTCATCTGTAAAATGAGCTGGAGGAGGAAACAGCAAACCACTCCAGTATCTTTTCCAAGAAAACTCCAAATGGGGTTACAAAGTCAGACAAGACTGAACAACAACAGTGACTTAAGACAGCTAGGTCCTGCAGTGGATAGAATGATATTGCTGGGGGATCTGAGTGCAAATGTGACTTCAGACACTTACTGGTATAGTAAATAAAGATTTCTAAGAGACAGAATTTTGGAATAACTAATAATCAATTTATTAATTAGGCTAGCCTGTATTAATAAATTCATCATCTTTGGTTTTTCTTAGTAACCAAAGACATCAAGGGAGTCTCTAAAATGTCTTAATTTTTGAAAGGGAACTTTGCTGACAAGTGAAATTTAAACCTGATTGGTGGACATTTAATGAGAAAGTGGTCTAAAAGTCAACCCCTCCTGCTGAGATTATGACTTAATTAAGAGACTCAGCAGATTTAAGGCATCTGGCCAGGGGAAACCATTTCCATCAGGACATCTCTGTCTGGTTTTCTCCTTTGTGAGCTAGGTTGCCCTAAACTGTAATGGAGAGAATCAAAGAAGCTTCTTCTCTTATACAAAGGTTCTCCCAGATTATATTCTGTTTATACTTTAAACAGAAACTAGTTTTCCAAGTTAAGTGAAGTCCCACTCAAACTATTCAAGTAACACATACTTTGGAGTCTAGGGATAATCTCATCACTTAATCATGTCCTTCAGAGACTGATTGATCTTTACAGGAATTGGGTGTTAACAAAAACAAGAGGAAAAGAATAGATGGCAGAGTAATAATTAGTTTTTAATGAAATAATATAGAATTGATTGTATGGCATGGGAGACACTGGTATGATGCTGTCCAACATGATGTGCCCTTATCAGAGAAGGCGCTGTGCTCTGTAAGTAAAGCAGAATTGAATTAATTCAGAAGAAACATGAGAGAATCCATCCCAAATGTTCATGGGGACTATTTGTGTCTGACTTGTGGCAGAGCATTCAAGCTCCTATTGGTCTGATCAGCCATAGTCAGATACAGTATAATTCAACTCTAACATAGTGATGTCATTTTGATACTGTTCAAGAATGAAGGACATCAACCAATCACCATAATAATTTAATATAATATTATATATTATACACAATGATAATATTCATTAAAATGATTCTAATGTCAATTATATAATAATGTAATATTTATTATAATGTTACAAAAATTTTTATATATAATTTTTCTTACTAGTTATGTGACCTTGGGCAAATCATTTAACCCTATTTGCCTCAGTTTCCTCATTTGTAAAATGAATTGGAGAAGGAAATGGCAAGCCTTTCTAGTATTTGTGTCAAGAAAACCACAAATGGGGTCATGAAAAGTAGAACATGATAAAATTGAATTTTGTTCATAGTTTTGTCCATGGGGCTTGGAAGAACAATTCCAATCTTTCTTCCACATAATGAACTCTAAATATCTAAAGAGAGAAAGAGAGAAAAAAAATCCAAGTATTTATTCTGTACCTATTCTGTACCTGTACCAATGCCAGGCATTGTGCTAAGTGCTTTAAAATATTATCTTATTTGATCCTCAGAATAACTCTGAGAAATAAATACTATTATTTCCCCCATTTTACAATTGAGGAACCTGAAACAGAGATTAAATGTCTGAGGTCATATTTGAGTGTGGGTCTTTTTGACTCCAGACCCAGCACTCTTTGTCCACTCTGAGATCTAAGAGCCCCTATAGAGATAGGTAGCAGTTAACTTCTGACAGGCAATTATGATGAACATGAGCATCATTTTGGCCCAGTTTGGTATTCCTTTTTTCCATTGCTGTCTGTTTTCATTTGGGCTTAGGAGATTAAGTATAAATGTGGGTAGTTAATATTAGAACATATGGAAGCACATGGTATCCATTTACCCCCAAAGAATTGTTCTAAATGAAATTTGGCCTCATATTAGAATTATATTTTTTGATATATGCTCAGTGTTCTTACATGCTTATATATGTATATAGTATACTATGTAATTTATGGATGTTGATAAGCTTCCAGTTTGGTTTATGGAGATTAGAGGTATATGAAACTCTTACGTTTAGATAATTATGATAAAAAACTATGTCATAAGTGACTACAGTTCAGTTTAAGGGGGAAAAATAAAATAACCCATAATCATCTTCACCACTAATTAAATAGAGTTGCCTGGTGGAAGAAAATATGACCTTGCAGTCTGAAATACCTGGATTCAAATTTTGCCTCAGATACTAGCTATATGATCCTGGGCAAGTTATTTAACTTTTCTTTTTTCTTTTCTTTCTTTCTTTCTTTTTGAAGGATATGATTTTTTTAAATTATAGCTTTTTATTTACAAAACATATGCATGGGTAATTTTTCAACATTAACCCTTGCAAAACCTTCTGTTCTAACTTTTCTCCTTTTTCCCCCTATGCCCCTCCCCTAGATAGCAGGTAGTCCAATACATGTTAAATATGTTAAAGTATATGTTAAATACAATATATGTATACATATTTATACAGTTATCTTGCTGCACAAGAAAAATCAGATCTAGAAAAAAAACCTGAGAAGGAAAACAAAAATGCAAGCAAACAATAACAGAAAGAGTGGAAATGTTATGTAGTGGTTCACACTCATTTCCCATAGTTCTCTCTCTGGATGTAGCTGATTCTCTTCATTATTGAATAATTGGAACTGATTTGGTTCATCTCATTGCGGAAGATGGTCAGGTCCATCAGAATTGATTATCATATAGTATTGTTGTTGAAGTATATAATGATCTCCTGGTCCTGCTCATTTCACTCAGCATCGGTTCATGTAAGTCTCTCCAGGTCTTTCTGAAATCCTCCTGCTGGTCATTTCTCACAGAACAATAATATTCCATAATATTCATTTATTACAATTTATTCATCCATTTTCCAATTGATGGACATCCATTCAATTTCCAGTTTCTAGCCATGACACTTCTAGACACTCCCCTGTAAAAGGGAGTTAATAATAACATCTAACTTACAGAGTTGTTGTGAGGTAGATAATATTTGGTGCAGTTGGGTGGTGCAGTGAGTAGTAGTGTTGGGGTTAGAATTAAGAAGACCTGAGTTCAAATTCAGCCTCAGACATTTATTAGCTGTGTGACTTTAGGTAAGTCATTTAACCCTGTTTATCTCAGTTCCTTATCTGTTAAATGAGTTGGAGAAGGAAATGGCAAACCGGAAAGTGACAAACTAGGGTATACAAAGATACTCTAGTGTCTTTGCTATGAAAATTCCAAATGGGCTCACAAAGAATCAGGGACAACTGAAACATGATTAAACGATAACAAATAATATTTGCAAGCCTAAAAGTGCTGTGTTAATAATACTTATCCTCTCCTCCTCCTCCTCTTCCCCCTCTTCTTCTTCATTATAAAAATAAGGTAGAAAGGACTGAACTGAGAATCAGTGTTCCTGACTCCAGGCCTGGTACCCACTGCATCATCTAGCTACCTTTGTGGTGAATCTAGGGATCTGATAGAACTGTGGACCAAGCTCATTCCCAAGGGAGTCCTGAAAGAGTGGAGTTGATCCAGCTTTTCTCAGATTCTTTGAATCCTCATTTCATGTTTCCCTTTCTCCCCCAGGAATTCTAGGGAAAAGTTCTTAAATAAAGCTTGGATTTGGCTCATGCTAATGCCCCTAAGGGATCATAGGAAAATTACTTAATGTATAAAGTAATAGTTATCAGTTATCATTATCCCTGGTAGTGCAAGTATTTATTTCTCCTATCACAAAAGAATTCTTAAAACACAAAAGGCCAAAAAATCAAGCATTGACAAATATTTCCAACGTGACACAGCAATTTATCACTCCTATTATGCTCACTTGGTTCTTGGGAAATATTTCCATGAGACTTGTGGGGTATCTGAACAGAGAATTCACTTTT